>NC_137628.1:11381318-11763818 GCF_963383615.2 Lipophrys pholis
GTCTCACTCCACAATATCTGCTGTAACGTATGCGTTTCATTATTTGGTTTATGTCTTCTCAAAGTTCTTGAAAATTAGGGACTTGTTGACGTATGGGTAGGTTTGGTACGACAGGTCTTAACATATACCAATTTTTCTTCTTTCCTAAGTTAAAAAGATCTGTACTATAATGATAACTGATTATAGGCAGACTGTCAAACATGAGGCCTGTAGGCTAAAACCTGCCTACAAGAGCCTCCAATCCAGCCAAACCACCAAGGAAATTGTAAAAATCACAAAGAAATCAAAGATTTTTGAACAAATATCTTCAGAGTAGCAGACTCGACACAACACTGAGACCGAGCTGAGATATCAGTAATGCTGCCGTGAAGGCTCGAAAACTAGTGTTAGTCCCAAAGCCGTACTGTCAGGGTGGGTTTGTAAAAACATGCAGAATACAACAGTTATTGAAGACATTTCACTGTATTTTCCACCACAATGATCTATTAATATTGGATTTATGTTGACATTGTAGTCATTTTCTATAGCAATTATCCATTTTTTGTGAAACTATAGACTTTTTTTTAATCACATATACTCTTGGACACAACAAAGAAAAAAAACTTAAATATAAAGGTTATTATGGCACTATTTTACCAGTCCAGCCCACTCAAGCTGAAATTGTTCTGTATGTGGCAACTCAACTAAAACGTGTTTGACAGCCTGAATTCTTGTGTACAATCAGCTAACTTCTTTAAACATGATTGAAAAACCCTTTGATAAAAAACATTAACCAGATTTTCTGAGGGTCACGCCACAAGTTTCTCCCCTGCACACACAATTCAAACACAACTTCAACCTCAGCTTCTGTTTTATGTCTTTCTGACATACTCTGGCAGCGATTTCTCCCCTAATATTCCAACATACTGTATAATTAACCTCAGATTACACAATGCTACACCAGCCACTGAAAATGCCCTAATTTTAATGTCTTTACATGTTTTTTCCAAAATCGACAAATCGAGGCTTGAAGACACAAAGATGAACGAGGTAGACAAGATCTAAAATGATCTACAACACGTAGATGTAGTTTGTGCTCAGAGGCCTGTTGTCTCAGTCCTGGTCCATGGTCCCCGAGGATGGTTGCACGTCTCGGAGCTCTTCTCGATGGCTTTGAGGCGTTCCTGCTTCGCCTCTGCTGTCAGACGCCAGGCCGCCAGGTGTGACAGCCACATTCCTGCCGACCCGTCACTGGATTCCTGTCATAGCCGAGTGTGAGTTCACATTACACAGCAGCGTGTGAGCAGATGTGTAGATTTGTTACAGTCAAAATGCTGGTGACCTTTAATCAGACCAAAACCAGAGAGAATCCCGCTGCGTGATCGAGCTGAGCAGCATCCTCTGCCCGTCCACCATCTTCAACACCTTCCAAATTAGATGCGTCTGGTTATTTTCTCACCATTTTCAGAATTGTAGGACACCTTCTCCCTTACTTCTGCCGTCACCTCCATGGAAAGGCAAAGAAAAATGTCACAACTATCAGAGTGACAGAGGGGGGTGAACTCAACAAGTAAGTAACACAGAACAAGTAAAACAAGACGCCACATTTGACATCTCCTCCTCCACAGTAAAAAACAATGGCTGACTTCCTGGTTAAATTCATTCATTCATGTCCTGCAGACAGCAGCAGTAGCCGTCGTCTCCTCTGGTTCAGCGACACGAGAACCGAAACGGCATCGTTTACGATATCAAACTTTTACCAATTTGATCTATTAATACTTTATAAGCATGCATATTTATGTATTAACTCTTCAATAATAAACAAGACCTTCCAGATACCTTTCACAAGATTTTATTTCTGTCATCATTAGTTCACTCCGCCGCCAACGAGGAACCAAGACTTTCAGTTTCCACTTTGTCGTACCTCAAAGCATCAACTTCTCCAACTCCGGACTAGTCAAATAAAATGCTTCCCACTTTGGCATCTTTAAGGTTGAATGATTTAAATGTGTTGTCCAAATAGTATTTAAACAACTCCATTATGTTGATTGTTTTTAACTTCTTTGTTTTCACTGCTGGTTGTTCCTTCATTTATATTTTCATTAAGTTATTGTTTATCATTAGGCTTCTATCCTCTCCTGCAGTTTGGTTACATCATCTTTTAATTCTGTTGTATTATTCTTTTGTGCAAATATAAAGAAATATATTCCCTTTTGTGATTAAGATTCTATGTGAATAAAATCTTGTTTTTATATACTTTGCATACGTTTTGTTGCACAAGTATAAAAAGCTGCACAGAAAACTTATTGACCTTTTCTGTCCTCAATATGATCAAATCCATATGTCCTAGTTGCTATTGTACTTGTACAAACTTAAACTTTTTATCTTTACGTTGTAGGAACAGAAAGTAATATTGTTATAATTACATCCAGTTGTAAAGAAATGTTTTATCCTCCACTTCATCTTTGTCTCAATCAAAAACCATAAAACAGAAGAAGGGAAATTATCACCTGAAACAAATGCGTTTGACAACAAATACAAAATACGTGGAGTTCAAATAAATTCTGTTATTTATTTTGGCCTCGGAAACAGAAAGAAACAAAACTTCAACAGTGATTAAAAAAAACAAAAACAAAACAATCTAAACTTCCAGACTGGAAATCAAACAGCCAGACTCGGTAGGAAACCATCCAGGAAGATGAACTCTTTGTTTTTAAGCCCTACTTCAGCCAAATATTACAAAAATATATTTACACTTTTTAAGCATTGCACAGTTACTGACACAGAAAAACGTCCCGAATATTAAACTGTGACGAGTTTAATACTGAAAGAGCCTCTCAGCTTCCACACGGACACGGAAGCTTTTCTGCACACTCTCGACATGCTTTCTTTTAGAAAAGACAAAAGTCTTTAACAGAACTAATCTAACCCAGCCAGGGCTCCAGCAAATCAGAGTTCCACAGGAGAGTGCTTGAGCCTTTTTCCACAGGTACGACTGTGGAGCATTAACTTTACTGAACTGATGAGAAACACCGGAGATTTGGGACTCTGGGGCTGAAGTTTGGCAGTGATGAGGCGACTCGGATGAATGCACTTCTGTGTGAATGAACTTTGAAAGTTACTAACTTCTTCACGTTGGAGTCCATCGGGTCAGGTTTCTCCACAGATCCACTTCACTGAGAGGGGAAACGGATCTCTGTGACAAAGTCCTCAAGTAAAGTTCACCTACCAAAAAGACTGATGGGAATCATGACGGTCGTCTTTAATTTAAAAAAAGAGAAAAAAAAGAAAGAAATATCGGTAATGAGCGCCCACGTTTGGCTTCCTGAGCCCATGTCCCTTTTACTCCAAATGAAATCAAAAGTGCTCATATTGAGGCTGAAGTGGAAGGCCGGCGGCGTGACGGAGCAGACGAAAGACGCAGAACAGAAGAAAGAGCGGCTGAGAAATAAAGCATGGAGTTTTCAAAGTGCAGAAGAACAACAAGCCTTCACCCATTCAGGGCCTGTCCTTTTTTTTTTTTTTTTTTAAAGTCTCCTTTACATCTTTAAATAAAATGTGTTATTTCTTCACTGTAAGAGGAATTCAACCTGCTGCTCAGCGCTCCCTTACACTTTATAAACCGCAGCGCTCATCCTGCTTCATCACGCTTCACCATTTCTGTGCTTCCTCCAGTCGGAAGAGACACTTTCTCTGGGTAAAAGTGACGTTTGCTGACTATTGTCTTCACATGAGAAATGGACTTGATGGCAATTCTGTCTGAATAACGAGCCAGCGCTGCTTTTTGAACTTATGAGACAAGGGAAAAAAAAGGAAAAGGAAGAAGCAAGTGGGCACAGTGAAGCGGGGTTACTGCTCCGCCTTCTCCTGAGCGCTGCCGGTCACCAGCAGAAGGTTGCAGGCCATGAACTGGACGTTGAGAACATTGCTGGTGTTCCCGGTGTACAGGCCCACCAGCTCGCTGGACGAGCCATCGGCCGGCGTCCCACCGTGCGAGCTGCGGATGTCCCACACCCGCACAGAGTTGTCCATGGAGGAGGACGCCACCAGGCAGCTGTCCGGGCTGAAGGACAGGCTGCTGACGCTGTCCGTGTGTCCCCGAAGGTCTTTGAACAGAGTCCCCGACGCCAAGTCCCACAGCTTGACACGCTGGTCCTCGCCGGCCGACGCCAGGTACTTCCCGTTAGGCGAGAAGGCCAGCGAGAGCACGGGGCCGCGGTGGCCCGTGAAGAGGCGCACTGACGCCCCCTGCTGGGTGCTCCACAGGCGCACGGTCTTGTCCGTGGACCCGGTGGCCAGGTAGTTGGAATTGGGGTGGAATTTGACGCAGTCCACGTCAGAGAGGTGGCCAGCGTAGAGCCGCAGCGGGTAGGTGCGGGAGAACGTCCAGAGGCGCGCGGTGCGGTCGTGCGAGCCGCTGGCGAAGTAGAGGCTGCAGGGGCTGACGTCCACGTCCCACACCGGGTAGGCGTGGCCGCGGTACAGTGTGGTGTTGGTGAAGCTGCCCATGTCCCAGTAGCGAATGGTGGTGTCCTCGGAGCAGGACAGCAGGCCTGAGCTGTCTGTGAGGAAGGCGGTGCGAAACACGGGGCCGCTGTGACCTCGCAGGGTCTTGATCTCACTGCCTGAGCCGTCCTCTTCGTCCACCTGAGAGAAAACACAGCAAAGACGGCTTTTATCACTCTCCCAACTCTGATGTTCGTCCCAAACACAAGAAAGTCATTTCCTTAAAATGACTTTCTTTAATTAATTATTAAAGAAATTATTATTATTATTTTTTTAATACTCCCAGTCTTATAGTCAATACTATTAAGGTTGAGGTTCATCGCTAAAAGAATCCAATTCCTCATCTATCCATACGAATGCCGGCTACTCTCAATTCTGTTAAGGTTTATAGCATATTGTTCTCTGTGTGCATGTATGTGTGGTTTTATTCATCACTCCTCTGCTTAAAGCTCCTGTCAGACATCCTCAAATATTTACACCTCTGGGAACTGTAGTCGTTGCAGATAAATCTGAAACCCACAGTACAAAGCTGCATCAGTGAAGTTTATGATCTTCATTTTAAACACTGGAGTGAATAGATTTTTTTTTTATGATTTGCCATGTAATTATTAAAAATCTTTATGGTTTATAATAAACCTCTTGAAGAAGATACCCACCTCCTCCTCCAGCACGTCACACGCCAGGCGGATACGTGACACATCGGCCTGATGCGGCCTGGCCTTCAGTTTTCTGGCTCGGAGGCTCCACAGCTTCACCGTGGAGCTGTCGAAGCCGGCGGCGAGCAGGCGGCTGTCAGCGGAGACCTCAGCCGTGTTCAGCATCTGCTCCGTGTGGTGGAAGGCGTAGAAACAGACGGTGGTGAGCGAGGGGGGGCCCTCTCGCACTTTCTTGATGCAGTCCTGCAGAGCGTCCAGTGCTGCCTCGCTCTGCGGAATCACCGCCGGGACCTCTACCCCCTCCCTGCCGTCCATCCCATCCACACCCGCCCAGGAGGAGGAGGTGGAGTTGGGGGCGGTGGTTGGCCCCCCGGCTACTCCGTAGAGCTGGTAGTCGGTTCGTCTCAGGGCGGGGACCTCCAGCTGTAGGTGTGAGCTGAGCGTCCTGCAGAGGGCGCTGTTGTCCTCGCTCTGCAGGTAGCGCAGCAGGTAGTTGTAGGCCGGCTCCGTCAGGTAAACCACGTACTTGTGTTCCAGGAACGCACTCAGCCGGGGGTTGGCTGACACGTCCTGAGCAGTGAGAACGTGGCGCAGCTGCTCAATGGTGGCCCGCTGCTCGCTGTCCTGAAGAAAGGCACCGTGGAAACGACTGTAAAAACCATCGACCGCCCCCTTCAGGCCGCAGCGCACCATGTCCAGATGGAGGTAGATGAAGAGGGGGTAGAGGATGCAGCTCACCTCCTTCGCCCAGGAAACATCTGCCTCTGTTTGCAGGAGACAATCACAAGGTTTCACACGGCCAACAAATAGCCAAAGAATCTGGCAAAGCAAAGTGGAAGGAGACTCGTCTTTAAAGTCATTTACTGTGTTTACTAGCAATGCACGATATTGGATATGTGCCGATATTTTGAAAACAAAACATCGTCAATTACCGATGCCAATATCGATACAATCCGGAGTCAACAAGTGCGTTGGCACATCAAAATCATGCGTCTACAGGATTTGTCAATTTTCTGCTTTCCATTCATTGTCAACATACAACGCACCGAGTTGCATGCTGGGTGCCGTGCGGCGCCGTTGCCCCGGAGCTGATTTGCATAATATTGAGTCCAGTCAACTTTATGCAAATAAGGTGTATATTGAAACTTTTGTGGAAGGTCTTAGTGGAACCAAAACGAGGATTCATTTTTCACCTGAAACGTTTTCAGAAAAACATTTAGCTGAACTGTTTTAGTATTAAAAGACAAAGTTTTTACCTCTTGGTTTGGTTTTAACTCAGCAGCCAACAGGAGCAGACAGCCCCTGAGACAATACATTCAGGTGCAACACGAGCCGTGTTATGTGCTAAAGAGTCTCAGGGCTCACAAACCAGCGATGCCACATGATTAAAGTGTGACTGATATGCAGTAACAGCGAGCTGGAGAGTGGAGCAGCACACAGCGAGTTTGTTCCCAGGGGAGAGTGTAGACCAGGGGTCACCAACCTTTTTGAAACAGGGAGACTTCATAGGTACCGAGTCATGCGAAAGGGCTAACAGATGAGTATCAATAAAAATGATGTCTAACTATAGGCAAACTGAGCAATTTTGTGATTTCAGAGTGTGTTAAACTATGTGAAGACACTGATCATATTAATAGTTTCACACAACAATTATCAACAATGACTTATTGAGGTGGGAAATAGATAATATCAATATTCAACACTTTATTTCTATTAATCTCAGGGTATATTATTATTTAACCAGTGCATATACATATATGCAGTGGTTCAAGGTTTTTAGAACCGTGAGCGGTGTGGCTTCAGGGTCATTCAGTTGTTGCGTAGTTCCTGATTCTTTAATGTTAAGTGAATAATTGCTGCCGTCTGTGACAGTGAAGAGGAAGTGAAGGACCTTCGTCAATGTTGTTCGTCCACACAGCGCACCACGGATCTAAACTCATAATTTATTTTACATGAAGTTTAGATCCCTGTTTATGAAACATATTTTTAATTATTCTATTTTTAAGATAGTCATTTCTAAATTTATATGCATGCAAGTCTGATTAAAAAAGATTAGCAACAGAATAAAATTACATTTTAGACACAACTCACTCGTGAGTTGTGTTATTTCTAGAACAGGCTTGCGGGCGACTCATGTGGTCCTTGGGGGCGACCTGGTGACCCCTAGTGTAGATGCTAGTGTTGCGTTTGAAAGAAAGCCTCTTCAGATGCGAAGCATTTCCACGCAAGAGAAAATCCCCCCTGTGGACAAGTACCAGACGGCCATCATATGATGACAGCTTTCTATATTATACCCTGACGGCCTTGCGTGCTCATTTCTCTCTCAGCTGCATCAAAAATGTAAAAATCTAACCACACTCACAGTCGCCACTAAAAGTGGAGTTGCGGACGGTTTTACATAGTGTTTCCAGGGTGAAATTGTGGGGGGGGGCTTTTCTGCAGCAGGTGGACTACGCGCGCGCACTCACTCACACAGCCCTGTGTGCAAGAATTTCCCGCAATATGAAAGACAGATTTGCGGGAATTTATGAAAATATGCGCAATTCATGCAATCCCACAGTGAAATTTAGAACCTGCCGACGTTGTGGTGATATCGTGCATCTCTAGTATTTATGCATTTTCTTTTTTTAATATTATAAATGACATCTCTGAGAGGATCCCACACAAAAACAATAAAACATACGGTTGGCAAAACATTATAAAAACATACATAAGAGGCAAATTCTACGACAATATTAAAATGCAAGATTAGCAATGCTGCCTTTATGTTGTAAGGGTTATGGTATTCTCACACTGCTGTGTCTCTGGTAACAGTACGCCACACTCCTTTGGAAATAAAATCAGTTCAACGAGCAGAGAAACTGTGGGTGTCATACCTGAGAGAAAGGACCGCAGCCGGGAGAACTGAGTCTCGTACTGCTGTGGATCAGACTGGCAGGGCGCAGCAGAGACCACGTTGGGACAACCCGACTCGGTCTGCACTGCTCAGTGGGAGAGGAGACAGACAACAGAGAGACGCTCATCTGAGTGCAAGTGAAATATCACCTTTCCTGAACTGCATGCAGCTTATTTCAAATGGGTTTACTGATAAAATCCTGAGTTTGCACCAGTTAGCAGTGGATCTGAGCTGCAAGTAGAGAGGTGATCCAAACAGTACACATGAGTTGCTTAATGACAGGGAGGATTGGGAGTGTATGTTAGGTATTCTTTAAACTGTTACCATCATTACAACAGAGCTTTCTGCAAAGACAGAAGTCAGGAACTATGTTTTTCTTTTTTGTTACCAGAAGGATGAAATAAAATAAGTGAGATAAGATTCACAAAAACTTTATTTACAGTTTGGTATAAACTACTAAAAATGACTAAAATAGTTCTTGTATTCCAAGATGGAGACCAAATGATTAACTTTTAGTTGACTAAATTAAAATGCGATGAGACTGATCAAATGTGATTCAAAACGAACAAGCAATGAATAAAATTGGCTCGAATCATGAAACTGAAGATGATGATTCCTGCAAAAGACTGATTTTCAAATACACGACCGATGCCGTTTGCACAACAAAGTTTAAGTGAAAATCAAGAGTTCAATTTTGTTTTCGGTGTTTGTATGAACAAAACCAAAGTCACATTTTCCCCCAAATGTATGCATGTGTCTTGTTTTAGGCGCATATGACTTCATTACAAAACCAACCAATAGTTCCAACTAGAGGCCTGGCATGCCAACTACATAGTTTTCAGTGTTTCTGCTTTTTCCCTGGAAACGGGCATCATTTTAAAAATGTTGCCGTGTAAACGGGGCCTAAATCCTTCTTGTGCAGTCTGCTCACCTGTGAGGCTGGCGGCCATCTCTTCAGGGGACTGGAAGAGCTTGGCTCCCTTCAGGGAGCCATCAGTGTCCACATACTGCCTCCTCTTCAGGTACTGAGTCACAGCATACTGGATCTGCTCAGTGCGAACTCGCTTCATGACCTGAAAAGGAGAGCCAGGGGGTCAGTCAAGAGGCCACACCTGCACATCACCTGAAGCACTGTGGTGATGAGGACAAGCAGAACAAACTGCGACACTGGCAGTTTCATCTAAATCTGTCACACACACACACACACACACACACACACACACACACACACACACACACACACACACACACACACACACACACACACACACACACACACACACACACACACACACACACACACACAAACTCCTCTACTCAGCATCCTCACAGGCGCTAACTGCCGAGCAATGCAAGGAAAATGCAAATATTTCCCCAAAACACATGCGAACATCCACCGTGACAGTGGCGGTATTAAAAACAGCAACACGTGGTGCTCTAAACGCCCCTCGACAGTGAATGAAGCCTTTACAGGGCTGTCAGGTGTCCAGATTAGAGGCGGGTACCGAGCTAAGTGGCTAGGTTAGCCGTGGAGGGCCCGGCGGCTTGGACTTTGAGCGGGATTCACTGTTTTCAACTCACTGCATATCCCGGCGTTTCTCTCCGTCCTCGGTTACTGTGTCCACACCGACAGAGTCACAGGGCATCCCGGGTTCGAGGTGAAGCTACGCCGCGTCCTCTCGGTGCTGCTCCATCGTGGTTGTCCGCCCCCCGCTCAGCCTCCATCAAACCCACCATGCTAGGCTAACTCCTTCTTCTCTCGGCGGGGAGGGGCAGCGCGAGCTACCCGAAGATCCACAGCGACACCCAGTGGACATGTACGGCAGGTGGCGCTGATAGAATAATAAAAAAGGAAACACACTAAAGATGATATACATACAAACACATAGAAATATTTTTTAAAAATTATGTTTTTTTAAAATAGAATTAAAGATACAAATTAAATACTAGTGATAAATATGGATGAAAAAAGGACGACAACGTCATACATACCAATAAGAAAATTACGTATAAATGTGTATAAACATCTTTTGGGCCACACGGTTGATGTTGCAGTAGTAAAAGCTCTTGTCTCACAGCGAGAATGTCCCAGTTCCAATATTGGCCAGGTCTTTCTGTGTGGAGTTTGCATGTTCTCCCCATGTGTTCATGGGTTTCCTCCGGTTACTCCAGTTTCCTCCCACAGTCCAAAAACATGCATGTGAGGTTAACTGGTGACCATAAATTGCCCCCAGCTGTGAATGTGAGTGTGTGTGGTTCTCTGTGACAGGCTGCCAGCCTGTCCGGAGTGTATCCTGCCCTCGCCCATAGCTCCCTGGGATCTCCTCCACTACCCACTGCTCCACTATGCAGCCCCAATAGTTATATAAACACTATTAGTCATTGTGTGAATATAGCTTTTTGACGATGGATCATCGCCTGCTTTAGACTAAGTGAAAATGGCCAACAGCCCACTGAGCAAGCAATGCCCGTAGACGTCTAAGACAAGTTGAAATCCCATCCATCTGTCCAGGCCGTAATCTGGACGTCTATTTAACAGCCAGAGCGAGTTGACAAATGACACATAAAAATTACGGACATCTAAGACACCCAGAATCAGTTCAAAGAGACAGGTCACAAGCTGTCTGTTAAGTCCAACTTTCATTCTGGCTCCTCTGAGGACGTCTTCTGAATGTCAAATATTGACATCCATATGACGTCCAGAAAAGTCATCCAGACAACATCCAAGAAAGACGTATAAAAAAAATATCTTTTATTCTGGCTCCTCTGAGGACGTCTTCTGGATGTATTGAGATGATGTCTTGTAGTCGTCTTTTGGACCACTTTGTGCCCAGTGAGAGTGTTTCATTTAGCATTCATTGTGTGAATGCCACAACACACTTAAAGAGACTGACACAACAAATACATCATGTTTGAAAGGCATATGGGAGAGAGCTCAGAATTGGAATTACAGATGATAACTGGGATTATGTTTGGAAGAATGCAAACATCTTAAGTGTTTGTAATAGAGTCAGCTCAGTTAATGTTACTGCATAGGGCACAAAACTCTCCCTCCCTCCGCCATAAATTTAAAGCCAATTTATCCCCACAATGCTTAAAGTGTAAGACAGAAATCGTTACGCTCACTCACTGTTTTTGGTCTTGTAGGAAAATCCAGCAGTTTTGGCACATCATAGAGCAAGAAATTAACACAATCCTGCATATTAATACAAATGGTGGGCCATTGTCATATTTATGGGTATATCTAATACTTTCATCACTGACAGACATGAGGGAACTCTATAAGGTGTTAACTTTTTGTGCAAGAAAGTGCATTCTTTTAAACTTTATCACAGACAAGGCCCCTTCCAAAGAAAAATGGCAGAGTCATAATTGGTGTGTAATTTACATGTTAAGTCGTCCAGTGGAATATAAGCAAAGATGATGTCTTTCACAGAACATGGGAACTCTTCCTGGCATATATTGGACTAAATGTTTCCATTATTCTTACAAGAGGCTTTGTATGGTATAGACGCAAATTGTTATAGTTCCTTTTTTTTTTCTTTCTTTTTTTCTATTACTCTTTGTGTACTCACTAACTCTTTCTTCACTGATGCAGTTGTCTAGTACATAATGTATATCCTGAGCTTGACACCTGTTTAAACTTTGACTGTTTATGATAGTGTATATATGAGCCAAGTGTGTGCGTGTGTGCGTGCGTGTGTGTGTTTTGTTGGGTTGTTAAAAACCTAATAAATATATTTCTCAAAAAAACTAATAAACAAACCAAACAATATTTGACACCTTGAGACAGAAGGACAGGTCAGGATCAGCTTCCTGCCCAACTCGCCTGTTGCTGCTCCTCACAGTCACCGGATTATTTTTCTTTGTAAATCTTAAATTACGACTAGGCAACCTTGTTTTTTTACTTTCTTTTTTTTTTTTTAGACACGACGCTGAATACGGATATTCTGATTTAAAGTGACGCGGGTCTAGTAAGTCCAAAACTACACTTCCCAAACGTAAACGCACACGTGACACCTCCATTCCCAACAATTAATCATTTTTAAAAAGAGACAGACAAGCCCATACATAGACATTACATTATATTATGTCTATGAACCCACTGACATCAGAGACATGATAAGCTTCTCTCACTCTCTCTCATACGCTTGTGAACAACAATAACACACGTCTTCATATTTTTATTTTTGTGAGATAGCTGATGAAAAAGACCTGTGTTCGGTCAATGGAGAAAAAGGCGGTGCTTATCTGAGATTGACGGATTTCACAGCCAATCGGAGGAGAGAAACTTCTGCCCCACGGCCAATCAGAGGAGAGGGATTACTGTCCCAAAGCCAATCGGAGTTTGTTTGTACCGCGACTGAGAAGCAAAGTTTCCGCTGCTTGGAAGAAGCGTTCCTGCTGCTCCGGATGGAAATCATCAGTTTATTGAATCAACAACAGCAGGGAGGTGTTGTCTTTTGAGTCACATTAATACATTAACATGGACCAGAACCTGGAAAAATTTCACGTCCCGTCACTTCTTTCCTCCGTTCCTGCACCAAAACCGAAAAGCTCCTCTCTTCTGATTGGCTGCAGGACAAATTCCTCTCCGCTGATTGGCTGTAAAATCCGTCTATCTCAGATAAGCACCGCCTTTTCCCCTCCATTGACCGAATGCGCAGGTATTTTCCATCAGACATCTCAGTTGAGATGCAATGTTTGTTTTCTTCAACTACAAATCAATCTGTGACTTGTGTGGAAGAACTTCACATCGATACAGGTGCACAAATATGTTTTTCACCCGATTTACTGCAACAATTGGAGGAACCTATCAGCATGGCTGTTTTTTTAATCTGTGACTTGTAAAACAGGATTTGTGCACCTGTAATTAAGAAGTTGTGACATTGTAATTGGGGTGTTATACGGAAGAGTATTAGGGCCACTGAAGGAAAAAATAAAATACCAAAAACCTTCGTGCGCTAAAGTCAAAAATCAAAGTCGAATTTCTTTTTCCACAGAGAGACGTATCTCCATCCCTCATCATTTGCCCATAGATGTGAAATCACATTAAATCACTTAATTGTGACTATGTAGGGTTGCTTACTGATTTTACACAGGATTTCCTTGATTAATAAGAACACATTTAAATAAGCACCCCGGGATCCGTGTCTTTGTCCTTCGTACTTGACACAGTTCTGCGACGGAAAAACGCAGCAGGCTGCTTCTGTCTCTTCTAGTCCTGATACTGATGATAACTGCACCGTGTTTATGAGCGAGATTCTGTCCTGAAGCATCTTTTCATCACTTCATTAAACCGCCTGATGCATTTTGTAGAAGCAGTCAGGCTTGCTGACATACTTGGGTACACCTAAACATTAATTTCTCCACTCCTGCTAACTGCTGTTTTATGATAGTGTTTACTTGTGATTGATTGTGTTCAGCGGTACTGCGGACGTGCAAAATGGCAGCAATGATTTATGACGCCACTTAGTCACGTGAGTGAAAAACCTCAACAGTAGAAGAGATTGCCAAGTTAAATTGAATTGTGATCCATTTTTTGCGGGGTGGGTATGACAATAAAAAAGCAGTCTCCACTTTTGTTTTTTCTTTTTCGTTCTGTCATAATTTGTACAAACCTTTAGTAGAAAATCGCGGTTTCATCATTTTATTTATGAGTCAAATAATGCAGCTGTAATCTTAAAATGAAAATGCATTTCTGCCGATGACTTTTGATTTTGAAATTAGAGATTTCAAACTGAATTTTCGTGAGGGCGGCACGGTGGAGCAGTGGTTAGCACTCTTGCGAGAAAGTCGTGCGGTTCAAGTATGACCCGGGGTCTTTCTGTGTGGAGATTGCATGTTCGGTCACTGTCTGCGTGGGTACTCCGGCTACCTCCCACAGTCCAAAAATATACCCGTGAGGTCACTAGGAAATGCTAAATTGCCTCAGACTGTCCCTGTGACATGCCCTCATCCACAGCAGGCTGGGATCGGCTCCAGTGCCCTGCAACCCTGAACAGGAGAAGATGGATTGATTGGATATTTACTGTGGCCTTTTTCATTTGAATTAAGTCACAGAATATGCAGTCTTGAAGAACACAATGCAGTTTGGATGATTGGTTATTTGTCCTAATTTAACCTTTATTTTACCATAAAAATCTAAAATCTATTTTTCCAGGAGATTCTCTCATTATTAATTTGATTTGTGACTCAAAAATGCAGTTTGAAATGTATCAACGGTATTTCATGTTCAGGTCCAAACAGATTTTGGATCCATACTCACTGATTGACTTTCAAATATAGAACAACTGTAACCTAAATAGCATGTGAATGAAATCAATTGTGCAGATGGGAGAGATGTGAGCAAGGTGGAGATTGACAAGTATGCTGCATTAAATTCTCAAGAAAAAATATTTGAAACTTTTTCATTTGACTAGAGCAGGGGTGTCAAACTCATTTTGGTCTTGGGGCCGCATACAACTTAATCGGATCTCAAGGGGGCCGGACCAGTAAACTCATTCCAAAATTACATAGAACTAACAATAAGTCCACTTTTTTTCTTTGTATTAGTGCAAAGAAGAAGAAGTAAATTATAAAAATCTTTATATTAAGTGTGTATATATTTAGTAAAAGGGACAATTCATTTCATATAAACACTTTTACTCACTTTAACATTTATTCAAGTGCATTATGCATAAAAACTGATCAGCGATTGTACAATGTTGCAAAACATTTATTCACAGTTTTGTGGAACAAAAACCCACTGTCCTGCATGTTAAAATACATCAAACACATACAAATTTAGTGCAATGCTGAAAGCAGCATTCCATACGATTTAGTCTTGCTCAGTATTTGCCCCTGAAACTTGGCATCTTTTAGCCTGCACAAGTGCATCAATATCAGGCATCATGTCCTGAGAAGCAGCCAGTTTCAGAATCTCATTTATGTGCTTATGTGTGAGCTTTGAGCGAAGCTTTGTTTTATCAATGTTCATTACTGAGAAGACCTGCTCACAAAGGTAGGTAGTCCCAAACATGGACAACATTTTTGCAGCCAGTGCTGTCAGTTTAGGATAGCCTGGTAGGAGATACTTGTAAAATGTGTCCAAGCCCACAGAAGCAAATTTGTCCTTCAATTCTACATCACACTGCAAATCAATGATTTCAAGTTGCATGTCAACGGGCACATCAGAAGCTCTGACTGTGAATGGTGAGCGAAAAACTGCAAATTCTGTCTCAAGTTCGCTAAAGACCTGAAATCGCTTCTCAAACTCCCTCAGCAACCCAGAAATCTTGTCTTTGTACTGTGTCACGTCAGGATTAACGCTTGCGGCGCACACATCTCTGAGACAGGGAAAATGAGCAGGGTCACCGCTTGCCATCTGCGTCTCCGTGAGATTTAACTTGAATGCACGTATGCTGTCATAATACTGTGTTACAATTTTTTTGCGTCCTTGCAACATTTTGCTCAGATTATTCAAGTGCTCTGTTATATCAACCATAAATGCAAGGTCCTGCAGCCAAAGTGGGCACTGTAATTCCTTAACAGGTTTTCCTTTTTTCTCCATGAATTGTCCGATTTCCCCACGTAGATCAAAGAAGCGCTTCAGCACAGCACCTCTGCTTAACCATCTTACTTCAGTGTGGTATGGCAGACCATGGGTAATGTTACAGTCACTGAGAAAGCTGTCAAACTGACGATGATTGAGACCTCTGGCTCGGATGAAATTAACAGTTCGGACAACCACCTCCATGACGTGATCCATTTTTAGCGACTTGCAACATAATGCCTCCTGATGCAAAATGCAATGAAATGTCCAAAAATCACCTCCTCCATTTGCGGCTTGTACTTTCTCTCTGAACTTTGTCACAACACCTGCCTTTTTCCCGATCATTGACGGCGCATCAGTAGCCAGGCTTACGGCGCGGGACCAGTCCGCCCCGACTCTGTCCAGCGCTCCAACAACGGAGCGGAAAATGTCCTCAGCTGTTGTGGTGTCGGTCATAGGCACCAACTCGACAAACTCTTCTGTGACAGTCAAAGTCTCGTCAACTCCACGAATGAATATGGCCAGTTGAGCGACGTCCGTAATATCAGTACTCTCATCAATTGCAATAGAAAATGCCAGAAATGACTCCCCTTTGCGTTTCAGTTGGCGGTCCAAATCTGCCGATAGTTCCGAAATCCTGTCTGCCACGGTATTTCTCGTCAAGCTAATATTGGCAAAAGCTTGTCGCTCCTCAGGACACACAATTTCGGCAGCCTTCAGCATACAGTTTTTGACGAACTCCCCGTCACAGTACGGCTTTGACGCTAATGCTATATGGCTAGCAATTACGTAGCTGGCTTTCACCGCAGCATCACTGACCTCTCGGCTCCCGGTGAAAACAGATTGCTGTTTCCTCAGACCCACCAGCATTTCATTTACCTTCTGTTTTCTCACTTCTCCGTGCAAGCTGTTGTATTTTTCACCATGCTGAGATTCATAGTGGCGCCGAATATTGTATTCCTTAAGCACCGAAACTTGCTGCATGCACACCAGGCACACGGGTTTACCATTCACCTCCGTGAACAGATAGGAAGACGTCCATTTTTCTTGAAAAATCCGACACTCTGTGTCCACTTTTCTCTTTTTTGACAAAGACATTTCACTGAAGAGGGTGCCAGAGTCAACAGAAAAAGCAGGTAAAGCGCGCAGTGCGCCCTATGTGTGTGTGTTGTTGTTGTTGTAAAGCGGACGTAGTAGAGAACACCATGAGAACGTTAAAGGGGGAAGTGTGGGCGTGGATTGTATACGTACCTAAGACACCCCTGGACTAGAGCCACTACTGCTCATTTTGACCACCAGGAATGACAAAGGGTTTCCCGTATGGTACAACCCCCCCCCCCCCCCTCCTCAGTGAGAGCTGCTGATTGGAGAACAGTTGATTCAAAGTATCTGTGACGCTGAGCGCGGGTCAGTCTGCAGGAAGCTGCTTCTCATTGGTGCGTCGCGGAGTGGCTCGCGCTCTCCGCCCTGATATAAGACGGACTTTGTCCACTCAGCTTTACAGTTTCTCTGAGATTCAACTCGATCAACAACCATAGAAAATGAGCGGCAGAGGAAAGACCGGCGGCAAAGCCAGAGCGAAGGCCAAGACCCGCTCGTCCCGTGCAGGACTCCAGTTCCCGGTGGGTCGTGTCCACAGGCTGCTGCGTAAAGGAAACTACGCTCAGCGTGTGGGAGCCGGCGCTCCCGTGTACCTGGCGGCGGTGCTGGAGTACTTGACCGCTGAGATCCTGGAGCTGGCTGGAAACGCTGCCCGCGACAACAAGAAGACCAGAATCATCCCCCGTCACCTGCAGCTGGCGGTGCGCAACGACGAGGAGCTCAACAAGCTGCTGGGTGGAGTGACCATCGCTCAGGGCGGCGTGCTGCCCAACATCCAGGCTGTGCTGCTGCCCAAGAAGACCGAGAAGGCGACCAAGGCCAAGTAAACTCGGACACTGACCAACAAAACACAACGGCTCTTTTAAGAGCCACGCATGTCTCACAAAGAACAATAAATCCTAAACACTGGTGACTGGTAGAACTGATTGAAGAGATCAGATTGACCGGGTTCTTCCGAATTATCCCTTGATACAATCTCATCAGTTTAAATCGATTTAAGAGTAGCTACCAGGTGAATAAACAACCAAACTGAAAATTGGTTGCACATGTTTACGGTTTCACAATTTCTGCATAATATTCCTAATTGATATGGGTGTTAGATTATTTAAAGTTGCTCAAGGCAGTTGATTGCTTTGGTAAATGCGTTGACCCATGAGTTTCCCTGAATGCTTCGATGAGCATGTTTTTAAATGTTCCTCCGCAAGGAACTGTGGGGCAGCGTGAGCTCGCCTCTTTTGGTAAAGGAGTGTATATCAGTGTTTCCTCGGCTAAATGAAACGTTGAGTTCCCTTTCCTTATCTTATTGAGAAATTCAACATTCCTTTTCATGGCTGACTGTTAAACACTCCTGGGGTTTAGAAAAAGTGGATAGGAGGGACTATTTGGATGTACTCTGTCTTCACAGAAAATGTGATGGTCGACATTTTTACCAATTACAATATTACCTAAACTTATTTGCGACTGTTGGCATATCTTTTACTGCTGGATGTGAGCAATTGTTTTTCTGCAGATAGAAGTTAATCATCAGACACCAAGGGTTTAAATTTTACACCCCACTAGTTTTCATTTTCCTTCCAGTTGAATTCATTATCCTCCCAGACAGAACATGGCAATAGGATGGTTTGAATGAAATAGAATCTTATATACCACTAATAACCACAAGTTGTTCATTGGTGTTGATTTCAGGTAAATTATCCACGGGATGGGTTAAATACAGAGGAATACATCCCCCTAAGGGACGCATAAAGGTTGTTTGTGCTTTATTCAACGTTCAACAGTAAAATAATACTACACGAGTCAAAGTTAAAAGTGGCGACCAATCAGAAAGGACAGATACAAACTGCGCCCCTGTCTTCTCCTACGTCCTCAGTTGTGATGTATATTTGCGAGTCAGAGCCGTGTTGAGTTCATACAGTAGTTCTACTATCAGAAGTGAAAATGAGCGGCAGAGGAAAGGGAGGAAAAGGACTCGGCAAAGGAGGCGCTAAGCGTCACCGTAAAGTTCTCCGTGATAACATCCAGGGAATCACCAAGCCCGCTATCCGCCGTCTGGCTCGCCGCGGTGGAGTCAAGCGGATCTCCGGTCTCATCTACGAGGAGACCCGTGGTGTGTTGAAAGTCTTCCTGGAGAACGTCATCCGTGATGCCGTCACCTACACCGAGCACGCCAAGAGGAAGACCGTGACCGCCATGGATGTGGTGTATGCTCTTAAGAGGCAGGGACGTACTCTGTACGGCTTCGGAGGTTAAGCTGCTGCAGCGTCCTCACAACAACCAAAGGCCCTTTTCAGGGCCAACCACTCTCTTTAAAGAGATTATTCTAGGTATTTGGTGATGGCTTAGCTCTGTAGTAAAAATAACAAGAGTTTATTAATGTAATCAAATAAAGAATTAATCATAGTTACATTAACGCAAATCTTTGTCCTTTACTGCAGTTAAATGAAATCTGTATAATTATCCAGTGGGTAATTTTAGTTAAATCAAAACTTAAATTGCATAGGAACAAATAGACAACCATCCACAAATATTGGTTTCAAAGTCGATTTTCCAACATCGTGGATGTGTTATAAACATTTCCTTCATTTATGGCCACCTTGTTAAATCTGAGCTGTTTAATGCGAACACTGAAGCACTATCCCAGCTCACTCTTGAATTAAATCACCTACTGCTTCGGTGAGGAACACTCAACTGATGCTTCGCATATATTATTACTCTTATCAATGTTACATTCAGCTGACTTGTCCATATTTTTCCCGCTTCTTTGCACACATTGTTCGAGTTGGCGCTCAGTCTAACGGTCAGACCAAATCCCCACAGAAAAACGACCCCCCCCCCCCCCCCCCCCCCCCCTCAACCAGGAGGATTTGAACCAATCACAGAGGCAGCCATGGCTTTGGCGGGTAAACTGATGGGAGTCTACTAATTGAAAGTGAATGATAATGATTATTTACATGCTAATAAACAGACTTCCGTCAACCGTTTCTTCTGTAGTTAACATCGGTAATGCAGGCATGGAGCTGATGTCTTGATAAAGGCACAGTTCACCCTGGACATATCACCAGTCCATCACTGACACACACACACACACGCACGCACGCACGCACGCACGCACGCCTATTGATCTCCAACATGTGGGACTGATGAAGGAATATCTCCTTCAGTTTAATCTAATAAAGAACAAACAACTTTCCTGCAGATCAAAGTCCGGAAACACAAATACAACAAATGTCCGGAGTGGGGACACGGACAAGTTGTCCAGGGTTGCAGTTTAGTGGACGAGTTGTCCATCATTTCAGAATTTGTTTGATACAATTATTTCTCGACAGTGTACTTTTACATATAGTTATTACTAATTTATATTTGGAATATTTTTTGCATATATCTAGCATACGTCCATATATGTTTAGTGTAGTACCATATGACTTTGTTTCTCTTCAGTATTGCTCAAATTTAGCTTATTACACCTCTCTCACTCCTACACTGGCCCGGGCTACACTACACCTCAGATGTGCTCAAAAACAGCTTATCAATCACATTTGTATGTATATCTACTGTGATATGCAATAAAGACTGTGCCATAATGACATATATATCTTGGGTTTTTTGTGTGAAAATATACTTCCAAATGTGTCAAATCAATAATGCTAAAGAAATTAGTCGTGGACAAGATGTCCGGAACCACATGGACGAGTTTTCCTACAATCATGTTTAATCATATTAATTCAAAGAAATTTAAATATGCAGCAGCAAATGAACAGCAGCCTCTTACATAATTGATACGTTGACTCTTCTTGTTCAATGAGTTGATCAATCATGGTTTAAAAAGTAAACCTCCTTCCTACATATGATCATGTCATACACATTCTCTTTTATCTGTCACCATCTTCATAAGATCCAATGGTTTTACTTCAATCGCCTGTTGCTTTCCTGAGGAACACTCCACTGATGTTTCACATACATAAATATTACTTTTTGTAACATTTCTTTCAGTCGACTTTTCCTTATTTTCCAGCTTCTTTGCACACATTATTGGAGTTGGCGGGCAGTCTAACGGTCAGACACAATACCAACACTGCCCACTTCAACAGATGGTTTGAACCAATCACTGACAGGAGACAGCACAGCACCATCTGCATACAGCCTCTATAAGAAAGACGCTCTCTGGCCTCCGAACACTATCTCAATCTGCAAAGAATCAAGATGCCTGAACCCGCCAAGCCTGCGCCCAAGAAGGGCTCCAAGAAAGCCGTGAGTAAGACCGCAGGCAAAGGAGGCAAGAAGAGGAGAAAGACCAGGAAGGAGAGCTACGCCATCTACGTGTACAAGGTGCTGAAGCAGGTCCACCCCGACACCGGCATCTCGTCCAAGGCCATGAGCATCATGAACTCGTTCGTCAACGACATCTTTGAGCGTATCGCCTCTGAGGCGTCTCGTCTGGCTCACTACAACAAGCGCTCCACCATCTCATCCAGGGAGATCCAGACCGCCGTGCGTCTCCTGCTGCCCGGTGAGCTGGCCAAGCACGCTGTGTCTGAGGGCACCAAGGCCGTCACCAAGTACACCAGCTCCAAGTAAACAGCTCTGCTGATCCAAACCCAACGGCTCTTTTAAGAGCCACCCAACTAATCTGGAGAGAGTCCTGTTAGAAGTCTATAGAACGTCAATGTGTATATAAAGCACGGATGAAAAGTTTAGATTCAGGATCTAAAGCACCTATTAAACTGAACTCCAGCAAATGCTTTGCCACAGGGACATTAGGTTACTCTTTGTCAGTACCCAGTTATGTATCTAGTAAAATGTGTCTTTGATTATTGTCCCATTTAGAAGTAAATCTGTTGACTTATGAAAGGTTGGCCATTTGACAAGTTAACAACTATGATTTTCCATGTTTACATCTATAGCTTTCCTTGTAAGATGTGAACATTTTGAGTTATTGTGACCTGAGGCACAACCACCCTCCCTCCCTCCCAACCTGCTGCAGTCAGACTCCTCAACCAAGCCTGCTCCCAGTAGACCACTGACACACCACAACCGGACAATATCACTCTACTCCAACTGTGCAATAAGTGGTGCAATAACTATTGTAATCTATAAAAATGTATTTACTATGTGCAATACATCCACCCCCATATTCTGTACATGTCCACACTTATAGGCACTGGGTGCATATACTTTTATTATATTGTATTTTTATCTGCTTTTTTTAGTTTCTATATGTGCTTCTTTCTCTTTACTATCCTGTTGTACCACTGCAAATTTCTCCACATGTGAGATAAATAAAGGGATCTTATATCTTATCTTATCTTTTACCTTGTACTCCAAAGCCTCATGTAGATATATTCTTTTGAGTGCTTAGTCACATTTTCAAAACTTACTGGTAGTGGTCACTCATTTAGAACATGTCACTGGGAGGAAGGCTTGTCTTCCTGCTGCAGGGAATTATGTTTTAGAATAGCCTAAATCTAGTTTGAAGTCTTCACTCGTCTTGAGATACGAAACAGGTTTTAAAAAGTAATAGAAGCATGCACTGTTACAGGATATGTACAGGTAACAATGGTGACGCGTATCGACTTTGGGGATGCGGGGTGTATTGATGACTATTAAACTGCACATCACTGATTCTCAACTCTTTGTTTTTGGTCAAATTATATTAGGGATAAGACTCGTTTCCTCCCGCAGGGCCTCTGCTGTGCTTGTTAGAAATGCCTACCGGATTAACTGAACATGATGACCCTCCCAATAAGGTGCAAATTCCTTCCTGTGTTTTGAAGCAGAAGCCAATGGAAAGCATGTGGGATGAGGAGTACCATAATCTGATCACTAAGGAGGGTGATTATGCTACAAATGATCTGAACTCAGTGACACACTATTGTGTGGGTAACAGTAGTAAATGTGTTACAGGTGACAGATGCACGTTTCTATTTTTGTTCTCAGGTAGATGTTAAAATGTTCTTCAATTAGTTACCCTTTATCCAACAATCAGGATTGCGTTTGAGAAGAAAAACTTCTGTCCTCAAGAACGTGGGCTGCTTTGACTGTGCACAATAATGTGCAAACAGGTTTTTTTATTCTTCTTCTGATGAGAAGAACTTGAAGGGAACATGATTGGGCAGACCCATTAAATGATGAAGTTTAAGAACCTATATTATTTTGTTTATTTGATTTGCTTGAGCAAATATAAAAATAATGTAGAGATTCAAGTTGCTTTTAATACATCTAAATCCTTTGGGGAATGATTTATCCATCCTACATCTTACAAATCAA
This sequence comes from Lipophrys pholis, assembly GCF_963383615.2. Taxonomy (NCBI): domain Eukaryota; kingdom Metazoa; phylum Chordata; class Actinopteri; order Blenniiformes; family Blenniidae; genus Lipophrys; species Lipophrys pholis. The sequence continues at coordinate 11,404,255 of NC_137628.1, forward strand.
GATATACCGAGACTTGTAAAGACTCGTAAATGTAAAATTTGCAATGCATTTTTTTATCTCGGGGGATTCAGTTTTTCCAACCCTCAAACTCGTGTTTTATAACTGAGAGAAAAGTAGATGAATTATGTGAATATACATCCTTACATTCAAATATACATGCTCCAATAGCTCCACTTTTCATACATTAGTATATTTGACCAAATCACAAATTGCATATCAGATATGTTTGTTCATCCACAAGTTCATTTACAGAATCATATTGTATGAGACACAGTAATATCACAGAAATAAACTCACTGTAAGAGCTCACCCTTGTCAACTCAAAACAAACAAAAATCAAAATCAACACAGACTGAATAGATTCCAATTTTAAAAGATGTTTAAAATTTGATTTAATTTGATTTGATTTTAATTTGACGTTATACTGTGAAGTGTGAACACAAATAATCAAACCTTTCTTCTTGTTTATTGTCTTATGTTAAACCGCAAAATGATCACGTAACAATGTGGTATTCACTTTGAAGTTTTTTTTTTTTACCTGTCGAAATTAAATGTTTAAAGGAGACATATCATGCTTTTAAATCCTTCCTTTTTACATATAAATCATACAGTTGTGGTCTATACAACGCGGAACTGCAATGCTTGGGTCTGAATTCCTCATTATTATAGCTCCACAGGCCCCTTTTCTACCCCTTTTCTGATGTGCTTCTGAGAGCAACTCGTTTTGGGGCGGTCTCTTCAAATGCAAATGAGACACTTCATACCCCGCCTCCTCTCCAGGTTGCAGAGGTGACACTCGGTTCAACTTCACACTGTTCGGCCATCTTTGTAGTTTGATAGAACAGATACACTTATCTAGCGGCGCAGAAACTTTATATTCACACATTATTTACAAAATGTCAACAACGGAAGATTTGTCCATCCAGCCATACATGTTGGAGCCAGAGTCGGACCCGGCGGAGCGAGATGAAAATGACGATGATGCACCTACAGAACAACGTCTTCATATGGATGTAACGCAATGGTGTGTTACTATATTTACACTAACTTCTCCATCCATGCCCACTACTACAATACTGCCTGTATTACAACGACTATTTAACACAGAAGTTACATTATAATCTAAAACGAGCACACAGCGCTAACATATGAAGACGGTGCAACTGCTAATGCTAACAAAACAATGACAGGGACGTCTTATCATCACCCTTTTTAGCGTTATATACAGCTTACCGAAGTGCTCTGTTCATCGTCTCCATAGATAGAAGGAACTGACCGCTCAATCAGACGAAGTCTTTTGGCAAATCCTTCTTTATACTGGCGGAGGTTGCTGAAGCAGTCGTCCTTAAAGTGCTTCGCGCACACAAAAATGACCTTACCCACAGATGTGGGTACATTTCTGTGAAAAATAAAACTCAACCAGGCACTTCGAAAAGGTTCTGATGCTGGGAGACGGTGTAACGAAGCTTGTGGGTTACTACATCCAACAACCGAACATTTCGACTTATCCTCTCGTAACTTCGGCACCCTTAGGTTGGACTACAAAATCGCAGCGAGAAACAAAAATGGCGGATTGCTCGAAATGTCGATGTCCTAATTTGGCAGTTCCGCTGAGAATACTGTGACGTCATTGTTCAAAAAACGTAATAGAGAATAGAAAAATCGAAACCGATCGCAAAATATGACCAAAACAGAATATAAAGATATCAACGGAGCACCTGAAGAGACTACTTTGAACTTTTCTGTACTTCTAAACACTCTAAATATACAACAAAATGCATTTAAGGGCTAAAAAAGTGGATTTAGCATGATATGTCCCCTTTAAAGCAGTAGTAGATGCATTCATTCTATAGTTGAAAACTTATTTTAGCACAAAGGGGTTCATAATTGTCGTTTCGTCTGAAACACAGTTCTTTGTTTGTTGTGCCTCTGAGGTATCTTAGTACATGCTTCACAGTTACCCATTGCTCCTCTGTTGGTTCGCAAAAATACTGCGAAAGTTTACTTACCACAAAACTTAAGTCTGGACGTGTACATGTTGTAAGATAGATAAGGCTGCCCACAGCTTCTCGGTACATCCTAACATTACACATCTTGACTGCATCTTCTGTGTAACACAGTTTTTGATCACATGGAGTCTCTCTGGGCTTATAGTTTTGCATTTCAAACTTCTCCAAGATCTTCTTGACATAGGCTTCCTGTGACATCTTTACACAACCATCAGACTGAGTGAAGTGAATACCAAGAAAATGCTTGAGTTCACCCAAATCTTTCATTTTAAATGTTTCAGAAAGCATTCTTTTTGCATTCTCCATGACGCTTTCATTGCTTGCTGCAATTATCAGATCATCCACCCAAATGATCATTATCACTTTTCCGTGTTCTGTCTCTTTGGCATAGACACAATGATCTGCTGGGTTTTGTGTGAAATCATTTTCAGTCAAACAGTCGTTTAAAACCTTGTTCCAATTTCGGCCAGATTGTTTCAGACCATACAAAGATTTTTCCAGCTTCCATACCAAACCTTCACCTTCTTCGTAACCTTCTGGTTGATCAGTGTAGATCTCGAAGTCAAGAGGGGCATGTAAGTAAGCTGTTTTTACATCCATTTGATGGAGTAACAAGTTCTCTTGTGCTGCCTTCTGGAGTAATACCCTGACGCTTGTTAAATTGGCTGTTGGGGAGAAAGTTTCTTCATAATCAGTTCCCATTACCTGGCTGTATCCCTTTGCAACAAACCGTGCCTTGAACTTGTCTTTTCCTCCCATGTCACTCTTCACAGAATAGACCCACTTACCCCCCACTGTTTTCTTGCCCTTTGGCAAAGTAGTCAGAGTAAATGTGTTATTCTCTTCTAATGAGTGGATTTCCTCATCCATTGCTTTAACCCATTCTTCTGAGTGAACTGACTCCAAGGCTTCCTTAAATGTATTTGGGACACCGCATACAGATCTGTAACAGTAATCAATGGTAGTATGAATCTCATCACTATCAATGTTAGTCACAAAATCTTTCAAATGACTCGGCTTTCTCCTCTCCCTTGTTGGGTACTTGCGACTGGTAGATTCTTCAATGGTTTTATTTTGGTTACTCTCATCAGATGAACCACCTTGTGGATTTTTGTTTCTCACTTCCAGTTGTTCAGAGTTCTCAGTGTTCTCTTCAACCTCCTGTGTGGCTCTGTCAGTTATTGGCTGTCTCTCTCTGTAACAGTCATCTTTTGATTCCGACTGAACTGTCTGTGTTTGCTTTTCCACATTTGTTTTGTTTACAAATTTGACAAGCCTGTATTTTCGAACCTTTTCAGTCTCTGGGTGATAAACCAAATATGATGGACTGTTCTTATCATAACCGACAAAAAGTCTGTGGTCACATCTGGAATCAAGTTTTCCCATGTTCTGTTTATATGCGTAACATATAGAACCAAACTTCTGCATTTTGGACAAATTTGGCCTTCTGTCTGTCAGCATTTGGTAAGGGGTTTTTCCTGTTCGTTTGCAAAAGCATCTGTTTCGTACTATGGCCGCTGTCTGGACAGCGTAGTTCCATAGACATTTTGGTAGCTGACTTTCAATTAGCATACACCTGCCCATCTCAAAAAGAGTACGCCAGCCCCTCTCTGCGGTACCGTTCTGGTGAGGTGAATACGGGGCTGATGTCTCATGCTTAATGCCATTCTTCCTTAACAAGGTGTGTTGTGATCCAGCTTTTCAGAGGAAAGGCTTGACAGTCTCCACTAACGGGATCACACATAAAACTTCTGTCCCGCGATGTGTCCATGGACAACCGTCTTCCAAGCGCAGACAGGGGGCGGCGTCACAACACCATATCTGAGCCGGTGCACGATGCTCCCCTGTTGAGTTTGCGCCCTGGGGAGTTGCCCACTTCGCCCATAGCAAAATCCGCCACTGCCTGCTGGACAAGATCTCTATCTTTCAGGCAGTCATTAACTCACCCGAGGCCAAAAGTAAGGATCCCGTGTGATACTGCTTCTGTCCACCAGAGGGTAGCATTATGGTTGACTTAGACACCGCGTGTCTGCAAACTGACAGGAAGACTGAAAAACCAGACAGTGTTAATATCTCAATAAAAACCTTAAAATAACACAAAAAATACATATATTCATCAGTTATTACATTAAAATGATTAGCCTTAATGGAAATACATATCTAAGTGCAATTAATTGCTGCAATAAAAATGTAAATATATAGATCAAATATAATCAAGCTGCTGGCATTGCTTGTGTTCTCTTGCCTCCTTGCGGGTGACGTTGCTTCAGGATGACATCAGGTAATACTTGCTCAGTTGTATCGGGGATCCTTTACAAGTAAGAGTACTCTGTGTAGTATCAGACCCGCTCCAGATATCGGTATCAGTATCGGTATCGGTATCGGTATTGGTATCGGTATCTGTATCTGTATCTGTATCGGTATCGGTGTATCCCTCGTATTGGACAAAATTGTGGAGTGTCTCCACTTCAATTTGTGATTTTAAAAGACAAGAGTGCTGAAGTGGAGCCAAAGTTTCCCCGGGTGGAGGAGTCCAGAGTGTCTGAGAGTGATAGGAGAATGGATGACAAAACAAAACTCTGCTTTCCAGCTGGTGTGATTTCCAGTGGTAGAGTGAGACGTGTTACCACCCAGAGACTGAAGGTGGAGCTGGACGACATTGAGAGATTATCTCAGTTGTTCTGAGAGCAGCTTGGGGTAATCTCTAAGGAGCTGGAAGATGCTGCAGGGAGCAGGAAGGCCTGCCTGCTGCCACCACAACCACATGTGGACTAAGTGGAAAGAAGAACCAGATGGATGAATAGAAACTAACACATCCTGCATATTAAGTTACAATGACACAGAGATAAAAACACAAGAAAAATTTGACAGACTGAAATATACGAACATATACAGTTGAATTATGACAAAGGGACAGTAAAAACCAGAACACATCAAACTGTGAGTGTTTAAGGCCTTTGGATCGTGTTTGTAGTGGAAACATTAAAATAAATATTGTTACTGTGTGGGTATCTGCCTCATGCTGTCGTCAGTAACTTAATGATAAATAATTTGTGCAAAATTTATGTCCGCCAAGGAAGTTATAAAATCACCATGTCTGTCTGCTAACAAGATATCTCAAAAACTACTGAGCTGATCTTCATGTAAATTGGTACACAGATGCATTTTGATCAAAGGCAGAGCCCAGTACATTTAGGTGGTGATCCAGAGCAAACACAATTGCTACAATCTGAAATTTTGCTATATGTTGTTACATGCTTAGCCAGTCACTTTAAAAGACAATTGCATTGTGGGAAATGGAGTTGTTTCGGGAAGTGTAGTTTATTGTTGTCCGGTTGCGCTAAGGTGTGCGTGAAATGACCAGTGTTAGTCCAGTGTGTGCTAAAAGAGAAATATATGACCACAATTCTGCAACCACCCTTGTCCCTCCATCCAACTCCACATCAGAATCGGCTGACATACAGCTTTTTTTTTTTACCAGCAGACACGAGCCACGTAGTAAAACACATTGGCCCTGTTTACATGACACCCTCATTTCAATATGCTCTTCACCCATAGCAAAATAAGCCACTGGTGATGACTCCCAGTCCATATTCTCCTGGGACTTGGTAGTTTTAGAATTGGCAGTCATCCTAAAAAAAATCAAACTTGGTCATCTGTCTATACAAATGTCCGTGTTTGAGAGAAATCACAAAAACAAAGTCTGGTACCATCACAGAACATGACACTTTGCTGAGAATAATGAATCAGTAAACTGAAACGTTGTCATTCTTTGCTGCCTGTTTATTTGGTAAACCTCCTGTTTAAAACTAATGGGTTGAATTTAATACCTCTGGTGTAATGAAACATCACAGCAGGACGAGGAAGTAATAAAGGATTGGTGGAAAAAGTTAAAGAACTGGTATTAAAAAAAAAAAGTTAAAGCACGTAAGAATAATGAAATTCTAAAATTACTAAGTGTTAGGTCTACAATGGGACCGGTGGTCTAGATCTCCACCAAGATGACAGATATAACTAACCAGTGTTTTCCAACTACGCCCAGTGAGTCCTGGGGGGATTCTGCACGTCTGTGGGTCTTGTCAAGAGTCGGAGCGATTTTCACCCATGCAGGTGGAGCTACCAAAAGAGGCCTGAGGTCCGGTCCAGGTGGGGCGGGGCTCCCTAGACCGTCACCACCCCAGGTCAAGGGCCACAGGACGCAACGCCCAGAAAGGCTGCAAGCCCGGAGACCCAGAGGCTCAGCGCCCGCCACCCCCAAGGCCCCCCAACGCCCACCCAGGAGGAGCGAGGCAAGGCAGCAACTCCCCACCCCGACCAATTCTGTAGATCTTTTTAAAATCAACTAACAGATGTTGAGATAAATTGTAATTCAACATCGAATAGGTATTATTCACACTTGTACAACATTGTCCAGTATTTGAACTTTAAAAAAGCTGAAATCCTGAGTCATTAAGTCACAGATGATGAAGTGATTCATATCTTATGTGGGTCAACAAGATGCTGTATATTTCTAGTATGGTGCAGGAATAAGTCATGATAAGCTCTTGTAAGAAATGTATTACTGAAGTGAACAATTGTACTATATAGACTAAAAATGTTGCTCAACTTCACTAACAAGACAAACAAAGTAAACATGAAGTGCTGGCAGATATATTGATGGTGGTACATACTGCAATAACTGTGTGTACATCTGAAAACTGGAATCTTTTGGTAGTTTTCTCTTTGCGGACACAATAAGGGATCAGGAGTTGAGGGTCTGGACGGATCTACTTGCAGTGAGAAAAAAGTCAGATGGTTTTTGTTGCTTTTATAGATCTCCTTCTAAGTCTCAGCAAATGTTGAACAGGACTTGTAAAGAAGGTGCTGGAGTATCCAGGAGGGCCGGACTGAAGTCGGGATGGAGTCCTGAGAAACAACATGAAGGATCCTGCAATGGCTGGTTTTGTTGACCGTATCGAGGCATCAACGAGGGGTCAGGCTATGTGAACACCTGCGGAACAAGTCTACCTGTAGTTTGCCCTCGTTACCAACAACAGGCACATTAAACTGGGGGACGTTGGTATTTCAAGAGCATCATTAGCTTTGAGTGGAGCATTGTTTTTGAAAAAACTTGGCTCAGCTGACTGGACTTTACTGATCCTCTTGACCGTCGGTCTCCAAGTCTTCAGTGTTCTCATAAACAGGATGAGAGTCCAGCTGATGAGGAAAGATGAAAAGGTGAAATTCAATTCAACACTTTGATTCACCAACATATCATCACTGAAAACATTCTAGATCTGTACAGATTATTTGGTTTGAAATCAATGCATGAGCTTATCCCTTCCATCTTGCTGTTACACTTCCTGTAATTTATTTAAAAGAAATATTGTCACCAGGACATCTCACCTTGATCATCTCTACACCTTCATTGTTTTCAGTTTGTGAGCTCCGGGATTTCTTCTTTCTAGATTGAAGCAAACAACAATTTGCATATTTTGTTTATATGAAGTTGTGACTTCAAAACTCAAGATCTGTGCAAGAAGATGAAAATAAATATTGTTGTATTGTTTTACTTCATCCAAAGACACAGGACGGCCAGAGCAATCGGCATCAGAACCACCAGAATCAGCCGGATGATATTCATCATCTTTAATGACGTCCCTAAAGAACAAATCAAGGAGTTCAGTCTCAGAAGTGAGAATAGATCAAGAAACAAGTTTACCAGATGATTCTGTCTATTTTAGTCTCATCAGTCTCTGAAACAATCAGGTTTCTTAAGTTTACAAAACATTGTCTCACTATTGTCTTTTCATCAGTGACCCAATTTATTCAGACCAGCTTCAGTGTTTACTTGTTACAACAGTTTAAAGTTAAAAGTTTGGAGGTCTGTCTTCCTCGGCTGTTGTGAGCCTCACAGGAATAATTGTGACTGTGTTCACGTCTAAAGTTAACAATAGTTCAAATCTGTCCAGGTGCTTCAGTTGTGTCTTCATCCTGTAAATATCCGGTGTAATTTCTCTGGTTAGAGTTATCGCTCCAGAAGGACTCACTGAACCAATGGGAAGCTTTGGAGGATCTGGAGGAGAATACTCTCATTTACACAGATTTTTAATTTGACTTTTTTATTCTTTTAATTTGATTTTGTTCCAAACCTTTTTTTTTTTTTTTTAAATGATCAAACTCTACATGACAAAAGATATTGTCATGCTTGTTAAGCTGTTGTGGCCTGACACTTGCAACAGTGTTGATTCTTGAACTTTTCCACATTTTGTCACATTTCAAAAACAAGGGTCATCAGGATTTTATGTGATATATGACCTTCAGGTTTGTTCGTTTTTTTTAGGGTGGTTGGTAGAGCGGTTGTCTCCAAATCAGAAGGTCGCTGGTTTAACGCCCATCTCCACTGAGGTGTCCTTGGATGGACTAAGTGCCTTGCATGGTAGTCGCCTCCATTGATGGGTGGATGTGATTAACAGTGTAAAGCGCTTTGGGACTGCTAATGAGGTGGAAGAGTGCCACATAAGCAAAACGTAATTTTTTTAACACATAAAAAGGACAAAAGTGTGGCATGAAAAAGTTTTAGTACTTCCAAAATGAATGTGTGAATTTAACTTGTTTAAAAAATTAATGCAGTTTTGTTTAGATCCGGGTTTTTTTACTCTCTAACCGTTGGTCACATGAGCAGCCCCACCCGGCTGCAGAGCAGCAGAAAACCGCTTCACAATTGGAAAAAACATTTTACCTTAGAAATTGGAGAAAGAGAAAGTTGTTTGAACACTTTGTAAAGCTGAATTTAACTACGAGAAAAAGTAATTCTGTGCAGCACAACAACAGCTTGTCATGTTGGCTGACCAGGAGTCAAACTGTAAAAACTGCAGGTAAAATATTTCTTTCCCCTCCCTCTCGCTCTTTCCTTTGCTTTCTCCTGCATTTGAGAAGTCGGACATCCGGGAACATGGTGAAGTCACTCCCGGGCAACGTTGGCCGCCATATATGTTTGGGGGAAAACAATAGTCGTCGGCTCTCTCAGCTCTCGGAAAACTAAATTTCTCTTAGTTTTATCAGTATGCTCAGGAGTTGTTGCATTAATGGGTGTTCAGCAAAAGCCTTAAAGAATGTAGAGCTGAAGTTTTTCATAGTTCCAATGGAGTCGGAACGTCAAAGATTTTGGCTGTCTTTTATCGGCTGGGCGAAAATAGGAGAATCTGTGAGGACGGATCAAAGCAAAAACTGCTCTCCACGGTCTTACCACACTCATGTGAGCTCTCAGCACTTTAACTTTAAACTAAGTCATGACATGAAGTTTGCAGTGTGCAGACTGGACCAAAGGAGGTTTATGGACATGAAAGAAATGTGCCTGCTGCTGTTTTAACCATAACAACTGCAATTAAGTTGATCTTAAGTGTTGTCCACCTCCAGCAAAACCTCCAGTGAATGAATTATTACACCGTCCGACACAGTGCTGACAGCTCAGCTGGTGTGACACATCACACTCCAATAATACTATTTACACATTAGATACACATCCAATAAAAAGTTGTAAATCGCTTTTTTCTTTTATCTGAAACAGTTTGTGTGCACCGCAAACTGAAAACTGCAGCTGAACTCCAGTGATTCAAATAGCGTAATTCCACCGCTTACTGTGATCAAGTATTAGTTTTCAGCACAGAGGTAGTGGGATGGAGCACAGCGCAAAAGTTTAAGGCAGTTGTGAAGAAAAGCTGCAAAGCAGGAAAGCTTTGAAAAGTACAAGTGAAATAGTTTATTTCCATCTTGTAGGTGAATGTAAATGTAAGCTGATTAACTGTTTGCAATAGCGATTGCAGGATTGTTTAACTATCAAGACCATGTGAAGCCAGTTGACCGTCTTTAATACAGTGGTTACAGTCGGTGGAGGTTATTAAAATGACTTACCTGCTTTGTTTGCTGAAGATATTATCACATGTGAGGTGGAGATCTGTCGTCCTTTGCTGTTCTGGGTCTCGCAGCGATAATTTCCACTGTGTTCAGGTCTGAAGTCAGTGATGGTGAAGTTTTGTCCTGATGCATTTGATAAGTATTCATTGTCCTTGTACCAGCTGTACTCAGCTGTTGAGTTATCATCACTGCTGCAGGTCAGAGTCACTGAGCTTCCCTCCACGATCTCACCAGAGGGACTGACTGACACTGAGGGACGCTCTAGAACATCTGGAAAATAAAAAAAGGATTATGATGAGCAACTGTGGAAGAACATTGTTGTGATTAGAATTAGAATAGATTAGAATTTGTTTCAGCAGACTGCTCCTGCTGGATCAATACCAGGCCAAAACACTGTGGTTACAAAATCAGGGATTTATTTTATTTATTATAGCACTGTATTAATTGCCAGAGGGTTAATTCCGTCCCGAATTGACTGGAGTACCCAGAGGAAATCCACGCACACACAGGGAGAACATGCAAACTCCACACAGAAAGGGCAGATTGAACCACAGGCAGTCTTGCTGTGAGACGACAGTGCCAACCACTGCAGCACTGTGCCACTATGTGACTTTAACTTTTGCCGTTGTGGCAGTGCATATTTTTATAAAAACAAAAAATAATTATCACCATTTAAAAAAACTTTTTTCTTCAACTTGAAATGAAACCAGCTGCTTCATCTCGACTTTTACTATAACACTGTGTGAAATGATCATTTTATCTGCAATCTCAGTATTTTACTATATTTCATGCCTTTGTTTTTATATTTCTCAGTGTTTTATTCTTTACGTAGTTTGTGTAAAAACCCCTGTGGTATTTTAGAGTGTTTTATATATAAAGCATCGTAAGAAAATTCAAATATTTTCCAAAAGTAAAATAAGAGCGTGCATATTCTCCCCGTGCATGTGATCCAGGTCCTCCACTTTCCTCCCACAGTCTAAAAACATGAATTTGAAACTACCTGGTGTCCCTGAACTGCCAGTGTGTGTGAATGTGAGTGTGTGTGGTTGTGTTTGACCCGTCCAGGAGGTCACAGTGTCGCTTCTGCTACACAATGATGGAAACTCACACACTGCAGGAGAGCTGCAATGCAGATGTTGAGGATTTTCCCCCACAGCACATGAGATGTTGTCCCTGACACGAACCCAGCCGCTGTACGTCTTTGAATTGATGGAGCTGATCACTCTTCCATTGATGAACCAGAAGTAGGAGAGATTCCCAGGAGGACTGCAGCTGCTGTGACACTGCAGCTCAGCGTAGGTGTCCGTCTGGCTGCCAGAGAGTCTGCTCACCTGCACCTGCAGATCTGTACATGAACCAGTGATGATCACAGTGACGGTGAGTCATCAGTGAAACCACCCCCAGTGTTTGTGTTGTTAGTGCTCATTGTTACCTGTGACAGTCAGCGTTGTTCCAGGTAAATCAGTCCCCCATTTGAAAAGATCTGCTTCAAATGTGAAGCGATATTCTGCTGAGTCACTCTCTTTCAAGTCAGCGATTTTTAAAGTGTGGACTCTCGACTTATCAGAGAAATGGACACGATTCAGATATCTGACATCTTCTCTCAGGTCCTTGGAGCGGTTTGGCTCGTTGCTTTCAGAACGGAACCAGTATACAGATAGACGGGGGGGGGGTTTTTTCAGTGTAGAAAGTGCAAGAAAGATCAACGGTTGATCTGATGAAGGCACAGATTCTCCTCTCATTGTAAATCACTCTAGAACAGTAATTATTACGATGGGCACCTGGAAAATAAAAAAATAGGGGACACAGATGTAGCATGTTAGAACAAGTGAGAATCCATTTTGTCCCGTATTAAAATGCTCAGTGTGGTCATGAGTTCAGAAGTTTGCAGTGTTGTCAACTCTCACACACTGAGTGTGATGAACTGCAGGTATCAGTTCAATGCCAAAGTTTCACATTAAAATATTAAGATTTAGATGGATGTCCAATCAGAGGAGACATGAGAAGCAGAGCCTCACTGATTCAGATGACACACAACAAACACAATATATTAATATTATCAAATTATTAATGTTTGTACAATGCATGTGCCATAAATTTATTTGTGTCATTCCAAATATTTGGGATAATCAAAAATGCAGTTTTTCCAGTTAAAATAGTAACCAAATACATTTATCAAAAACAAAAATAAAAATAAAGAAAGTAAAAACCTTGGAAAAGAAAAAAACAGATACATTTGCTCAAATTACAAATCACATTTTTCTTAAAAAGAGTCTAAACTGATAAAACAGCTCAAACAATTCAATCAGTTAGAAAGTGACATAAAACAGCTATAACCTCTTACAGTTAAACAAAATGTCTTTAGTTCTGAATTATCGTTGCTAAATTCTATAAATTAAACATAAGCTATAGTTCTGATGTGGCAAACTTTTATATAAACAATATATAAGCTTTATAAGCTGTGTCATTTTCGGTTTAAATAAGTGAACAACATTTCTTTCAGGATAAAGTGAGCAAACACAAGTTTTTGGTCTAAAATATCAAAGACACAAATCATCGATATTGAAAAATGATATGAATGTCACAATTGTTTCCCCGCCCTCTTATCTGACTGTTACTTTGAAAGTAGTTGTGTATAAAGCTGTGATGTGGTGATATTATAGACTGTGGTGAGAGAAGACAGAGGAAACTCACACACTGTAGGTGAAACTGCAGCTTCGTGTCTTTTCACAGCACAGGAAACACTGTCGTCAAAGATAAAGGGGCCAGAATATTTAGAGCTGCTTGATGAGCTGATTTTGTCTCCATTTGTGTACCAGACGTAGGTGGGACTGTCAGGTAATAAACACCTGCTGGTACATTGTACAGTTGCTGTAGAGCTTGTTGGTGTTGAGATGATCGTCACTGTTAAATTTGGTTCTGTGGAAACAAAAGAGGAACCGTCATCAGAGGAACATGCAAACACACGTTATATTGATCTGCACATGCTGAAGATTTGAAATCAATGAAAACATGAACCTGTGACGGACAAATCCACTCCAGTTTGAGCAGTAAACGTTCCACCTGGTTGGTCGGTGATGAACCTGATCTTGTAGACTGCTGAGTCAGTCTCTCTCAAGTCTCTGATTGTGAGGTTGCAGCTCTTCGAAGAACAATCGTACGACATTCGACTCCTGTTCTCTTCTTCTGTTTGCAGATCCACAGGTTCTCCTTTGTGGTCAACTTTAGTAAACCAGTAAGTTCTGGCGTTTAGATTAGAAATGTGTGGATGTTCGTAGGTGCAGCGGATTCTCACAGTGGCTCCTTGTGAGGCACAGATCTGAGTGGAGGAGTAGGTCACTTTCCAGTCACTGCCACCCTGGACCACTGGAACCCAGAGACACCAGAAAACACAGAGACAGCACATTCACAACAGCAGGAGGGCACAGAAACTCACATTTACACTCAAATATCTTAATCGTTACTGGATCTAAGTCTATTTTCAAGTAATGCTGCTTCACTATTATCTGTATTTTCTTCTTCTAATATTCTTCACACTGGATCATTTCTTCTTTCAACTTCTACAATCGATATCTTCTAGATCAGGGTTGTCAAATATAGATTGGCGGACAGAAACCGCCCACCGAAGGGTTCAGTCTGGAATGAGGAATTAAAAGTGTAAAAATGATCATATTAACTCACATTTTTAATATTAATATGCAGATTTGAATCGCATCAGTGCCAAATCTTGACTCTGATAGTGGATTTGTGAAAACATGTATGGAGAAAGAGTGACGAATGGAAACACATGTTGTTGTTGTTGTTGTTGTTTTTTATCTCAGATATCACATTGTGGACGTTAGATAAGTTTTTACAGCTCAACCAGGACAAGACTGAAGTTTTAGTCATGACTTCTGAGACGCAGAGAGACAAACGACCTTTACATACAGATTTGATTGCAGTTTTGTTTTCTTTGTTTTTTAAAAAAATATTAGCCTGAATTTTTGGCTACACTGAAGATAAGGTCTTTAAAAACGTTTTTAAATATTATATATATATATATATATATATATATATATATATATATAGAGAGAGAGAGAGAGAGAGAGAGAGAGAGAGAGAGAGATTATTCATATTTAAATATATGCCACAAACTTGCCAAAATGATCACAAAATTTTTAAAACTATTACATTTTTTTTTTTTATTTAACAGAAATGGCCCAGGAGAGTTTAACGGCTCAGCAAAGTGACAGCAGCTGCACATTTTCAGAACTCTGTTCATGTCTGGTAATAATTCTCTGAAGGTCATCAGACATTCAAAGAAAAAGAAATATAAATGTCCGATGTTGCAGGATATGCATCACATTGCACAGCGGCTTGAACTTCAATAAAAATACAAATAAAAGTGAAGATACCTGGTAAAGAGAGAAGAAGGACAAGACATCCTCTCACTGCTGGAGATCCACTCATAGCTGCTGCTTCCCTTGGAATACTGCAACACAGTGGTCACTCCAGACAAGTTAACATGACAAGAGGAGGGTGTAGAGTTTGCACCTTGGTTTGTGGTTGTAATCTGTGTTTTATCAGAACAGAGGCAGTTGCATTAAAATGTCTTCCTTCCTCTTCACACAAGAATAGATGGACACCAAAGCCCTGAGCTGAAATGAGGAACTTATCCTTACTCGTGTTTTTCACACAGTCTTATCTTTATTCTCATGAAGTCAAGTCGTTGTGAGGTTTGGGGTTTTTGCAGAATTTGCTCAATAATTGATGGTTTTTATACTAGAATTGTCTGAACCTGAGCTATTTTCTCAGCATGTTATACCAGCTACAGATTAAAAGTTTGTTGATAAAAATCAGATGTTGAATTAATTCATCTTTTGAATGAACGAATGAATGAATCTTTATTTTCAACACACAAAGTGAAAAAAAAGAAACATTTAGATTAAAAAAAACAAGAAACAACATCCACTTCATCTACGTTTGCATTAACGAAAAGAAGTAGGAAGAAGAAAACACTTATTCACTCCTACCCCTCAAATGTTCTTGTTATTTCTGTGAAAACTGTTTCTGTAGAAGAGCAGAAGTGTCAGAGCTGATAATCTGTGGTCTCATTATAATAAACACGTACAAGGTGTGAATGCAACTTGAAGTAAAACAGGAAGTTAAAGTGCAGACTGTCACTTTGTGGAGCCCTTATTCTCTCCCTAGTCACGTTTGGACAATTTTAAAAACTATTCCATGATCATTTTGGATGTGTTCAGGTTTGTGTCGTGCATTTTTTTTTTTAAGGATTCTTCCGCTTTAGTATTTGAAAGAAAACCCACTGTCTTTAGCTCTCACATGTCAAACTCACACTCACAGTACATTTTTCAGTTTCTCTTGTGTTTCTCTTGGCCACAAATATACACGCAAAAAACCCTGAACAGATCATGGTACATCAATATCTTATCTGAGTTTAGTATTTTAACGAAATAAATGCCACTTTATGTATTTTGGAATTCATCATGTATTTCAAAAAACACCCCAAAACATATTTTCTCTACAATAAAGAATAACAAAATGGAACTTTGGTGGTTGTTAGAGTCTTGGCCACTGTGTGAAAGAGCTGGCAGCCATGTGGCGTCTGGGCCCCTGCTGCAGAAACTGGCTGTCGGGACATTGAATGTCACCTCACTGGGGCAGAAGGAGTCCGAGCTGGTGGAGGAGGTTAATGTGTTGTTTGTTTGATTGTTGTTGTTGTTGGTTGTTTTTTTTTTTTTTGGGGGGGGGGGGGGGGGGGGGGTCTCTGTGGTTATTTTAAACTGCTTCATAAATAAAGTTGGATTGGATGTTATATGTTTCCTGCAAACTCAAACTTTCTACATGGTATAAATATTCCAATATTGTCTCAAAACATAAATTTGACTGTGAATATTCTTAATGAAATATATATCTTGTGTTTTTGTGTCTAATATACTTAATAATCCTTCCAAATATACTTTGAAATCCTTCAAATCAATAATGCTGAAAAAATGTGTTGGTTCTAGATGTCCGGAACCACATGGACAAGTTGTCCAGGGTTGCAGTTTTGTTGACAAGTTGTCCATGCACCCTGCCTATTGCAGTCTATTTGACCCCAAATTGTATTTGAAAAATAAAGTTTTTAATTTCCATCGCTCACATTTATTGGGCAGATTGTGAAGGTATGTATTGTTTACGGGACCAGAGATGTTTCAGTGTGATGTTCTTCACACTAATATGTTCAATTTCGCCTGGAGCCACATGCCCACAGTGGTAAAACGTGATAAGTGAGTTTAGCAGTGCTTCGAGGAGAAGCCCCCTCCTCAGTGAGAGCTGCTGATTGGAGGAAAGTTGCTTCAAAGTGTTTCTGACGCTGAGCGCGGGTCAGTCTGCTGGAAGCTGCTTCTCTCATTGGTGCGTCACAGACTGGCTCGCGCTCTCCGCCCTTATATAGCACAGACTTTGTTCAACTCGTTAAACACTCTGGAAAAATGAGCGGCAGAGGAAAGACCGGTGGCAAAGCCAGAGCGAAGGCCAAGACCCGCTCGTCTCGTGCAGGACTCCAGTTCCCGGTGGGTCGTGTCCACAGGCTGCTGCGTAAAGGAAACTACGCTCAGCGTGTGGGAGCCGGCGCTCCCGTGTACCTGGCGGCGGTGCTGGAGTACCTGACCGCTGAGATCCTGGAGCTGGCTGGAAACGCTGCCCGCGACAACAAGAAGACCAGAATCATCCCCCGTCACCTGCAGCTGGCGGTGCGCAACGACGAGGAGCTCAACAAGCTGCTGGGTGGAGTGACCATTGCTCAGGGCGGCGTGCTGCCCAACATCCAGGCTGTGCTGCTGCCCAAGAAGACCGAGAAGGCGACCAAGGCCAAGTAAACTCGGACACTGACCAACTAAACACAACGGCTCTTTTAAGAGCCACGCATGTCTCACAAAGAGCAACAAATCCTAAACACTGACTCTTAAGAGCAGAATTAATTGGTGTAGAGAGACGAGCTACATCTTCACCTTATTGCTGCATTCTATGTCATTTCAAAAATGAAATCAAACGTCCGCACTGTCTGTTGGCGGCTGTCAAATATCCAGTATTTCGTGTAATGGTGTGCGATACTGCAAGAGTTGGTATCAATCTGATACCAAGTAAATACAGGACCAGTATCACTGATACTTTCAATAATTAAGGTTAATGCATTTAAATTGACAGGTCATGAAAATTAATTCGGATTTCAGTGTTTTTTTATGATTTTCCCTTTGGATTATTAGTTGAACCTCATAATTTGGTAAAAGTTTATAGGTAAATGGAAAATACTAATAGAGTTCAAATAGTAAAACCATTTTCTCCCATATATTTTAATGTTTGTAATTTAGGAAGTGTTGAGGATGGAGCAGCCTGCAGGAGAGGAAGTGAAACAAAGTATCAATATCATTGCGCTGGTATTAGACATTGATACAATGTTTCCTCCTGCAGGGCCTCTGTTGTGAATCTTAGCAATGTCTTCCAGAACACCTCAGCATGATGCTACATTGTAACTGATAAAGAGCAAATTCATTCACAACTGGGTTTTGAAGCAGAAACCACGTGGGATGAGGAGAACATACCCTGATCAATTGGAGAGGGATTATGCTCCACATAATCTGAACTCAGTGACACTGGATTGAGTGGGTAAACATGTTGCAGGTGACACATTTCTATCTTTGGGCTCAGGTAGATGATTCAGAGCTGTCCTTGGTGATGATCTTAGATGTCAAACAGTTCTTCATATAGTAACTCTTTATCCAACAATCAGGATTACTTTTACAAAAAAATAAAAAATCTGTCCTTAAAATTTGGCTGCTTGATTATGACTGCAGAATAATGTGTGAACGGAGACGATTATTCAGAAATCGATCACTTTATTAATCCCTCAGGGAAATTCTGTGACATGGTGCCACACAGAAACTATTAGGCACAGAATGAAACGGTTTTAATAAAGTTAAACGAGAAATATTAATGTCCATTAACCCCCCTCCTTGCACCATTTGTGTTAACCCTAAGTAAATAAACTAAAGCTAAACTAAACAGTTCAGAGGGAAGAAATTAACTAAGATTTCACCATCATTAACTCAAAACCATTCAACACAGATTGAATCTATTCCAATATTAAAAGAGGGATTTGATGTTGTACTGTGAACACAACCAGCTTAATTCCTTCAACACTAATAATCAAGCTTTGTTTTTCTTGTTTATTGTCTTATGTTAAACCTCGAAATGATCACGTTGACAACAATGTGGTATTCACTTTGAGTTCTTTTTCCCGTCGAAATTAAATGTTTAAAGTAATAATCTGAATGAGCTCTCCCTACAGCTGATGTCAGAAACGAGCTGGCTGCGCTCTGCTTCCGCCTCCATCAGTGTGTTTGCTGCTCCTACAAAATCATCACTTTACCACAAAGTGCTCATCAGCGGTGGAAAGTTTCTGCTCGGACTCTGTGAAAAAGCGTGTGCTGAAGCTGTAAAGTGTGTTTTAGTGGCTAATTACTGCGTGTGAAGGTATTTTCTTGTAGAAAAGAGAGGCACAAGTCGCTGAGCAGCGCTGAGTTCCGGGCTGAATGTGTGACTTTTGAAGGCTCCAGTAAGGAACTGCAGAGATCCTGAGGAGTGAATGTGAGCTGAACATGAAGAGACAGCAGTCCGCTGTGGGCTCCTTCAGTTTCAGTCTGCAGCGATGCTCACAAAGTCATTTGAAACTCTTTTTTCTCCGCACAGAAAACACAAGTGACACCGTTCAGCCTGCACACAGAAGCCGGGAACTGGGTTGAGTCTCCACGGTTCTCATGGTGTGTTTAAGTCCCGCCTGCTGCTCGGAGATTTTCATCTGCGCTCGGACTCTCGTTGTTTGTCGACTAGAAATCTCAGCTTGTTATTTAGAAGAATGGCAGAAGTCGCTCCAGCCGCCGCTGCCGCTCCGGCAAAGCCGAAGGCCGCCAAGAAGAAGTCCGTCCCGAAGAAGGCCGGCCCCAGCGTGAGCGAGCTCATCGTGAAAGCTGTGGCCGCTTCCAAGGAGCGGAGCGGCGTGTCGCTGGCCGCCCTCAAGAAGAATCTGGCTGCCGGAGGCTACGATGTGGAGAAGAACAACGCCCGCGTCAAGACCGCCGTCAAGAGCCTGGTGGCCAAGGGGACTCTGGTCCAGACCAAGGGGACCGGGGCCTCCGGCTCCTTCAAGATGAGCAAGAAGCCCGACACCAAGGTCGCCAAGCCCGCAAAGAAAGCGGCTCCTAAAGCCAAGAAGCCCGCCGCCAAGAAAGCTGTAGCAGCTAAAAAGCCCAAGGCAGCAGCCAAGAAGACAGCAGCTGCTAAGAAGTCTCCCAAGAAGGCCGCGAAACCCGCAGCGGCCAAGAAACCCGCAGCTAAGAGCCCCAAGAAGGCCACCAAGAGCCCCAAGAAGGTGATGAAGAAGAAGGCCCCCGCAGCAAAGAAAGCACCTGCAGCCAAGAAAGCCCCTGCAAAGAAGGCTGCTAAACCCAAAGCCAAGAAGACGGCAGCCAAGAAGAAGTGAGCTCTCACTCCAACCAACACTCAGCAAAGGCTCTTCTAAGAGCCACCACAGCTTCAGTAAAGAGATCAGTCCTGATCACTATTCCTGCTACACTGCACACTATCATGGTTCCTCCATGTGACTCTACTTTTTACAACCAATTGGTGCTACTTGTTCTGATGACTGGTTCCAGCTGTCTAAACTCATATAGGGCTTTAAAAATAATCCTCCAAATGAAATATTATCCAGCACTTTGTGTACAGTAAAGTACTTTGAATCTCCCCTCAATGTACAGACATAAAGAAATACACATCAACTACAAAGGGGACAATAGTTAAAGAAACGTTTTGAACATGCATGAACATTTTCTGGCAGGCTGGTCCTTAAATCTGGTGCAGAGCTGGAGAGCAGCCTCGTTCTTTCTTGTATTAACGGATTGAATGATTACTTCTAGCCACTACATTAGCAGAGTGAATATAAAGTGTGGAATGAAAAACTATTTTAAGATTTTAGGTTGGAACTTTCACTGTGCTTAAGAAACGGATGTTTTTTTTTATTACCATTGTGTCTATGTACTTACACAAGTCACTTCTATATCCTCACAAAATAAATACTTCCATCAAATTTAGCTGAACGTCGTTTACAGGCCAATTCAATATATTTCTAAATGGACACTTTATCAGTTTTCACTGCAAACAATTGACATTATTCCTTTTATTTCTCCACAAAACAAACACTGAAGATTTCAGTTCCTTTCCTGAGTTAATTTTGCACATAACTGTTCTGAAGTAAACACAGCCTGTCCAGAAATGATTTTCACTTTAGTTTGTTCATCACACAGCAGCAGCTTGCAGCAGAGGGAGAGCTGCTCTCACTTCACGCGGCACTTTCAACTGACTGTCCTCCAATCAGCAGCTAGGTCTCAGCCGGGGGCTTCTCCTCGTGACGCTGCTGACCAATCAGACTGAGTGACGTCACGGTGTCCCAGCTGGTCTCACTGCTTAAGAGCAGCGAGTCTCCGCTCTGACTCCACTTGTCTTTACACAGAGAAAGCAGAAAGAATGGCTCGTACCAAGCAGACCGCCCGTAAATCTACTGGAGGCAAAGCTCCCAGGAAGCAGCTGGCCACCAAGGCTGCCCGCAAGAGCGCCCCGGCCACCGGCGGAGTGAAGAAGCCTCACCGTTACAGGCCCGGTACCGTGGCTCTCCGAGAGATCCGTCGCTACCAGAAATCCACCGAGCTGCTGATCCGCAAGCTGCCCTTCCAGCGCCTGGTGCGAGAGATCGCTCAGGACTTCAAGACCGACCTGCGCTTCCAGAGCTCTGCTGTCATGGCTCTGCAGGAGGCCAGCGAGGCTTACCTGGTGGGCCTGTTCGAGGACACCAACCTGTGCGCCATCCACGCCAAGAGGGTCACCATCATGCCCAAAGACATCCAGCTGGCCCGCCGCATCCGTGGAGAGAGAGCTTAAAGCTTCAGTCGGAAAAAAACCACAACGGCTCTTTTAAGAGCCACTACTTTGTCAGAGAGCTGCTTCCTCACATTTCAGCGGATGTATTTCCCAGAAACCAATATTAATCAAATAATCCTTAGGATACGTTTTGTGGAAGCACATCGTATATTTAAAATGCTTCTGATCCTGGGATAAAGCAACTTGATGGCTGTCTGGGTAGTCATGAGCGTTCATGTATTACAAATCACATTTCATTTCACAAGTGCAAAGCATGTGCGCAATCACAAAAATTATAAGAACGAATCATCCTTGTGTCCGATTCTATTTAAATAAAAGTTGCACATACTTTGCCCCCAGGTTATACATTCTGAATTTTACAATGTTTGGAGTTGCATCATAGAACAAACGTTTTATAGTGATTTGGCACTTTTGCCCTGAATGACTGAGAAATGTACTGTTAAATGTGCTTTGTATTGAAATTCCTTGATTTTCATTGCTTGTCACTATTGTATTTTTATAATCAACTTATCTTCTTGCGAATATTACAATTATTGCATTTTGATGTTTTTGACCTTTTCACAGTATTGATCTGCGCGAAAACATCAAACTTTATTTTGTGCCGCTCATGTACTAAATCGAGCTCAACCAATAAGAAACACCAAAGAAGTAAATTCAGTCCCTGTCTTCTCCTACGTCCTCAGATGTGATGTGTATATATGCGTGTCAGAAACCCATTGTGTTCATTCAGTAGTTCTACTATCAGAAGTGAAAATGAGCGGCAGAGGAAAAGGAGGTAAAGGACTCGGCAAAGGAGGCGCTAAGCGTCACCGTAAAGTTCTCCGTGATAACATCCAGGGAATCACCAAGCCCGCTATCCGCCGTCTGGCTCGCCGCGGTGGAGTCAAGCGGATCTCCGGTCTCATCTACGAGGAGACCCGCGGTGTGTTGAAGGTCTTCCTGGAGAACGTCATCCGTGATGCCGTCACCTACACCGAGCACGCCAAGAGGAAGACCGTGACCGCCATGGATGTGGTGTATGCTCTCAAGAGGCAGGGACGTACTCTGTACGGCTTCGGAGGTTAAGCTGCTGCAGCATCCTCACAGCAACCAAAGGCCCTTTTCAGGGCCGACCACTCTATCTTAAAGAGATTATTCTCACTTTCAGCGTGAATTAATGTATTTATTATAGGATAACTGCCATTATGCTGATAACACTTGATATAGCATAAACCATACTTTGAGATGCTTTGTCCTGGAGTGACTTCTGATTCTGAGTGTATAGCACTAGCTAGTCTGTTTCTGGTCAGTATTTGTAAAGGAAAGTAGCTTGACATAAGCATAACTTCAAACTGAACTCAAAGGGCATATTGACCAGCAGTTGGTAATAAAGTGTACTGTAGCTGTCTGAGATTTCTTCAAAATGACTACTGTTTGCACATCTTATCACTGCAAAATCATTTTTATCTCATTAAAGTCTACATTTATTTGTTATATTTGATCGAGAAGATACAACTGTCTTGAAACTTGAACAAAAACAGTAAACTTGTTTCACATATTCACATTCAGACTTCTTTAATCACAAAACAACAAATAACAGCCACTCACATCTAGTCTGACTTGTCACAATTAATCAGTTAATCAATCATGGGTTGAAAACTTTTAACTTTTCGCCACATTATGCGATCATGCTGCAGCATCCATGCAACAACCAAAGGCCCTTTTCAGGGCCGACCACTCTTTTTAAAAGAGATTATTCTCTTCTTTTCTTGAAATTCGTAATTACTACATGTTGACACATCTGACTAAACTTGTACATGTTTGACAGATCAACAGTTGAATGATTATTAAGCATGAGATCACACCTGTTCACTTGTTGCTACAAAGTAATTTTTTCATTGTGAATTGTACCACATTTATAGTAACATGGTGATGCACAACGTCATAACTTATTTAATGATGTAGAATTCAAACCTTGATAAATCACTTCAATCCAAATGGTTGTGGAGGGCTGTTTTCTCCAAATATCGTTGCCTAATTATCACTTTGAAATGATACCAATGCAATGATATCGGTTCTGGTGTAACACTGCAGGTGGTTTTGAAATAACTGGTGTTTGGCGTGTTTTAAAGGATTAAAGGTCACAATTCCACAACAGAATCGGCATAACTGACAAGCTTTTTGTAAGAGGTCATTCTCTATTTCAGCCCGAATTAATGTCTTGTTTATAATAATTGAAGTTGGCCCAGCACTACAATATACTGTCACTGTTTCAATGTATAGGTCATGTATTGTAGAGATTGGCATCAATCATGTCCCATACCTCGACTATTCAAGTGATCTTTAATGACTAAATGCTGATCTACATAACAGATTAACGACTTCAACGCAAACAGCACTAACTTAAGCCGCAACTTTGTCCGTCTGGTGGCCTTGTTTATATTCTGCATTTGAGACTGGTTTCCTTCTAAACGTATAATAAAGCTTTACATGTCTTTGTGCCTCTGAATGTCACTGACTGTGTATCACCAAATTCAAAATAATATAGAAATGTGTCTCAGTTAAGTCAACAGATTCCTGTGGAAAAGGTAATTTCTTTTGAACATGCATTTGTTGGATGAGCAGCAGAGAGGAATATGTGAGCTGCACACGTTCAAAATTCAATAAATGTTATGTTATGTCATGTTAAATTCTCAATCGGGAAGCTTTTCCAGAAATTTTTTTTATTATGTATTTTTCCAAAAGGCCTATAATCTGTTAAGTATTTTCTGCCATCCATGTCTGTTGGCTTTACAAAAACTAACCCTCAAATCTGTGCTGTAGATTTGACGTAAACTTGCTCACAGGTGTCTGCCAAGGTGACAGGCAGAGTATTCCCGCGAGGACAAGTAACAGACGGAAGTCGTTGACTTGGAAGCCGACTGGCTTGCTCATTGGAGCAGGGTTTACAAATCAAAAGGTGAAGCAACAGAAAGCCTTTGGATCGCTCTGGCTGGAAGGGCAATATTCCCAGTGACCATGTCTCTGAAGACATTCAAAGTTTTATCCCATGTCGTATGCTTTGACAAACAAACAAGACAGTACCGACCACAATGTGACAAATGTGCTGAAAAAATTGATGTTTTGGTGAAGTGCATGCAACATTTACAACTACTCTACAGTCCATATGGTTCACTGTGTGGGAATCATGGATGTGCTCCACAAATTAGAAGAAAAAAAAAATCGAGGAAATGTTCTCGAGATACACCAACTCTAAAACCAAAAATTTGACCTGATGGTTAATCACTAAAACCAAAAGTCTTCATACTCTTGTGGTAATAATAATAAATAATTAGATCATGTGCCACTCACATGTTTGTCATGACATGGGTGTCATCCCAGATAGACCATTCCCGGTTAGTCGATAGTGTTTTGTTTTTTTGCAAATGGAGGATTCCCAGATAGCCGCCTTATTATAATAAGTAAATTGTTTGTAACATTTCAGTGACCTAGGATGAATAGTAATGTATTGCTACACTTAAAGACACATAGTTGCTTTGAAAAAGAAGCTCAACATTAGTTCAAAAACAATGCGAGGAAGAAAAAAAAAAAAAGCATGTCGGACTAAAAACATGTTTTATAAAGACAAAGTAGGTCAACAACGGCCAGGGAAAGAAAAAATAATAAAAAGCCGGGTCCTGGTGTCGGACTAAAAACCTGTTTTATAAAGACACATAAAGTCGCTAAACAGCAGCCGCCTCCCGCCCCAGCAGCGAACGGACAACTCGTCCAGAGGTAGTCAGCTGCGCTATGAAGCTCCTCTCTGCTAGTTCACTTTTACAATCATATTATTTCCCCCATATTTCCACACCATAACTCAGATATGGACGAATGAGAGAGTTATATAATAAGTTGAGTGAATTTTGATCTAGTACTGATCAGATTTGACACATTATGCCAAAATTATTTGCTAATTTTGACTTCAGGATATTGATGTGTGGCTTCCAGTGGCGGGCCGTCGGGGCCTGCAAGGCCTTCTCTGCAGGCCTAAGAAAAAGATGTGAACCAATCACATTTCAGCCATCACCTGTTGCCGGGTAAAGAAATCTGCCTGTGGCCTTCAGATTCGATTCTGCAGGCGTCGGCAGTGTAAAAGAAGCGTCGGACACGCTGCTGCTTCCACCAGATTTTGATTATGGCGTCAGTATATTCGAGCCCTCTTTATCGTCGGAGCTCACTCTCCATATCTTTAAGGTCATTAAAATACATCCAGATTAAGTACTTTCACAATTAACATGAAAATGCGGATTTATTACTACAAGCAATAGATTCAGCAAGAGAAGTACAGGTCTTTGCCCATTAAAAGCTGTATTTGATCTCCATTTGGAATAAAATTAGACAGGACTATATAACTGCAGATAAAATTGTATTGTACAAAGATTGTAGTCCTTGAAAATAATTTCACTCTCAAACAAGAGTCAGTGTTGAGAGGATTTGTTGCTCTTTGTGAGACATGCGTGGCTCTTAAAAGAGCCGTTGTGTTTAGTTGGTCAGTGTCCGTGTTTACTTGGCCTTGGTCGCCTTCTCGGTCTTCTTGGGCAGCAGCACAGCCTGGATGTTGGGCAGCACGCCGCCCTGAGCGATGGTCACTCCACCCAGCAGCTTGTTGAGCTCCTCGTCGTTGCGCACCGCCAGCTGCAGGTGACGGGGGATGATTCTGGTCTTCTTGTTGTCGCGGGCAGCGTTTCCAGCCAGCTCCAGGATCTCAGCGGTCAGGTACTCCAGCACCGCCGCCAAGTAAACGGGAGCGCCGGCTCCCACACGCTGAGCGTAGTTTCCTTTACGCAGCAGCCTGTGGACACGACCCACCGGGAACTGGAGTCCCGCACGAGACGAGCGGGTCTTGGCCTTCGCTCTGGCTTTGCCTCCGGTCTTTCCTCTGCCGCTCATTTTGTCAAAGTGTATGTCGAGTTGATTCTCAGTCAAACTGCAGCGCTGTGTGGCTAAAGTCTGCTTTATATAAGGGCGGAGGGCGCGAGCCAGTCCGTGACGCACCAATGAGAGAAGCAGCTTCCAGCAGACTGACTCGTGCTCAGCGTCAGAGACACTAGTTTGAACCAACTTTCCTCCAATCAGAAGCTCGCACTGAGGAGCGGGTTTCTTCTCGAGGCACTACTAAACTCATCACGTTTTACCACCTACTGCAGTCCACAAGAACACAAAACCTATTTGAAAAACAAGGTTCCTAATTGCCATCGCTCACATTTATTGGCCAAATTGTGAAGTTATTCATTGTGCACGATATCAGAGATATGTTTCAGTGTGACGTCATTCACACTGACGTGTTCAATTTAGTGTGGAGCCACAGTTGACGGATCAAAATCAGTGTGGAAGGAGTTAATCCATGTACCTTCTCTTTTCCTGATTGAGTAGTGTTGAAGTATCAGGACATTATTTTCTGAAATTACAATCTGTATAGGGTGTATAAACTACAGTTAAATCATGTAGATAAAAGAAGATGGATGAAATGGAACAGTGACACTAAACTGCCCCCCCAAACACACGTATGTAGTGTTAACATGTTCCTGTTCAGTTATTTACATAAGTCATAGCATTAGGAGTAGATTTTGAAGGAGAAAAACACTTTAGTTTATAGTGGTTTAATGATCCTAAAATGGAGATTGGACTGGTCTTTCCTCCCACTATCAGCATTAACAGCACACTGTTCAAGATTATGACAATAAACTATTATTCAATATTTGGTGATCTTTATATGAAGTGGGTGAGCAATAGACTTGTATCTAGTATGCCGGTTTCAAATAAGTGTGTGCTTCTACTATAGTGCCTACATCAAGATGAAATATTTTATTTCTTTGCATACTGTACCAATATTTAGGATTGATTAAAACAGCCTAATTTAGATTAGTCTCGTTAGATTAGGACCGTTGGGAACACCAGACATTACCGTGTAAGGTTATCATTGCTTCTTTTCAAAGACTTGTACTTAATGTGTTGATCACAGTAAGTAATTTAAAGTATCACGAGAACCGGAGATGACCTTCAGATGAATGGGGTGGCTCTTAAAAGAGCCGTTGGGTTTGGATCAGCAGAGCTGTTTACTTGGAGCTGGTGTACTTGGTGACGGCCTTGGTGCCCTCAGACACAGCGTGCTTGGCCAGCTCACCGGGCAGCAGGAGACGCACGGCGGTCTGGATCTCCCTGGAAGAGATGGTGGAGCGCTTGTTGTAGTGAGCCAGACGAGACGCCTCGGAGGCGATGCGCTCAAAGATGTCGTTGACGAACGAGTTCATGATGCTCATGGCCTTGGACGAGATGCCGGTGTCGGGGTGGACCTGCTTCAGCACCTTGTACACGTAGATGGCGTAGCTCTCCTTCCTGGTCTTTCTCCTCTTCTTGCCTCCTTTTCCGGCGGTCTTGCTCACGGCTTTCTTGGAGCCCTTCTTGGGCGCAGGCTTGGCGGGTTCAGGCATCTTGATACTTCACAGATCAAGTTGATGAGTATCAGTAAGTGGAGGGAGTCGTTCTTATACAGGCTACATTCAGATCACGCTGTGCTGTCCCCTGTCTGTGATTGGTTCTACCCCTTCTGCTGAGAGGGAGGGCTCTTATTTTTGTGGGTCTGACCGTTAGCCTGGCCGCCAACTCCAATAATTTGTATAAGCGGGAAAATAAGAACACACTGGCTGAATGAAACATTGATAAGTGTAATATTTATATATGTGACGCATCAGTGGAGTGTTCCTGACCAAAGCAGCAGGTGTTTGAAGTCAGGAGTGAGCTGGGATCTGGCTCAGTGCTTCACGGTGTTCACATAATCAGGAAACACTCAAATCTAACAAAGGAGATGAGCTCAGATCAAAGAGAATGTGTACATGATCGCATAATGTGGCGAAAAGTTAAAAGTTTTTCAACCCATGATTGATTAACTGATTAATTGTGACAAGTCAGACTAGTTGATGTGAGTGGCTGTTATTTGTTGTTTTGTGATAAAGGAAGTCTGAATGTGAATGTTAAACAAGTTTACTGTTTTTGTTCATGTTTTAAAACAGTTGTATCTTCTCGATCAAATATAAATAAAATAAATGTAGACTTTAATTAGATAAAAATGATTTTCTAGTGATAAGATGTGCAAACACAGTAGTCATTTCTAACAATTCTCAAGTCAGACAGCTACATTTTATTACCAACTGCTGGTCAATATGCCCTTTGATTTCAGTTTAAAGTTACGCTCATGTTTTCTGGCCCAAGACTGACCAAGCTATTTTCCTTTACAAATACTGACCAGAAACAGACTAGCTAGTGCTATACACCCAGAAAAAAAAGTCACTCCGGGACAAGGCATCTCAAAGTATGGTTTATGCTATATCAAGTGTTATCAGCATAATGGCAGTTATCCTATTATAAATATCTATTAATTCACGCTGAAAGTGAGAATAATCTCTTTAAGATAGAGTGGTTGGCCCTGAAAAGGGCCTTTGGTTGTGGCGAGGATGCTGCAGCAGCTTAACCTCCGAAGCCGTACAGAGTACGTCCCTGCCTCTTGAGAGCATACACCACATCCATGGCTGTCACGGTCTTCCTCTTGGCGTGCTCGGTGTAGGTGACGGCATCACGGATGACGTTCTCCAGGAAGACCTTCAACACACCGCGGGTCTCCTCGTAGATGAGACCGGAGATCCGCTTGACTCCACCGCGGCGAGCCAGACGGCGGATAGCGGGCTTGGTGATTCCCTGGATGTTATCACGGAGAACTTTACGGTGACGCTTAGCGCCTCCTTTGCCGAGTCCTTTCCCTCCCTTTCCTCTGCCGCTCATTTTCACTTCTTACGTTAGCAAACACTGAATGTACTCAATGAGGCTCTGACACGCAAATATAGATCACATCTGAGGACGTAGGAGAAGACAGCAAGTCATAGTCACGTGATGAATTTCCGCCGAAGTGATGTGTTGTGGGAAAGTTGTTAAACCGCTGCCTTCTAGTAGACGACAATAGGATCAAAACACAATCAAAGCGTCATACTAAAATGTACCTTTGTGCTTGATGTTGGAACTGTTCTTGACAGTGAGACAATTTAACTTGTGGCATCTTAATGTGAAAAAGTTGTAAATAATGCTACATTTCTACAGACGGATTCAGAGGATCTATATCAGATTCTCACAACAAGTGACAAGCAAAGCATGGAAAAACCTCCCACAACACAAAAAAGTTGTCCATCACACACACACACACACACACACACACACACACACACACACGCACACACACACATTCTCCCATGTACTTCTCCACCATTGATGTAAATTATCTGAATGACAATAAATTTATCTATCTATCTATCTATCTATCTATCTATCTATCTATCTATCTATCTATCTATCTATCTATCTATCTCAGTATTTGTGTGTTGTGGCAATAACTGAAATATCATTGAAAGACGGAATATAATTTCTGTTAAACATGCAGTTGAGGAGCAGCAGAGAGGAATAGGTGATTTGCACATGTTCAAAATTTGATAAATATGTTATGCAATCTAATTCGTTCTTTTGATTTTGTTCTTTGTTTTTGAAGACCAAAAATCCATTTTGAATATTTGTTGCCATCCAAGTCTGTTGACTTTTCAAAAACTATTTCTAAAACAAGAGAACTTCTTGTTTTAGAAATAGTTTTTACATCATAAAGCTAAAAAAACAACAACAACAAAAAACACTATGAGGACCCACTGATGATAAAACTGGTCAACAATAATTGACTCTCCCATGAATGTTGCTCAAGACGATGATATCTTTACTTTAAGCAGGTTCAAAAAAGTAGTACAACATGATGCGTACGTGTGTTTTGGGTTTGTGATTTTGAAAAGTAGAAATTGCACTGTATTTTTTCTTTTTTTCATTCCATTTATTGCAATTTTAGATTTTAATTAAACAAAACAACATAGTGCCAATAACCAGCACCAAACAAAACAACAGCTCTGAATATAATGAATATACAAAATATAGAGGAGGTGGTGGATGAGATTTACAGTATATATACACAACAATTACCAATACAATTCAGTTGTAAAGGAATCCCTTCAGAAAGACAATTGAAAGGTCTGGTCCAATATAATCAAAGTACGGGTGCCACACTCTGAAGAACTGGTCTAGACTGGTGTATATGATACTGGTCATGTATTCTAAGGGGATCAGTTCAGAAATTAATTTGCACCAACCGCAGACAGATGGAACTTTGACAGTAATCCAGTGTAACAGGATATTTTTCCTGGCTGCAAATGTTAAAATATTGAATAGCCTTTTTCCAGCTGCAGTTTTCACTCGTTTAGATC
The DNA here is from genome assembly GCF_963383615.2 of Lipophrys pholis. NCBI lineage: Eukaryota > Metazoa > Chordata > Actinopteri > Blenniiformes > Blenniidae > Lipophrys > Lipophrys pholis. The sequence continues at coordinate 11,434,433 of NC_137628.1, forward strand.
AAAGTCCAAGGATCAGAGATAAGGGGTCCATCTCGATATTAATAGGGAAAATCTTTAGAATTTCAAGTAAAATTTGAGTCCAGTATATCTGAAGTTTATGATCAGACCAGAAACAATGAGTCAATGTTCCCACGTCAGTTTTACACCTAAGACACAAAGTGGAGAGGGAGTGGTTAAAGAAATGCCGTCTGTGAGGAGATAAATGTTTTCTATATATAATTTTTACTTGCATTTCTCTTGTCTGAGTGCAAATTGAAATCTTTTTTGCTTTAGACCAGATTGAGTTCCTTCTCCCACACACCCTTGGCCCTTTGCATGTCAGAAGTAGACAGTAAGTTCTAAATCCTGCTTAATTTTACTAAGTATTGGCACAAAATTGGCTTTGTATAGTTGGTCAAAATAAGATGTGATAAAAAAATATCCAAATACACAAACCCATTGGGAGACCATTTGAAAGGAAAAGGCAGCACTGTAGTTGGTATTGTTAAGAGAGTACCAAGGGGCGTAGCCTCTGATTGCACTGACAACGTCTTAAACCAAATGAGTATTGAAATGCAGTAAACTGCGAAACCTGCTACAAAACTATGAGTCCACTAGCTAAGTGTCAGTTAACAAGAATGGACATTATTGACATCAGTTTTGGCCACATGTCTCTTTCAGCCTGCCTCCACTGGGCTTGAAAGTCAGAAAGCATTCATGGAAATCAATCAAAAACACTTAATGTTGTGAGTTCAGCACCAAAGTGACGCATCATGTTGATACCTGTATGAAAGCAGGAAAAGTTCAGCACCACGGACAGCGACCACACCATTCAGAATCGCAGATCAACTCATGAGTAAAATTGTTTACATATTCAATTTGTAGGATGCTTTGAAAATATCATGGTTGCTCATCTCTGAATGCAAGTTAAATTTAAAGTTTACTGACTGCTATTTGAAGGGATTCAACTTGAACTCCTCCACAATGTAATTTTCTTTGGACAGCATGCTCAGGACATAATGTCTCATCCAAATCAGCTTAATCTGCAATTACAAGGTAGGAACCACACTATTGCAGAGACGAATGAGGGAGTGGAAGCTTTCCAGTTAAAGCTTAACCTTCTGGAGCGAGACATACTGGGGAGAAGGTTGCACTTTCCTCGCCTGTGGGAGCATTGTGAGAAGAACAAAATGCAGGAACATCCAGTCATGAAAGCTTTTGTGACAAACTTGGTACAAAACTTTGAAGGCTCTCCAAAACTCTAAAGTCATATCCTTCACTTCCTGGGACAGCCATTCTCTGTTTCAGCTGATGGCCAGTGGACTGCAGAGGCCAAAGGCCTGTACTTTCCATAGATGAGGCAGCTCTTCAGATGGAGGTCCTGGAGATGGGAACGCCTGATGTGCTCAAAGCACAGCACAAAGATGTTGTAGTGAGTGACTTTTGGATCACTGTTGTTCCCCAAACTCAATTAAAAAACACAAGAGCTATTACAATGCTCCAACTCAAAATGTTCCCCTCCAAAATACATCTGCAAGTCATCGTTTTCTACAATGAACTCTGTCAAGACCCAAGAAAGAAACAGATTTCCTGATGCTCATCTTGGCCACTGCCTCAGGATTGCGACAACAGGATACAGGCCCGACATCAGAGGGATTGCCTCATCCCCGTCGCTGTCACTTTCCTCACTGATTGGTGAGTGAATCCCTTCATTTTTGTTTATTAGGCAATCTAGCTGTGGTGTATTATAACAAAAATGACAGCAAGAGTACTAATAAGCTCATTTATATAGCAGTTTTTATACTTCAAATGCAACAGATGACAATTATAAAGATATAAATGGATGAAATTATAAAACAAACAAATACTGCACTAAATCAACAGCAATGGTGCTATTGTGACATTTATAAAGTAACAAACTGAAAATGTATTCCTATCTCTGTCTCTCACTGCATGTGAATAATTAAATAGTTGGTTTTTCATGTATTTTTTTCAAGAGGGCTTTTTTCTGTGATCCTTGATGCAAACTTTGAAAATCCCAGGCCTAAATTATGACAACAGCCCCCTTGACTATTACTACTCATAATAATAATGGTAACATCAGCTATAACATATACAATTAAAACAACTTTTACTGAAATAGTGGGGGGGAAAAAAAGATGTTCCAGCCCTTGGCATGCTGGTCATATTTTGGCCTAAACCTACATCACATCTGTGGACATAGACAGAGGAGGGTTTGAATCTGTCATCCTTTTCTGATGAAGAGCTAGACTATTGGTGACATGGAATAATAATGCAAATCATTTTGAAACAATGAAAAATGTCTCTGAAAACTAAGTGTTGTGAATCGATGTGTAGGAAAGCGTCATTAAAAAGCACGTGATAATCACTGTAGATGTTAAGTCAAAAGTCTGTTAATTTTCAAAACATATTTTCATGTTCAGGAAAACGAGGCATGTTAAGCAGGAATGACTTTCCAAACAATTACAGTGAGCATTGCACCATGTTCTTTGCTCAATATGTTCAATAGGAGCTGATGTTCTTTGTGAGACATGCGTGGCTCTTAAAAGAGCCGTTGTGTTTCGTTGGTCAGTGTCCGAGTTTACTTGGCCTTGGTGGCCTTCTCGGTCTTCTTGGGCAGCAGCACAGCCTGGATGTTGGGCAGCACGCCGCCCTGAGCGATGGTCACTCCACCCAGCAGCTTGTTGAGCTCCTCGTCGTTGCGCACCGCCAGCTGCAGGTGACGGGGGATGATTCTGGTCTTCTTGTTGTCGCGGGCAGCGTTTCCAGCCAGCTCCAGGATCTCAGCGGTCAGGTACTCCAGCACCGCCGCCAGGTACACGGGAGCGCCGGCTCCCACACGCTGAGCGTAGTTTCCTTTACGCAGCAGCCTGTGGACACGACCCACCGGGAACTGGAGTCCTGCACGAGACGAGCGGGTCTTAGCCTTCGCTCTGGCTTTGCCGCCGGTTTTTCCTCTGCCGCTCATTTTTCCGGAGTGTTTGAAGAACAAAATATCAGTAAAACTGTGGCGTTGAGTGAACAGAGTCTGTCTTATATAGGGCAGAGCGCGCGAGCCAGTCCGTGACGCACCAATGAGAGAAGCAGTTTCAGTGACGCGCGCTCAGAGTCAGAGACATTTTGAATCAACTTTCCTCCAATCAGAAGCTCTCACTGAGGAGGGGGTGGATCAGGGTCTGGCTGGTCAAATAGAAAATAGAAATGTCAATTGAATACAAATAGCTTTAAATAATGAGATATATGTATTTGTAAATGTTTTTATGGACTCCTATGTCTACAATAAAGATGTTTATAGTTTATGTGGCTAATTACCCATGTCATTAAATGTCAATGTGTCCTACTTCCTTTAGAGCCGATTATTGTGATACACTTCCACCTGTTGCAATGTTGAGTCTTCAGGCTTGGTTGTCTCATTGTATTTGTTTGTGCATTTCACCTTTCACAATAACGTTTAAGACGAAAGTGTTCTTAAAATAGTTTATTGCTTCGAAAGGAAACTGAATGAGAAGCTTTTATTGTACCTTAATGCATCGCATGTTCTGCCGATATAAAATGTATTGACAGTATTCTAAATGTATCGTAATAGGGTATCAGACGGTAAAACTTGGCATGTTTGCGCTAAACCGTGTATATTATATATATATATATATATATACACACACACACACACACAAAGCAAGAGGTAGCAAACTCCCTCATTTTAGAAGTTTTAGTGGACAATTCTAATTCAATCATAAAGGAATCTCTCCAGATTAATTGGGTGGCTCTTAAAAGAGCCGTTGGGTTTGGATCAGCAGAGCTGTTTACTTGGAGCTGGTGTACTTGGTGACGGCCTTGGTGCCCTCAGACACAGCGTGCTTGGCCAGCTCACCGGGCAGCAGGAGACGCACGGCGGTCTGGATCTCCCTGGAAGTGATGGTGGAGCGCTTGTTGTAGTGAGCCAGACGAGACGCCTCGGAGGCGATGCGCTCAAAGATGTCGTTCACGAACGAGTTCATGATGCTCATGGCCTTGGACGAGATGCCGGTGTCGGGGTGGACCTGCTTCAGCACCTTGTACACGTAGATGGCGTAGCTCTCCTTCCTGGTCTTTCTCCTCTTCTTGCCTCCTTTGCCGGCGGTCTTGCTCACGGCTTTCTTAGAGCCCTTCTTGGGCGCAGGCTTGGCGGGTTCAGGCATCTTGATTCTTCGCAGATCAAACGGACACGGGGCTCAGGGAGACCTTCTTATAGAGGCTGCAAACAAAATATACTGTGCTGTTCCCTGCCTATGATTGGTTCAATTCCTCCTAGTTGAAGGGGGAGGGTCGTATTTCTGTGAGGAATTAATCTGACAGTTAGACTGCCCGCCAACTCCACGTGTGCGAAGACGCGGGAAAACAAAGAAATCAGTTGAATGAAACATTGAAAAGAGTATGTATTTCCACTGTATGGAAAGCATCAGTGGAGTGTTCCTCACCAACGCAGTAGGTGATTGAATTCTTGAGTGAGCTGGGATCTGTCAGTACTTCAGTGTTCACATGTCAGGAAAAAAACAAGATGGTCAGACAAATGAAATGATCATACAATATGGAAAGAGCAACTTTCAAACCAATGATTGAGGCTGATCTGTTGCCATGTGCCATTAAGTTCTCTAAAATTATAGTTAGATACTTTTGAACTGGTTACTTATTTGTAGTAAAGGACTGGATTGCAAGTGTGACTATATTGATGACTTATGACGATTGGTAACTATCGTTGACTACACACCAACCAAAACCCAATTCCTAGAATAATCTCTTTAAAATAGAGTGGTCGGCCCTAAAAAGGGCCTTTGGTTGTTGCGAGGATGCTGCAGCAGCTTAACCTCCGAAGCCGTACAGAGTACGTCCCTGCCTCTTGAGAGCATACACCACATCCATGGCGGTCACGGTCTTCCTCTTGGCGTGCTCGGTGTAGGTGACGGCATCACGGATAACGTTCTCCAGGAAGACCTTCAACACACCGCGGGTCTCCTCGTAGATGAGACCGGAGATCCGCTTCACTCCACCGCGGCGAGCCAGACGGCGGATAGCGGGCTTGGTGATTCCCTGGATGTTATCACGGAGAACTTTACGGTGACGCTTAGCGCCTCCTTTGCCGAGTCCTTTACCTCCCTTTCCTCTGCCGCTCATTTTCACTTCTGATAGTAGAACTACTGAATGAACACAATGCGTTTCTGACACGCATATATACACATCACATCTGAGGACGTAGGAGAAGACAGGGACTGAATTTACTTCTTTGGTGTTTCTTATTGGTTGAGCTCGATTTAGTACATGAGCGGCACAAAATAAAGTTTGATGTTTTCGCGCAGATCAATACTGTGAAAAGGTCAAAAACATCAAAATGCAATAATTGTAATATTCGCAAGAAGATAAGTTGATTATAAAAATACAATAGTGACAAGCAATGAAAATCAAGTTATTTCAATACAAAGCACATTTAACAGTACATTTCTCAGTCATTCAGGGCAAAAGTGCACAAATCACTATAAAACGTTTGTTCTATGATGCAACTCCAAACATTGTAAAATTCAGAATGTATAACCTGGGGGCAAAGTATGTGCAACTTTTATTTAAATAGAATCGGACACAAGGATGATTCGTTCTTATAATTTTTGTGATTGCGCACATGCTTTGCACTTGTGAAATGAAATGTGATTTGTAATACATGAACGCTCATGACTACCCAGACAGCCATCAAGTTGCTTTATCCCAGGATCAGAAGCATTTTAAATATACGATGTGCTTCCACAAAACGTATCCTAAGGATTATTTGATTAATATTGGTTTCTGGGAAATACATCCGCTGAAATGTGAGGAAGCAGCTCTCTGACAAAGTAGTGGCTCTTAAAAGAGCCGTTGTGGTTTTTTTCCGACTGAAGCTTTAAGCTCTCTCTCCACGGATGCGGCGGGCCAGCTGGATGTCTTTGGGCATGATAGTGACCCTCTTGGCGTGGATGGCGCACAGGTTGGTGTCCTCGAACAGGCCCACCAGGTAAGCCTCGCTGGCCTCCTGCAGAGCCATGACAGCAGAGCTCTGGAAGCGCAGGTCGGTCTTGAAGTCCTGAGCGATCTCTCGCACCAGGCGCTGGAAGGGCAGCTTGCGGATCAGCAGCTCGGTGGATTTCTGGTAGCGACGGATCTCTCGGAGAGCCACGGTACCGGGCCTGTAACGGTGAGGCTTCTTCACTCCGCCAGTGGCCGGGGCGCTTTTGCGGGCAGCCTTGGTGGCCAGCTGCTTCCTGGGAGCTTTGCCTCCAGTAGATTTACGGGCGGTCTGCTTGGTACGAGCCATTCTTTCTGCTTTCTCTGTGTAAAGACAAGTGGAGTCAGAGCGGAGACTCGCTGCTCTTAAGCAGTGAGACCAGCTGGGACACCGTGACGTCACTCAGTCTGATTGGTCAGCAGCGTCACGAGGAGAAGCCCCAGCTGAGACTGAGCTGCTGATTGGAGGACAGTCAGTTGAAAGAGCCGCGTAAAGTGAGAGCAGCTCTCCCTCTGCTGCAAGCTGCTGCTGTGTGATGAACAAACTAAAGTGAAAATCATTTCTGGACACGCTGTGTTTACTTCAGAACAGTTATGTGCAAAATTAACTCAGGAAAGGAACTGAAATCTTCAGTGTTTGTTTTGTGGAGAAATAAAAGGAATAATGTCAATTGTTTGCAGTGAAAACTGATAAAGTGTCCATTTAGAAATATATTGAATTGGCCTGTAAACGACGTTCAGCTAAATTTGATGCAAGTCTTTATTTTGTGAGGATATAGAAGTGACTTGTGTAAGTACATAGACACAATGGTAATAAAAAAAAAACATCCGTTTCCTAAGCACAGTGAAAGTTCCAACCTAAAATCTTAAAATAGTTTTTCATTCCACTTTATATTCACTCTGCTAATGTAGTGGCTAGAAGTAATCATTCAATCCGTTGATACAAGAAAGAACGAGGCTGCTCTCCAGCTCTGCACCAGATTTAAGGACCAGCCTGCCAGAAAATGTTCATGCATGTTCAAAACGTTTCTTTAACTATTGTCCCCTTTGTAGTTGATGTGTATTTCTTTGTCTGTACATTGAGGGGAGATTCAAAGTACTTTACTGTACACAAAGTGCTGGATAATATTTCATTTGGAGAATTATTTTTAAAGCCCTAAATGAGTTTAGACAGCTGGAACCAGTCATCAGAACAAGTAGCACCGATTTGTTGTAAAAAGTAGTCACATGGAGGAACCATGATAGTGTGCAGTGTAGCAGGAATAGTGATCAGGACTGATCTCTTTACTGAAGCTGTGGTGGCTCTTAGAAGAGCCTTTGCTGAGTGTTGGTTGGAGTGAGAGCTCACTTCTTCTTGGCTGCCGTCTTCTTGGCTTTGGGTTTAGCAGCCTTCTTTGCAGGGGCTTTCTTGGCTGCAGGTGCTTTCTTTGCTGCGGGGGCCTTCTTCTTCATCACCTTCTTGGGGCTCTTGGTGGCCTTCTTGGGGCTCTTAGCTGCGGGTTTCTTGGCCGCTGCGGGTTTCGCGGCCTTCTTGGGAGACTTCTTAGCAGCTGCTGTCTTCTTGGCTGCTGCCTTGGGCTTTTTAGCTGCTACAGCTTTCTTGGCGGCGGGCTTCTTGGCTTTAGGAGCCGCTTTCTTTGCGGGCTTGGCGACCTTGGTGTCGGGCTTCTTGCTCATCTTGAAGGAGCCGGAGGCCCCGGTCCCCTTGGTCTGGACCAGAGTCCCCTTGGCCACCAGGCTCTTGACGGCGGTCTTGACGCGGGCGTTGTTCTTCTCCACATCGTAGCCTTCGGCAGCCAGATTCTTCTTGAGGGCGGCCAGCGACACGCCGCTCCGCTCCTTGGAAGCGGCCACAGCTTTCACGATGAGCTCGCTCACGCTGGGGCCGGCCTTCTTCGGGACGGACTTCTTCTTGGCGGCCTTCGGCTTTGCCGGAGCGGCAGCGGCGGCTGGAGCGACTTCTGCCATTCTTCTAAATAACAAGCTGAGATTTCTAGTCGACAAACAACGAGAGTCCGAGCGCAGATGAAAATCTCCGAGCAGCAGGCGGGACTTAAACACACCATGAGAACCGTGGAGACTCAACCCAGTTCCCGGCTTCTGTGTGCAGGCTGAACGGTGTCACTTGTGTTTTCTGTGCGGAGAAAAAAGAGTTTCAAATGACTTTGTGAGCATCGCTGCAGACTGAAACTGAAGGAGCCCACAGCGGACTGCTGTCTCTTCATGTTCAGCTCACATTCACTCCTCAGGATCTCTGCAGTTCCTTACTGGAGCCTTCAAAAGTCACACATTCAGCCCGGAACTCAGCGCTGCTCAGCGACTTGTGCCTCTCTTTTCTACAAAAAAATACTTTCACACGCAGTAATTAGCCACCAAAACACACTTTACAGCTTCAGCACACGCTTTTCCACAGAGTCCGAGCAGAAACTTTCCACCGCTGATGAGCACTTTGTGGTAAAGTGATGATTTTGTAGGAGCAGCAAACACACTGATGGAGGCGGAAGCAGAGCGCAGCCAGCTCGTTTCTGACATCAGCTGTAGGGAGAGCTCATTCAGATTATTACTTTAAACATTTAATTTCGACAGGAATAAGAACTCAAAGCGAATACCACATTGTTGTCAACGTGATCATTTTGGGGTTTAACATAAGACAATAAACAAGAAAAACAAAGCTTGATTATTAGTGTTGAAGGAATTAAGCTGGTTGTGTTCACAGTACAACATCAAATCCCTCTTTTAATATTGGAATAGATTCAATCTGTGTTGAATGGTTTTGAGTTAATGATGGTGAAATCTTAGTTAATTTCTTCCCTCTGAACTGTTTAGTTTAGCTTTAGTTTATTTACTTAGGGTTAACACAAATGGTGCAAGGAGGGGGGTTAATGGACATTAATATTTCTTGTTTAACTTTATTAAAACCGTTTCATTCTGTGCCTAATAGTGTCTGTGTGGCACCATGTCACAGAATTTCCCTGAGGGATTAATAAAGTGATCGATTTCTGAATAATAATCGTCTCTGGTCACACATTATTCTGCAGTCATAATCAAGCAGCCAAAGTTAAGGACAGATTTTTTATTTTTTTGTAAAAGTAATCCTGATTGTTGGATAAAGAGTTACTATATGAAGAACTGTTTGACATCTAAGATCATCACCAAGGACAGCTCTGAATCATCTACCTGAGCCCAAAGATAGAAATGTGTCACCTGCAACATGTTTACCCACTCAATCCAGTGTCACTGAGTTCAGATTATGTGGAGCATAATCCCTCTCCAATTGATCAGGGTATGTTCTCCTCATCCCACGTGGTTTCTGCTTCAAAACCCAGTTGTGAATGAATTTGCTCTTTATCAGTTACAATGTAGCATCATGCTGAGGTGTTCTGGAAGACATTGCTAAGATTCACAACAGAGGCCCTGCAGGAGGAAACATTGTATCAATGTCTAATACCAGCGCAATGACAGATACTTTGTTTCACTTCCTCTCCTGCAGGCTGCTCCATCCTCAACACTTCCTAAATTACAAACATTAAAATATATGGGAGAAAATTGTTTTACTATTTGAACTCTATTAGTATTTTCCATTTACCTATAAACTTTTACCAAATTATGAGGTTCAACTAATAATCCAAAGGGAAAATCATAAAAAAACACTGAAATCCGAATTAATTTTCATGACCTGTCAATTTAAATGCATTAACCTTAATTATTGAAAGTATCAGTGATACTGGTCCTGTATTTACTTGGTATCAGATTGATACCAACTCTTGCAGTATCGCACACCATTACACGAAATACTGGATATTTGACAGCCGCCAACAGACAGTGCGGACGTTTGATTTCATTTTTGAAATTACATAGAATGCAGCAATAAGGTGAAGATGTAGCTCGTCTCTCTACACCAATTAATTCTGCTCTTAAGAGTCAGTGTTGAGAGGATTTGTTGCCGTTTGTGAGACATGCGTGGCTCTTAAAAGAGCCGTTGTGTTTAGTTGGTCAGTGTCCGAGTTTACTTGGCCTTGGTCGCCTTCTCGGTCTTCTTGGGCAGCAGCACAGCCTGGATGTTGGGCAGCACGCCGCCCTGAGCAATGGTCACTCCACCCAGCAGCTTGTTGAGCTCCTCGTCGTTGCGCACCGCCAGCTGCAGGTGACGGGGGATGATTCTGGTCTTCTTGTTGTCGCGGGCAGCGTTTCCAGCCAGCTCCAGGATCTCAGCGGTCAGGTACTCCAGCACCGCCGCCAGGTACACGGGAGCGCCGGCTCCCACACGCTGAGCGTAGTTTCCTTTACGCAGCAGCCTGTGGACACGACCCACCGGGAACTGGAGTCCTGCACGAGACGAGCGGGTCTTGGCCTTCGCTCTGGCTTTGCCACCGGTCTTTCCTCTGCCGCTCATTTTTCCAGAGTGTTTAACGAGTTGAACAAAGTCTGTGCTATATAAGGGCGGAGAGCGCGAGCCAGTCTGTGACGCACCAATGAGAGAAGCAGCTTCCAGCAGACTGACCCGCGCTCAGCGTCAGAAACACTTTGAAGCAACTTTCCTCCAATCAGCAGCTCTCACTGAGGAGGGGGCTTCTCCTCGAAGCACTGCTAAACTCACTTATCACGTTTTACCACTGTGGGCATGTGGCTCCAGGCGAAATTGAACATATTAGTGTGAAGAACATCACACTGAAACATCTCTGGTCCCGTAAACAATACATACCTTCACAATCTGCCCAATAAATGTGAGCGATGGAAATTAAAAACTTTATTTTTCAAATACAATTTGGGGTCAAATAGACTGCAATAGGCAGGGTGCATGGACAACTTGTCAACAAAACTGCAACCCTGGACAACTTGTCCATGTGGTTCCGGACATCTAGAACCAACACATTTTTTCAGCATTATTGATTTGAAGGATTTCAAAGTATATTTGGAAGGATTATTAAGTATATTAGACACAAAAACACAAGATATATATTTCATTAAGAATATTCACAGTCAAATTTATGTTTTGAGACAATATTGGAATATTTATACCATGTAGAAAGTTTGAGTTTGCAGGAAACATATAACATCCAATCCAACTTTATTTATGAAGCAGTTTAAAATAACCACAGAGATCCCCCCCCCCCCCCCCCCCCCAAAAAAAAAAAAAAAAAACAACCAACAACAACAACAATCAAACAAACAACACATTAACCTCCTCCACCAGCTCGGACTCCTTCTGCCCCAGTGAGGTGACATTCAATGTCCCGACAGCCAGTTTCTGCAGCAGGGGCCCAGACGCCACATGGCTGCCAGCTCTTTCACACAGTGGCCAAGACTCTAACAACCACCAAAGTTCCATTTTGTTATTCTTTATTGTAGAGAAAATATGTTTTGGGGTGTTTTTTGAAATACATGATGAATTCCAAAATACATAAAGTGGCATTTATTTCGTTAAAATACTAAACTCAGATAAGATATTGATGTACCATGATCTGTTCAGGGGTTTTTGCGTGTATATTTGTGGCCAAGAGAAACACAAGAGAAACTGAAAAATGTACTGTGAGTGTGAGTTTGACATGTGAGAGCTAAAGACAGTGGGTTTTCTTTCAAATACTAAAGCGGAAGAATCCTTAAAAAAAAAAATGCACGACACAAACCTGAACACATCCAAAATGATCATGGAATAGTTTTTAAAATTGTCCAAACGTGACTAGGGAGCGCATAAGGGCTCCACAAAGTGACAGTCTGCACTTTAACTTCCTGTTTTACTTCAAGTTGCATTCACACCTTGTACGTGTTTATTATAATGAGACCACAGATTATCAGCTCTGACACTTCGTTCGTTCGTTCATTCAAAAGATGAATTAATTCAACATCTGATTTTTATCAACAAACTTTTAATCTGTAGCTGGTATAACATGCTGAGAAAATAGCTCAGGTTCAGACAATTCTAGTATAAAAACCATCAATTATTGAGCAAATTCTGCAAAAACCCCAAACCTCACAACGACTTGACTTCATGAGAATAAAGATAAGACTGTGTGAAAAACACGAGTAAGGATAAGTTCCTCATTTCAGCTCAGGGCTTTGGTGTCCATCTATACTTGTGTGAAGAGGAAGGAAGACATTTTAATGCAACTGCCTCTTTTCTGTAAAAACACAGTTTCCAACCACAAACCAAGGTGCAAACTCTACACCCTCCTCTTGTCATGTTAACTTGTCTGGAGTGACCACTGTGTTGCAGTATTCCAAGGGAAGCAGCAGCTATGAGTGGATCTCCAGCAGTGAGAGGATGTCTTGTCCTTCTTCTCTCTTTACCAGGTATCTTCACTTTTATTTGTATTTATATTGAAGTTCAAGCTGCTGTGCAATGTGATGCATATCCTGCAACATCGGACATTTATATTTCTTTTTCTTTGAATGTCTGATGACCTTCAGAGAATTATTACCAGACATGAACAGAGTCCTGGAAATGTGCAGCTGCTGTCACTTTGCTGAGCCGTTAAACTCTCCTGGGCCATTTCTGTTAAATAAAAAAAAAAATGTAATAGTTTTAAACATTTTGTGATAATTTTGGCTGTGTTAAAGCTTGTGGCATATATTTAAATATGAATAATATCTCTCTCTCTCTCTCTCTCTCTCTCTCTCTCTCTCTCTCTCTCTATATATATATATATATATATATATATATATATACATATAATATTTAAAAACGTTTTTAAAGACCTTATCTTCGGTGTAGCCAAAAATTCAAGCTAAAAATTTTTTAAAAAACAAAGAAAACAAAACTGCAATCAAATCTGTATGTAAAGGTCGTTTGTCTCTCTGCGTCTCAGAACTCATGACTAAAACTTCAGTCTTGTCCTGGTTGAGCTGTAAAAACTTATCTAACGTCCACAATGTGATATCTGAGATAAAAAAACAACAACAACAACAACATGTGTTTCCATTCGTCACTCTTTCTCCATACATGTTTTCACAAATCCACTATCAGAGTCAAGATTTGGCACTGATGCGATTCAAATCTGCATATTAATATTAAAAATGTGAGTTAATATGATCATTTTTACACTTTTAATTCCTCATTCCAGACTGAACCCTTCGGTGGGCGGTTTCTGTCCACCAGCCTATATTTGACAACCCTGATCTAGAAGATATCGATTGTAGAAGTTGAAAGAAGAAATGATCCAGTGTGAAGAATATTAGAAGAAGAAAATACAGATAATAGTGAAGCAGCATTACTTGAAAACAGACTTAGATCCAGTAACGATGAAGATATTTGAGTGTAAATGTGAGTTTCTGTGCCCTCCTGCTGTTGTGAATGTGCTGTCTCTGTGTTTTCTGGTGTCTCTGGGTTCCAGTGGTCCAGGGTGGCAGTGACTGGAAAGTGACCTACTCCTCCACTCAGATCTGTGCCTCACAAGGAGCCACTGTGAGAATCCACTGCACCTACGAACATCCACACATTTCTAATCTAAACGCCAGAACTTACTGGTTTACTAAAGTTGACCACAAAGGAGAACCTGTGGATCTGCAAACAGAAGAAGAGAACAGGAGTCGAATGTCGTACGATTGTTCTTCGAAGAGCTGCAAACTCACAATCAGAGACTTGAGAGAGACTGACTCAGCAGTTTACAAGTTCAGGTTCATCACCGACCAACCAGGTGGAACGTTTACTGCTCAAACTGGAGTGGATTTGTCCGTCACAGGTTCATGTTTTCATTGATTTCAAATCTTCAGCATGTGCAGATCAATATAACGTGTGTTTGCATGTTCCTCTGATGACGGTTCCTCTTTTGTTTCCACAGAACCAAATTTAACAGTGAAGATCATCTCAACACCAACAACCTCTACAGCAACTGTACAATGTACCAGCAGGTGTTTATTACCTGACAGTCCCACCTACGTCTGGTACACAAATGGAGACAAAATCAGCTCAGCAAGCAGCTCTGAATATTCTGGCCCCTTTTACTTTGACGACAGTGTTTCCTGTGCTGTGAAAAGACACGAAGCTGCAGTTTCACCTACAGTGTGTGAGTTTCCTCTGTCTTCTCTCACCACAGTCTATAACATCACCACATCACAGCTTTATACACAAATACTTTCAAAGTAACAGTCAGATAAGAGGGCGGGGAAACAATTGTGACATTCATATCATTTTTCAATATCGATGATTTGTGTCTTTGATATTTTAGACCAAAAACTTGTGTTTGCTCACTTTATCCTGAAAGAAATGTTGTTCACTTATTTAAACCGAAAATGACACTGCTTATAAAGCTTATATATTGTTTATATAAAAGTTTGCCACATCAGAACTATAGCTTATGTTTAATTTATAGAATTTAGCAACGATAATTCAGAACTAAAGACATTTTGTTTAACTGTAAGAGGTTTTAGCTGTTTTATGTCACTTTCTAACTGATTGAATTGTTTGAGCTGTTTTATCGGTTTAGACTCTTTTTAAGAAAAATGTGATTTGTAATTTGAGCAAATGTATCTGTTTTTTTCTTTTCCAAGGTTCTTTCTTTATTTTTATTTTTGTTTTTGATAAATGTATTTGGTTACTATTTTAACTGGAAAAACTGCATTTTTGATTATCCCAAATATTTGGAATGACACAAATAAATTTATGGCACATGCATTGTACAAACATTAATAATTTGATAATATTAATATATTGTGTTTGTTGTGTGTCATCTGAATCAGTGAGGCTCTGCTTCTCATGTCTCCTCTGATTGGACATCCATCTAAATCTTAATATTTTAATGTGAAACTTTGGCATTGAACTGATACCTGCAGTTCATCACACTCAGTGTGTGGGAGTTGACAACACTGCAAACTTCTGAACTCATGACCACACTGAGCATTTTAATACGGGACAAAATGGATTCTCACTTGTTCTAACATGCTACATCTGTGTCCCCTATTTTTTTATTTTCCAGGTGCCCATCGTAATAATTACTGTTCTAGAGTGATTTACAATGAGAGGAGAATCTGTGCCTTCATCAGATCAACCGTTGATCTTTCTTGCACTTTCTACACTGAAAAAAGAAACCCCAGTCTATCTGTATACTGGTTCCGTTCTGAAAGCAACGAGCCAAACCGCTCCAAGGACCTGAGAGAAGATGTCAGATATCTGAATCGTGTCCATTTCTCTGATAAGTCGAGAGTCCACACTTTAAAAATCGCTGACTTGAAAGAGAGTGACTCAGCAGAATATCGCTTCACATTTGAAGCAGATCTTTTCAAATGGGGGACTGATTTACCTGGAACAACGCTGACTGTCACAGGTAACAATGAGCACTAACAACACAAACACTGGGGGTGTTTTCACTGATGACTCACCGTCACTGTGATCATCACTGGTTCATGTACAGATCTGCAGGTGCAGGTGAGCAGACTCTCTGGCAGCCAGACGGACACCTACGCTGAGCTGCAGTGTCACAGCAGCTGCAGTCCTCCTGGGAATCTCTCCTACTTCTGGTTCATCAATGGAAGAGTGATCAGCTCCATCAATTCAAAGACGTACAGCGGCTGGGTTCGTGTCAGGGACAACATCTCATGTGCTGTGGGGGAAAATCCTCAACATCTGCATTGCAGCTCTCCTGCAGTGTGTGAGTTTCCATCATTGTGTAGCAGAAGCGACACTGTGACCTCCTGGACGGGTCAAACACAACCACACACACTCACATTCACACACACTGGCAGTTCAGGGACACCAGGTAGTTTCAAATTCATGTTTTTAGACTGTGGGAGGAAAGTGGAGGACCTGGATCACATGCACGGGGAGAATATGCACGCTCTTATTTTACTTTTGGAAAATATTTGAATTTTCTTACGATGCTTTATATATAAAACACTCTAAAATACCACAGGGGTTTTTACACAAACTACGTAAAGAATAAAACACTGAGAAATATAAAAACAAAGGCATGAAATATAGTAAAATACTGAGATTGCAGATAAAATGATCATTTCACACAGTGTTATAGTAAAAGTCGAGATGAAGCAGCTGGTTTCATTTCAAGTTGAAGAAAAAAGTTTTTTTAAATGGTGATAATTATTTTTTGTTTTTATAAAAATATGCACTGCCACAACGGCAAAAGTTAAAGTCACATAGTGGCACAGTGCTGCAGTGGTTGGCACTGTCGTCTCACAGCAAGACTGCCTGTGGTTCAATCTGCCCTTTCTGTGTGGAGTTTGCATGTTCTCCCTGTGTGTGCGTGGATTTCCTCTGGGTACTCCAGTCAATTCGGGACGGAATTAACCCTCTGGCAATTAATACAGTGCTATAATAAATAAAATAAATCCCTGATTTTGTAACCACAGTGTTTTGGCCTGGTATTGATCCAGCAGGAGCAGTCTGCTGAAACAAATTCTAATCTATTCTAATTCTAATCACAACAATGTTCTTCCACAGTTGCTCATCATAATCCTTTTTTTATTTTCCAGATGTTCTAGAGCGTCCCTCAGTGTCAGTCAGTCCCTCTGGTGAGATCGTGGAGGGAAGCTCAGTGACTCTGACCTGCAGCAGTGATGATAACTCAACAGCTGAGTACAGCTGGTACAAGGACAATGAATACTTATCAAATGCATCAGGACAAAACTTCACCATCACTGACTTCAGACCTGAACACAGTGGAAATTATCGCTGCGAGACCCAGAACAGCAAAGGACGACAGATCTCCACCTCACATGTGATAATATCTTCAGCAAACAAAGCAGGTAAGTCATTTTAATAACCTCCACCGACTGTAACCACTGTATTAAAGACGGTCAACTGGCTTCACATGGTCTTGATAGTTAAACAATCCTGCAATCGCTATTGCAAACAGTTAATCAGCTTACATTTACATTCACCTACAAGATGGAAATAAACTATTTCACTTGTACTTTTCAAAGCTTTCCTGCTTTGCAGCTTTTCTTCACAACTGCCTTAAACTTTTGCGCTGTGCTCCATCCCACTACCTCTGTGCTGAAAACTAATACTTGATCACAGTAAGCGGTGGAATTACGCTATTTGAATCACTGGAGTTCAGCTGCAGTTTTCAGTTTGCGGTGCACACAAACTGTTTCAGATAAAAGAAAAAAGCGATTTACAACTTTTTATTGGATGTGTATCTAATGTGTAAATAGTATTATTGGAGTGTGATGTGTCACACCAGCTGAGCTGTCAGCACTGTGTCGGACGGTGTAATAATTCATTCACTGGAGGTTTTGCTGGAGGTGGACAACACTTAAGATCAACTTAATTGCAGTTGTTATGGTTAAAACAGCAGCAGGCACATTTCTTTCATGTCCATAAACCTCCTTTGGTCCAGTCTGCACACTGCAAACTTCATGTCATGACTTAGTTTAAAGTTAAAGTGCTGAGAGCTCACATGAGTGTGGTAAGACCGTGGAGAGCAGTTTTTGCTTTGATCCGTCCTCACAGATTCTCCTATTTTCGCCCAGCCGATAAAAGACAGCCAAAATCTTTGACGTTCCGACTCCATTGGAACTATGAAAAACTTCAGCTCTACATTCTTTAAGGCTTTTGCTGAACACCCATTAATGCAACAACTCCTGAGCATACTGATAAAACTAAGAGAAATTTAGTTTTCCGAGAGCTGAGAGAGCCGACGACTATTGTTTTCCCCCAAACATATATGGCGGCCAACGTTGCCCGGGAGGGACTTCACCATGTTCCCGGATGTCCGACTTCTCAAATGCAGGAGAAAGCAAAGGAAAGAGCGAGAGGGAGGGGAAAGAAATATTTTACCTGCAGTTTTTACAGTTTGACTCCTGGTCAGCCAACATGACAAGCTGTTGTTGTGCTGCACAGAATTACTTTTTCTCGTAGTTAAATTCAGCTTTACAAAGTGTTCAAACAACTTTCTCTTTCTCCAATTTCTAAGGTAAAATGTTTTTTCCAATTGTGAAGCGGTTTTCTGCTGCTCTGCAGCCGGGTGGGGCTGCTCATGTGACCAACGGTTAGAGAGTAAAAAAAAACGGATCTAAACAAAACTGCATTAATTTTTTAAACAAGTTAAATTCACACATTCATTTTGGAAGTACTAAAACTTTTTCATGCCACACTTTTGTCCTTTTTATGTGTTAAAAAAATTACGTTTTGCTTATGTGGCACTCTTCCACCTCATTAGCAGTCCCAAAGCGCTTTACACTGTTAATCACATCCACCCATCAATGGAGGCGACTACCATGCAAGGCACTTAGTCCATCCAAGGACACCTCAGTGGAGATGGGCGTTAAACCAGCGACCTTCTGATTTGGAGACAACCGCTCTACCAACCACCCTAAAAAAAACGAACAAACCTGAAGGTCATATATCACATAAAATCCTGATGACCCTTGTTTTTGAAATGTGACAAAATGTGGAAAAGTTCAAGAATCAACACTGTTGCAAGTGTCAGGCCACAACAGCTTAACAAGCATGACAATATCTTTTGTCATGTAGAGTTTGATCATTTAAAAAAAAAAAAAAAAAGGTTTGGAACAAAATCAAATTAAAAGAATAAAAAAGTCAAATTAAAAATCTGTGTAAATGAGAGTATTCTCCTCCAGATCCTCCAAAGCTTCCCATTGGTTCAGTGAGTCCTTCTGGAGCGATAACTCTAACCAGAGAAATTACACCGGATATTTACAGGATGAAGACACAACTGAAGCATCTGGACAGATTTGAACTATTGTTAACTTTAGACGTGAACACAGTCACAATTATTCCTGTGAGGCTCACAACAGCCGAGGAAGACAGACCTCCAAACTTTTAACTTTAAACTGTTGTAACAAGTAAACACTGAAGCTGGTCTGAATAAATTGGGTCACTGATGAAAAGACAATAGTGAGACAATGTTTTGTAAACTTAAGAAACCTGATTGTTTCAGAGACTGATGAGACTAAAATAGACAGAATCATCTGGTAAACTTGTTTCTTGATCGATTCTCACTTCTGAGACTGAACTCCTTGATTTGTTCTTTAGGGACGTCATTAAAGATGATGAATATCATCCGGCTGATTCTGGTGGTTCTGATGCCGATTGCTCTGGCCGTCCTGTGTCTTTGGATGAAGTAAAACAATACAACAATATTTATTTTCATCTTCTTGCACAGATCTTGAGTTTTGAAGTCACAACTTCATATAAACAAAATATGCAAATTGTTGTTTGCTTCAATCTAGAAAGAAGAAATCCCGGAGCTCACAAACTGAAAACAATGAAGGTGTAGAGATGATCAAGGTGAGATGTCCTGGTGACAATATTTCTTTTAAATAAATTACAGGAAGTGTAACAGCAAGATGGAAGGGATAAGCTCATGCATTGATTTCAAACCAAATAATCTGTACAGATCTAGAATGTTTTCAGTGATGATATGTTGGTGAATCAAAGTGTTGAATTGAATTTCACCTTTTCATCTTTCCTCATCAGCTGGACTCTCATCCTGTTTATGAGAACACTGAAGACTTGGAGACCGACGGTCAAGAGGATCAGTAAAGTCCAGTCAGCTGAGCCAAGTTTTTTCAAAAACAATGCTCCACTCAAAGCTAATGATGCTCTTGAAATACCAACGTCCCCCAGTTTAATGTGCCTGTTGTTGGTAACGAGGGCAAACTACAGGTAGACTTGTTCCGCAGGTGTTCACATAGCCTGACCCCTCGTTGATGCCTCGATACGGTCAACAAAACCAGCCATTGCAGGATCCTTCATGTTGTTTCTCAGGACTCCATCCCGACTTCAGTCCGGCCCTCCTGGATACTCCAGCACCTTCTTTACAAGTCCTGTTCAACATTTGCTGAGACTTAGAAGGAGATCTATAAAAGCAACAAAAACCATCTGACTTTTTTCTCACTGCAAGTAGATCCGTCAAGATCCTCAACTCCTGATCCCTTATTGTGTCCGCAAAGAGAATACTACCAAAAGATTC
Source organism: Lipophrys pholis (assembly GCF_963383615.2). NCBI lineage: Eukaryota > Metazoa > Chordata > Actinopteri > Blenniiformes > Blenniidae > Lipophrys > Lipophrys pholis. Next base: position 11,454,328 of record NC_137628.1, read on the forward strand.
CAGTTTTCAGATGTACACACAGTTATTGCAGTATGTACCACCATCAATATATCTGCCAGCACTTCATGTTTACTTTGTTTGTCTTGTTAGTGAAGTTGAGCAACATTTTTAGTCTATATAGTACAATTGTTCACTTCAGTAATACATTTCTTACAAGAACTTATCATTACTTATTCCTGCACCATACTAGAAATATACAGCATCTTGTTGACCCACATAAGATATGAATCACTTCATCATCTGTGACTTAATGACTCAGGATTTCAGCTTTTATAAAGTTCAAATACTGGACAATGTTGTACAAGTGTGAATAATACCTATTCGATGTTGAATTACCAATTTTCTCAACATCTGTTAGTTGATTTTAAAAAGATCTACAGAATATGGTCGGGGTGGGGAGCTGCTGCCTTGCCTCGCTCCTCCTGGGTGGGCGTTGGGGGGCCTTGGGGGTGGCGGGCGCTGAGCCTCTGGGTCTCCGGGCTTGCAGCCTTTCTGGGCGTTGCGTCCTGTGGCCCTTGACCTGGGGTGGTGACGGTCTGGGGAGCCCCGCCCCACCTGGACCGGACCTCAGGCCTCTTTTGGTAGCTCCACCTGCATGGGTGAAAATCGCTCCGACTCTTGACAAGACCCACAGACGTGCAGAATCCCCCCAGGACTCACTGGGCGTAGTTGGAAAACACTGGTTAGTTATATCTGTCATCTTGGTGGAGATCTAGACCACCGGTCCCATTGTAGACCTAACACTTAGTAATTTTAGAATTTCATTATTCTTACGTGCTTTAACTTTTTTTTTTTAATACCAGTTCTTTAACTTTTTCCACCAATCCTTTATTACTTCCTCATCCTGCTGTGATGTTTCATTACACCAGAGGTATTAAATTCAACCCATTAGTTTTAAACAGGAGGTTTACCAAATAAACAGGCAGCAAAGAATGACAACGTTTCAGTTTACTGATTCATTATTCTCAGCAAAGTGTCATGTTCTGTGATGGTACCAGACTTTGTTTTTGTGATTTCTCTCAAACACGGACATTTGTATAGACAGATGACCAAGTTAAATTTTTTTTAGGGTGACTGCCAATTCTAAAACTACCAAGTCCCAGGAGAATATGGACTGGGAGTCATCACCAGTGGCTTATTTTGCTATGGGTGAAGAGCATATTGAAATGAGGGTGTCATGTAAACAGGGCCAATGTGTTTTACTACGTGGCTCGTGTCTGCTGGTAAAAAAAAAGCTGTATGTCAGCCGATTCTGATGTGGAGTTGGATGGAGGGACAAGGGTGGTTGCAGAATTGTGGTCATATATTTCTCTTTTAGCACACACTGGACTAACACCGGTCATTTCACGCACACCTTAGCGCAACCGGACAACAATAAACTACACTTCCCGAAACAACTCCATTTCCCACAATGCAATTGTCTTTTAAAGTGACTGGCTAAGCATGTAACAACATATAGCAAAATTACAGATTGTAGCAATTGTGTTTGCTCTGGATCACCACCTAAATGTACTGGGCTCTGCCTTTGATCAAAATGCATCTGTGTATCAATTTACATGAAGATCAGCTCAGTAGTTTTTGAGATATCTTGTTAGCAGACAGACATGGTGATTTTATAACTTCCTTGGCGGACATAAATTTTGCACAAATTATTTATCATTAAGTTACTGACGACAGCATGAGGCAGATACCCACACAGTAACAATATTTATTTTCATGTTTTCACAACAAACACGATCCAAAGGCCTTAAACACTCACAGTTTGATGTGTTCTGGTTTTTACTGTCCCTTTGTCATAATTCAACTGTATATGTTCATATATTTCAGTCTGTCAAATTTTTCTTGTGTTTTTATCTCTGTGTCATTGTAACTTAATATCCAGGATGTGTTAGTTTCTATTCATCCATCTGGTTCTTCTTTCCACTTAGTCCACATGTGGTTGTGGTGGCAGCAGGCAGGCCTTCCTGCTCCCTGCAGCATCTTCCAGCTCCTTAGAGATTACCCCAAGCTGCTCTCAGAACAACTGAGATAATCTCTCAATGTCGTCCAGCTCTACCTTCAGTCTCTGGGTGGTAACACGTCTCACTCTACCACTGGAAATCACACCAGCTGGAAAGCAGAGTTTTGTTTTGTCATCTATTCTCTTATCACTCTCAGACACTCTGGACTCCTCCACCCGGGGAAACTTTGGCTCCACTTCAGCACTCTTGTCTTTTAAAATCACAAATTGAAGTGGAGACACTCCACAATTTTGTCCAATACGAGGGATACACCGATACCGATACCGATACCGATACCGATACCAATACCGATACTGATACCGATATCTGTAGCGGGTCTGATACTACACAGAGTTCTCTTATTTGTAAAGGATCCCCGATACAACTGAACAAGTATTACCTGATGTCATCCTGAAGTAACGTCACTCGCAAAGAGGCAAGAGAACACAAGCAATGCCAGCAGCTTGATTATATTTGAATTATATATTTAAATTTTTATTGCAGCAATTAATTGCACTTAGATATTTATTTCCATTAAGGCTATTCATTTTAATGTAATAACTGATGAATATATGTATTTTTTGTGTTATTTTAAGGTTTTTATTGAGATATTAACACTGTCTGGTTCTTCAGTCTTCCTGTCAGTTTGCAGACACGTGATGTCTCAGTCAACCATAATGCTACCCTCTGGTGGACAGAAGCAGTATCACACGGGATCCTTACTTTTGGCCTCGGGTGAGTTGATGACTGCCTGAAAGATAGAGAACTTGTCCAGCAGGCCGTGGCGGATTTTGCTATGGGCGAAGTGGGCAACTGCCCAGGGCGCAAACTCAACAGTGGAGCACCGTGCACCAGCTCAGATATGGTGTTGTGACGCCGCCCCCTGTCTGCGCTTCGGAGACGGTTGTCCATGGACACATCGTGGGACAGAAGGGAATGGCATTGCTGTAATGTGTGCAAAGAAGACTGTTGTCCAGGATAAAGACATCTAGGATAAATGAGTAGGCGCGCCTTGACGAAGGCCATGTTTACATGTAAACGGGTACTTGAAAAAACTGGGCTATTTCTCTGCATCTGAGCCGCGCATTTACACATAAACGCAGCTCCGACTCACCACAAACAACGATTCCTGAAAACTCCGGCCACAGTGGAGATCTGGATAAACTCTGTGTCTCTGGTTGCATCTAAAGGGGGGGTAGGCGGATATTTACATCACAATTTGTGATGTGGTGTTTTTTTCCAGGATTCTGATTGGCTATCATGGCTTCATGGATCTCGCTACACTGCCCCCTACAGGTTTGGCTGTTTTGCATTTGTCACAGTAATGACAGTAGATCCACCACAGGATTAACCTTATTCTGGATGTTATCCCGGTCTGGGGCAGACTCGCTGCGGAGAATAAGTCACCATGGTTACTTGTCCAGGATAAACTTGGTCTGCTTTCGTGCAACCGACTGGAGGCTAAGTTTCTCCAGGAGAACCATTATTTCCAGGATTAATCCCTTATCCTGGTTTTGAGCAATACCCCTCTGCTCCATGGCCTTCTCGGCCTCGCAGTGCTGCCGTATCTCTCTCTCACACACACACACACACACACACACACACACACACACACACACACACACACACACACACACACACACACACACACACACACACACACACACACACACACACACATACACAAACAACACACACACACACACCAATTCCAGATAAACTCTCACCATGATTGTTGATGGTTCTTTAAGTAACATTTCCAGCTCTGCAGCAGAAACCTTTTTCACACAATCAACATGAACATTTGATTTTTATCAATAAACGTTGAACCTGATGTATTTTCTCAGCATGTTTTACCAAGTACAGTTTTCCTTATTAACGATGCTCAGATGTTTCATTCAGAGCTGACTGTGAACTTTCAATGAATGCCGCTGTCCTAGAGCCACATGTGGCTCTTTAGCTTCTCTGTCGTGGCTCCCTGTAGCTTTCACTAAGTCTTGAGGAAATTAACATGTTTATCTTGTTTTTAATTTTCAAATACAGATATATATGAGGATAAAAAAATATAAATTATTATTATTATAATTATTATTTGTCAGTAATCCTCTGTCCAATCACTGACGGTCTTACAGTGAGACAGCTGGCTCCACCAATCAGACGCTGCTGCCTCAAAGCCATGGATGAGGCATGTTAACGCAGCTTTTGCAGGTAAATTAAAATTTTTGAATAAAAAAAAAATAAAACAAACGTTTAATTACTTTTCAATTGCAAAAGATTTGGATTGCACTTTTTTGTTTCAACTGGTACAGCAAATGATGGGAGGGGTAGATACATCTGGAATGAATGAATGAATGAATAATAATAATAATAATAATAATTATTATTAATAATAATAATAATAATAATAATAATAATAATAATAATAATAATAATAATAATAATAATAATAATAATAATACGATTATTATTATTATTATTTGGCACAAATGCTCCGTCTGATCACTGACGGTCTTACAGTGAGAGACAGTTGGCTCCACCAATCAGACGCCGCTGTTTCGTAGTAATAGACCAATGACAGACCGCACCAAGCCAATCTGGGCGGGAACATAGCGGGGAGGACGGTCTGGCTTAGCGGCCATTGATGCGCTCTATTTCTGAGAGGACGAACCGGACCTAAATTCTTCGTTGTGTGCGGTGCTGGTGCGGACCGGAGCCATGGTGTCTCACAGCCTCGCCCTGCCCATGATCTGCTTCACCACGCTGTGGGCGCTGGTGGGGGTGGTGGCTCCGTTCTTAGTGCCCAAAGGACCCAACCGGGGGTAGGTGGAGGAGGCAGACGCCGTTAATTGATCGCAATTAAACGATGTATTTCAGGGTCATATTTCCATTTTTTATTTCTAACAGCATTTAAATCTGGACACGTGGTTGTTTCATTTGGTATTAGAGTGGTTGTTTAGTCGCTGTAATTCGTTTTGTTGAGTGCTGCTCGTGTGATGGAGGCCCTGCGTCATCCGAGGAAAACATCCATCCATCGCTTCACTCCGACACCAAAAAGGTCAAATAAACCAGCGGACACGAGCAGAGGGAAGCACAACGGCGCCTGTTGTGGGATCTCGTGTTATTTATTCACTTGTGTTTCGTGAAAAGCAGTTTTATTAAGCTGAAAGCTTGTGTCTGTATAGGCTTTACGTTACGCTGTGCAGGTGCAGTCAGTGACGTCACAGCGCTCGTTACGTTGGCTGCCTTGTTTTGGAATGGAACGCGTGGAATTTCCCGGGAAATTTCCACACGTTTCCCGGTAAAATCCAATCAATTTTCTTTATCACATCTCTTTTGGACAAAATGCAACATATATATATATATATATATATATGCTGACAGTTCAAACTTCACAATATATCGTAACTGTATCGAGATATGCACAAGAAACACTATCATATACATTATATTGCCAAAAGTATTTGCTCAGCTATCTCACGTAGAATTCATATGTATAAAATCAAGCACGTAGGCATGCATTGGTGAAAGAATGTGTCTACAGTATGTGTCAGGAGCTCAGTGAATTACAGTGATAGGTTGCCATCTGTACAGTAAGTCCATTCGGGAAAATTTCTTGCTCCCAGATATCCCAAATTGGACAGTCAGTAGTACGTAATCAAAGTGGTAGTGACTGGGAACAACAGCAACTCAGCTTCACCTTTGGGATGAATTAGAGTAGAGACCGAGCCAGACCTGCTTGTGCCTGACCTCACAAATGCTCCAAAATTTCCATAAACACAGTTCTAAACCTGGTGGAAAGCCGTCCAAATACTTTTGGCAGTATCGTGTATGTTTACATGCTCTGCATGTAAACATATTTGGCACATGAAATGGAGCCCTACCGGCTCACATGCCTGCACACTAGGGAGATTTGAGTCCAAATACAACATTTTAGGTTGAAAATGGATCATGTTTTATTACTCATATTACATCAAAACGGAAAAAGTAAAAAAAGCACTGAAAAAGTAGAAATGCTCTTAAAAAGCAAAACTCTGAAAATGACAAAACATAATTGATAGGGAAATTAAAATATTTAAGTAATTTTCTCTTAAAGTACTCATGCAATCACTTGTGGAGTTATAATAAATGATTGCAATTTAGATTATTTTTTTTTAAACCTTTCAAATGTCTGTGTCGATTTACTTTTTATTCTACGCTATTTTTGAGTTATCGATTTTGTGAAAACACTTGGGTAGCATTTTAAACAATACACACTTCATTCAAGATTCTAATTACAGCAATTGAAGTTTCCAGTTATCCTGCAGATGAGGTGATTGTAAAGTTTTAATGGTAAAACAGCACAATGTGTCGTGTGAACTTGTTGGAGGAAGTCATGGAGCTCTGTGTGACTGACTCTTCTCTTTTCTTGAACAGCGTGATCGTGACCAGTCTCATCCTCACAGCCATCTGCTGCTATTTGTTGTAAGTACAATTCTTCGCGTTAAGCTCGTTTTCACCCCATAACTAGTTACAAACATATAGTAACACCTTAAAAGAGACAGTGTTTTTAAGAGGTGCACTGATACCATTTTTATTTTTATTTTTTTAAAGGAAGAGTACCTATACCAAATAGCCATAGTTTTTTTCCAAGTATCTAATGAAGTAGCAGGCAGGGCCATTCAGCTGAAATATGGAGCCCTCACCTGAGAGAGATGTTTTAATTAGAGCAAATGTTTCTTTCAAACCTCATATTACTTTGCAGCATCAATGAGACTTTCCAGATCTGATATGCTGTTTATATTATATTAGAAATGAAATGAGGTTTGTTGGATTTGAAAATCATTTAATTCTGTTTTTACCTTGCAACATTTTGCTTGCACTTTTGGTCCCAATTGGTTTGCACTGCTATATTTATATTTCTTAATATAACTTGATCGGCCAAACATCTTCAAAAGAAAAGTTTATTTATCGCCTAGATAAGTAACAAGCACATTTAACACAGTGTACCAACATTTTCGAGTTAATGAAATAATCCTCGTTCAAGTAACATTTTTAAGAATGATCTCATATTCCAACTGCACCTCTGTATAGAAAGTAAAAAAAATGCCTATTTTATCCATTAATACTCTATAATAAACAAGACCTCCCAGACACATTTCACAACAAGTTCCTTCTCTTCAGCCATTCACTCCAACAGGAAACCCAAAAGACTTGCAGGCCCCGTTTGCACAATATTTTCAATTGAATGCACAAAACTTTTGTTGAGTTTTGGGCGTCTATTTACATGACAACAGTGTTCAGAGTCACTAAAAACTGAACGGAAACACAGTTTTTTGAGAACGGCTCTTGAGGTGAAACTTATTGAAAACTCTGACTTCGTCTCCATGGAAACAAGTGAAAACGCAACTTTTCTGAATTGCTGGTGTACTGCGTCACGACCGTAGCAAATGGTTCTTCTGCACATGCGCAAGTAGATTTACAATAACAACAATGGCGGCCCGCAGAGTGCCACGACTCTCTGACTATTTTCTCCTGGAACTTGTTTTATAGTTGTTTTTATAGTTAGATAACAAACTTCATCATCTGTTTATACAAATCTATGTATACTCGCCATTGTTAATATTTATAGGATATTAACATCAACAATGCTCACGTGCACCTGTGGTTTTAATGCAAACAACAGCGCTCTCTAGTGGCCTAACATGTCAACTACATAATTTTCAGCATTTCTGTCGTTTCTGTGGAAACATGCAGCATTTCTGAAATGAAAATGTAAAAACGATGAGTTTTCCCTTAAAACTCACTCAGTTATCACTTTGTCGGACCTCCACGCACCAACTCTTCATCCAATGAAACTGTCTGGACAAATCATTTAAGCAGCTTTACTCTTTGGCCTTTCTTATTCATGTGATTTAAATAAAATAGATTAAGTTGATCTGTTGTGACTGTTTTCATTAACCCCTTTGTTAGTTAGGGTTTCATAAAAGCTCCTTGGGCTTCTTTCCTCTCCTGCACAGTCAGGTTTTATTACTTGTAATTCTGTATTCTATTCTTACTATTGTGTAAATAAAGTATAGAAAATGAACCATAAAATTACCAATTCTTATCATTTCACCGTGTTGGTACTTCTGAAAAAAAACAAACAATAATATTCAGTGTGGTGCTGACACAAATAACATGTTTCGTAATTCTTTAGTACACAAGGCTTCAAACTATTACTACTACTACTACTACATCAAAAGATTTATAAATCTTAGTCGGTTTACCTCATATTTGACCAAAGGCACAGCAAAGAAATGTTGCTCACTACATATCAGTACCTCAGATTTTTGTCCGTATAGGAAATGGGAATAATCACAGAAAGCGCTGATGAGATCTTGCAGCAGATGCGTACGTCTGACTGACCTTCATCGAGCCAAGGCCCACGACGGTGAAGGCACGAAGGAGGATCCCAGTGCTCTGAAACAAGATAGCTTTCAGCCTAAAGCAGCAGCATTCACATGCTCAAGGCCACTCGGGGAAAACACCAGACTGGTGGTTTGATTAGAAAACAGCAGCGTCAGCATGTCTGATATAAAAGAATAGAAGCTCCTGGAGCAGTGTTTGACATTGATAAGCTCCTTGTGCTGCTCTGCTTCAGTCACTTCTTGTATTACTTCAAATGTTTTGTCTGATTTAAAGGGCATAGAAGGTAAATAAGGGGATATTCACATCCACATACATGTTCCCTGATTTATATTTGGTGGATAAATTTTGAATGACCATTCACAGCCCATGAAGAACCAATAAGAGCACGTGGCCTGCAGGCCTTGTAATAATCACATTTGCATGCAGGATGAACCTTCAGTCACTAGAGGGAGCTCCAACTCCTTTATGTGAGTGTTGACGGGCTTGAATGGCGCAATAAGGGTCATCCTGCATGATGCTGGTAAAGAGACTGACTTGTATCGACAGTCAGAATATAGATGAATGATTTACTAGACTCATATTCTTAAAACTTTATAATCCAAACTTATCCAAATTGGATGTCCTTTGATTAAATTTAAAGGTAAATTTTTTTTTGAGTTCATACAGATAAAGGTTTTCAGCAGGAATACACCACATGTAGATTTCCCTCTCAAAGAGTCCATAGAATGCTAAAAGTATCATAGTATCTGGTTGCACTGATACCACTTTTTTAAAGGACAAGAGGCCTCAGCCTTTCTGCTCGGTCCCTAAACAAGTACCAGTACCAACCTTTAGCTACTTGTCGATACCGAGTACTGATACGAGTACTTATCAAATGCCATTAAGTCTAATTTATACTCTATATGTAAAAGAGTATGAATACGCCGTCCTATTCATATTCCCTCCTTTAGGAGTATCAATACTCCGTGCACTATCAGACCTCATACTGGTGTCAGTATCTATGCATCCCCCGGCGTGACAGTAAACTCACATTAAACCCACATAAAAGTTCTGCTCACAAAGATCAAATCCCTCAATGCTTTTCTTTACTGCAACAAATCCTCCTTGACACACTTTGCCAAACAACGTCTGGTTAAAATGACAGTTCTCCCGATCTTGGATTATGGCGATGTAATCTACAAATCTGCCTCAACATCTCTCCTTCACAAGCTGGATGTTATTTCCCATGCTGCTGTTCGCTTCGTGACCCGAGCTCCATTCAGTCTCTCCACCGTTGCCTGGATTCCCTAACAAACTGACAAACTCCCTGCTTTCATTTCATATCCAAACTCCTCCTTATCTACAGTCCCTTCTCAATATTCACAGCACAAACCGCAGACTACCTTCCAGTAGATTCATCAGTCTGGTCATACCCATGGTCGCTCCTCTTTTCAGTTTTCTGCTGCAAATAACTGGAATCATCTGCAACAGACCTTCAAACTGTCAACATTTATTCCACAAATTCATACAACCAGTAATAAAGAATCACTGCTCTTGTTTTCCGCCTTTCTCAATTTGTTTTCTTAAAATGGCACGGTTGGAAGAGCAGTTGTTTTCCAATCGAACGGTTGCAGTGTCAATTCCCATGTCCACATGCCAAAGTTTCCTTGAGCAAGATACTGAACCCCAAATTGCTCCCAATGGAGTGACAGTGCCTTGCATGGCTCCAGCCTCTATTGGTAGGTGAACGGGTGAACGGGTGAACGGGTGAACGGGTGAACGGGTGAACGGGTGAACGGGTGAACGGGTGAATGGGTGAATGTGATTAACGATGTAAAGCGCTTTGGGGTTGCTCACACAGTTGAAAAGCGCTATATAAGTGAAGACCATTTACCAATAGATCACTGTAAACGCTGTTCTGTTTGGTTTGTGAGACACTGTTTTATTGTATCCATGTATAGATTTGTTTGAAACAAAATATGAAAATCCAGTAAATGAATGAATGAAGTTTAAGTTTTTTTGTTGTTTGTATCTTTAATGGTGCTGAAGTGAGTGTGTAGATGACTCAAACGCCTCCCGTGTTGACCAACTCACCACATGTTGCTGCTCTGTCAGCACTGAAAAAGATGCAGTTTGAAGGGAAGAAAATGAACAGAAATGCATTATTAATCCCAGAGGAAATGTCTTGGACCAATCCAGGCAGCTGCCATGCAAGGGGCTCAATCCAGTGGGAACAGTTTGGGGTTCAGTGTTTTGCTCAAAGACACTTTTACATATTGACAGGGGGAGATGGGGAATTGAACCCGCAACCTTCTGATTGTGAGATAATCACTCTACCAGCCAAGCCACAGATGCCTTGGAAAGAAAAACTTAAAACCTCAATGGGAATTCTGACTGTTTGCACATGAAGAATGCATTTGTCAGTGCTGCACTTTCTCGTACTTTAAAAGATTAATATGAACATTTTAAAAATCTTAAGAAATTCTGCGGCACTGACTTAATTGTTCATTTCTAACCAAGTTTGTGATCAATAGATTCACCTCAAGTCAAAACCCGAGTTCTAGTTGGCGAAGGCTTTGGCCCTGGAATCGAGAATAGAGTCTCTTTAATGTTGTCTTAATGCTAATATGTAATTATCAGTGTGTGTGATCAGTGGCTGCATCTGCAAGAAATGTTTGTTTTCTCACTTCAAATATGTGATGATGATTAGATTATCTCTTAATGCACCTGTGAATTTACTCCGTGTCTTTGTGACTCTAAATAAGAGCCTGCAACTGATCAGCTTACATTAAAGGCTTCAGAAGGTAATCCAAAGTAATAACAGCTGGAGGCTGTTTGAAAAGCTTAGTTCAGACAGAAACGTTAGTTTTGACGTATAAAAGATGAAAGCCAAGCTGTCTGACTGTGTCTGCATGCTCGTGCATCGGATCGCCGTGTTGACCCTGTCTTTTCTCCGCTCTGTCTCCACACAGCTGGTTGATAGCCATCCTGGCCCAGGCGAACCCTCTGTTCGGCCCTCAGCTGAAGAACGAAACTATTTGGTATCTGCGGTACTTCTGGGAGTAAAGCTGGTGAGCACTGCACTCTGCACATGTTTTCAAAGTGTCGAAACACCTCTGATTGAAATGATTGGGTTTTTCTCCTATGTCTTTCACACCTCAGTGAATCCATAAAGCGGCCCCTCCACCTCATAGCACACACATTCCAGGCGGACTTCCTGTTGTCTCTCACATCATAAGATAATGTTAACAACTCTTTGGACTCGTCACGATAAAAAAAAAAAAAAAGAAAGAAAAGAAAAGATTTTATTATTATTTTTTTTTAATTGTCATGCTTGTTAGTCTTGTAGGAATTAGTAGCTGTTAAACACTTGTGGTTTTGTTGTAAAGCTTGTATTGTTATTTTAGTTTTTGCATTTTCGTTTCCGAAAAGTTTTGTGTTTACGCTGTAATATTTTGAAAAGTATGTCTGTTTATGCGGGAAATCGGTGTAGTTAGCATGTAGGGCCACTAGTGAGTGCTTTTAGTTGTGTTCTGAGTCACACCTCTACCCAATCTGCGCATGTGCAGTAGCAGCTTTTCTGCTGTCGACACAGAGATGGACCCCCAGCATTCTCAGAAAGTCACATTTTCCCTCGTTTCCATGGAGATGGGAGTTGGAGCATTTTCAAAAAAGCTGCATTTCAGTGGCCACCAGCACCATTGTGATGTAAACGAGCACCCAAAATGAAACCGAGGTTTTGTGTTTTCACTTAAAACCTCTTGCAAACAGAGCATTAGTTTCAAAACTTCAAAGGAAAAATGCTGGAAAAGGCCTCCCCCTGACCCCCACATATATGTTAAAGTGGCAGAACACTGGAGGCGGAGCTAACAATTGGTGAAAGACAGGGGGCGCTTTGGAGAAGTCACTGGTTTAATTACAGTGATAAGACAAACCCTCAAACCGAGCAGCAATTCACAGCATAATAAACCCACACAGCATTTCAACTGATGCAAGAGCCTGAAATACAACCTGAATACTAACATGATGTAGTAAAAGTGTATACAGAATGCCGAGAGTGTTGGCTCTAGCCACACATCACACATATGATGACACATATGTTGCACCTCAACGGTTTATTTTAAAGGATAGATAACTGAGCCGTTTGTGCTTTTTCACAGGTTAGTCCAAATAAATCTCTCTTTAACAAATACAGCTCGATTGTGTTCCAAAAGCTGCACATTCTGGCAAGTCTGTCGCTCCGATCCAAAGTTCAGGAACTCGTGTGGCGTCTGTGAGTAAACGTCTGTCTGCCGCAGGCTTTGTTCTGGGTTCATGGGCAAGACGCCATCGTGCCATTTGTAAATACGTTTGTTCTTAGTGGCTTACCTGCTCAAATAAAGGTTGAATGAGTTGGAGTGAATTAATGCTCCACACGGTGTACCTCCAGCATGATATGTGGCTTCAGATACCACGCTTTAATGGAATCCCTGTGACTTTTTAAAAGCCTGAGGTTCCAGCGCCTCGTTAAACTTAGAGCGGGTTCAGTTTCTCTCAGATTGCTTCACGTTCTCCCACAGTTGAAAGGCGACAACTACAGTAATGTGTGTGGTGGCTTTGATGGGAAATGATCTGTGTTTGCTCCATGTCTTACTTTTTTGGAGATTCCGGCAGACGTCTTTCTGAGAGAAGATTCCCCAAAGCGTTTGCGAGAAGCCCATGACCAAACTCCTGTACGCACTCTCTCCAACAATCAGAAACAGGACCCTTCAAAACAAATACAGTGGGCAGGTACCCAGACAGTGGCTTATTCTGATTTTCCTCAGATTCTCAGGGCCTCCTTTTGATTTCTGAGATTCTTCTCCAGGGGGTCCTGACCACAGGCTGGGTACCGATGATGTAAGGCATGACCCAATCTACTCTCTCTCTGATTGGCTCTCTTCCAGACCTGGGGCCCCCGGTTTCCATACCGGGTTCTTAACCAATTACCTATGATGTAGTAGGCCTGATCCAGCCAACTCTCTCAGTCCTTCTCTAAGCCATCATCCCTCCAAATTAATTTCTCTCTTAATTCGATGAAATTTTAGTGAAGACGAGTCGTCTCGTCTGAAAAGTGTTAAAAAAAACAGTTCACATTAAGGCAGAAGAACATTTTAGTTCAGCCGTGGTGCGCCTGCGCAGTAGCAGTGTTTCCAAAAAGTTGTGTTCCCCCCCGTCTACACGATGTTGGAGCATTTTTAAAAAGTTCCGCCTTGGGAGCCATTTTCAAAAAGTTATGTTTTCTGTGACTCCGAGCACCGTTTTCTCTTTATAACACTGACCTGTCAACGAGGCCTACGTGAACATTCTGTTAAACTGTTGCGTAGACTCGACCATTCCATGCTGTACTGTTGGGCTCAGTAGCTCCAACTAGTGGTGGATGAGCACATGACAGCTCAGCATCGCCCGGTACTTGTGGAGTTGCTGATACTTGACAGGATGGGTGCTACTTTTTGTCAATACAACATTTAATTGGCTCCAGCTTTAATGTACATCTGTAACTTTATGTTTGTAAAATAACTTTATTGGGAATATTTCACCTCAGAGTGCATCCAGTTTCACATTAATTACAATTATTGATTCAAATGTTGTCAAAGGATGAACTTTCTTTCATCACGTTTTTGGAAATTGGATTGCGGTTTGCACAGAATGAGTACGTGGGAGGCATGTGTCTCGCAGGCTGCCAGTTTCCCTTATTTTTTCCTCTTCAGCTCACATTTTGCTTAATACCAATGTTTAAGTCTATATGCACGAGCAACAGTTAGAAACTTGTCGTCAACAACTGGTTGCTGAACAACGTTGACACACACACACACACACACACACACACACACACACACACACACACACACACACACACACACACACACACACACCCTCCAGAACAAAACCCTTCTTTTTTCCCCCTGAAGGACCACTGCTAAGTTAACGTCGGTTTAAATGCAGCCGCTCTGCTTCAAATGTTTATGGTGGAAAATTGAATTAAACATAATGAGTCCAATCGAATTCATTCAAAAGCAGCTCTATACTTTGATGAATTCATCATGTTGGGTTCTCCATATATAAACCAGAGACCTTTTGGCACATGTGTTTGTATATACATGTATTTCTTTCAGTAAAAAACCCTCCACACTGTTCCATTTCTGCATGTTGAACGTATGTGCGGGGGGAAACCTGCCACCAAGCTGCCTGAGGTGACACAAGTGGCATTCAGGCTCGAATATTTATCAGCTCCAGGAAAGAAACTGAAGCGGCTGAAATGCCCAAATACGCATTTTTCAATCTTCAGTCCCTGCTGCATTGATGACGTTAAAAATTTCTCTAAAAGTTAAACCTCCATCCCAGTGATCTGTAATGTTCCTTGTCACAGTTTCACTGTGTTTTCTTTCTCTTCCAGGACCTCTCGATGTGTTGCCTCCCGTCTTTCCGACGATGTGGTTTTGCTGGAATTGGTTTCAACTTTACCCCGAACATGAAACATGATGAGCGCACACGCCTCTATACTGCACTACTGATGGTTTATGTCATAACCTAAAGGTCACTCTTCTTAACGAGGGAATCGAAGGAATAATGTACAGTATCTAGAATTTAAAGAGGACCTTTTATGTTGATGTTCTTCACATTGTGAAACTGATTCATGATTACTATTTATTCAAAGATTTATCTTATTAAACACCCTCTGGTTCACCTTTATGAAAGCGCACTTTGTTCTGAACGGCCAGTTACCATCTGGTGTTTAAAAGTAAGCAATGAATGCTTTGTAATTTGACACCAGCCTCTTTTCTTCTTTTTTTTTCGAAATTCTACTGTGTTCTACTGTTTTTGAAAACTCACTTTCTTCTGATCGGCCAGCTTTCATATGTTTTCACACTCAATGGCATAGCTGACGCAAAAAGTTAGAGCCAAGTGTTTGTAATTTATCACCAGCTCACTGGCTTTGCGCCCCCCACCCCCAAACACACCTTTTTTTTTCCAAAGCTCACCTTCTCTTAATTCGAAAGCTTCCATAATGGTTTTGTGCTGTGACTGGCACTAAAAGTCAGAGTTCTTTGTAATTTGACACCAGCCTCATTGTGTAAGAAGCCCATAAGACGTAAACCTGTCACGAGACGACATAAAGCAGTGATTACAGCAGCCTGCAGCGTGAATGGGAAAACATAAAAGGTCCACTTTAATTTATTACGTGTATGAAGATGTATTTAAAACTAAGAATGCAGTGAGTGTAGTTTGAAAATGTGATTCCTTGCAACGTCTGTTTGGAGTTCGATGTTAAGTCTTTATTCTTTAAATTCCATTTAATGTTTGTTTACATTTTCTTTGTGCATCACTACCATCAGGGAACATTATTTTCTCAACGTTCGTGTTCATTTTGGCTCGCAGACGCCAACGGAAGTTCGTCGTATTCACTTCGGTTGTCTGCTTCGTTATATAACTGTTATAGTGTGAGTTGCGATTGCGTGCGTGCGAGTGTGTGAAGAGTTCATTAGTGTGAGAGCTTGGACCACGGCCATGAGAATCTCCTAAAACCGTAAGAAGTTGAAGAAGGGAGGGAAAAAAAACAAACGTGAAGAGCGATTCCCTCCACTTTAGACCACTTCGGTTTGAGACTCCCTCCTACATTCCCCTCATGCTCCACACCGCGGAGGTCCTCGTTGCCATGGCAATCTCATCACCCAATTCAGTCCCACTCCACTCGACCCCTTTTGATGAAATCCTGCCCAATCTCGCCTGCTCGTTGTGCACACGCACTGTGGGTTGTACAGTAGTGCTGGTTTCATCTTCTCCATTCAAACACTAATATTCTTTGAGACGGCACGTCCACTGTATTCCTCTTTTCTGTTGAATCTTGCCAAGTTTGTAGCTCTTTAAGGAAGTGAGACTCCCACCCTGCTCACCTGAAACTGTATAGGAGCAGGGGGGCAACGCTGCCTTTGAATACACTCCAAACAAAGTGTTGAAATAGTACGTAATAAAAGAGAACGCTGGAGTGTTTTTTACTCTCTGTAGCTTTGCTGTAGAAGAAACCTCCTGTCTATTAGTGGCTGAAGATTGTGACTGGTTTGATATCAAGTCAAAAATCCAAAGGTAGAAAATAAGGAGCACTGTTGTGCAGGGGTGTCAAGTGTCGGAGGATGAGAAGCCCCTAACCCCCCTTGATTGGGGTCTCACTAATGATCTGGGGTTCACCCACATACGCTGATGATACAATGCTGCATAGCTTTTAGTGTTTTACTGAGATGTACGTCTGAACAAGTTTATCTCCTTTAACTATCTCCCATAGATTTATCAGCGAGCAACACACAGTAGTATCACACGGTGACTGTTGTCTGCTCAGAAGAGACTTTTCTTTGATTTAAGATACAAAATTTCCATTTATTATATTTATTCATCACCTTTAATGTCATCCTTCTTGGTTTCCTTGGTTCTTTAAATTCTTAGTATGTAACCTTCGTTCTCAACCGTTTGACGAGGCCGCCACACCCCTCACATCACCGCCGTCCTGATGCTTTCAGAGCCTCCGCTGCCAGCCACCACCACGATTCTACCTCCCCTTATCTCCTACCTCGAACACCTCCGCCCCCCCATTGTCCTTCCTTTTTCTTCTCACCCCTTGCCCTACCTTGCCCTCTTCTCCAAAACCACTTTGCTTCAGCCAAAAAGAATCAAAATCAAAATACAGCTACTTTTTAGAAAGACCAAATTGCGTTGTATCTTTTCCCCCCAGCCCTTTTTCTGTGGACGTGGTGGCGGCAGCGGCGGCTAGGTCACGCATCTCAAAGTGTTTAAAACCTGCGACAAATCAAGTGGGATCAAGGCCGATTACACTGACAAAGTAGCTTTGCCTTCAACAGTAAAGCTACTTTTGTCGCAGTGGGTATTTGGATTCATTGGAAGGGAGCAGAAGCTGTTAAAAGTCCTGAACTCCAGAGAAGCTCAGTTCGTCCACTCAGAGTCGTCCTGTAACCTGAGCTCAGCGTTTCCTTCACACCAGCTGAGGTGAAAGTTGTACTTCTGTTCACTCATGGTCTCGTCGTACCCCTGAATCCTCCCGTTTGTAGTTTGTCTCCCTCACCATCCCGCTTGTCGTCACTCAGGCTGCAGCTTGCTTGCAGAATAGTATCATCGGCGTCTGTGAATCATCAGACACCAAATGGCTTCATTCTCACTCAGCCAAACTCGCTGAGGGAACAGTCGAGACTTTTAAACCTCTTTCAAACACCCCGAGTGTGAACACACCCCAGAAATGTCAAATCTGACTCTTTCTTTCACTTCCTTTTTCATGACAAATCTGTGCCGTTCTCTTGATAACTGGCTACTGTTCATCTGGTAAATGTTCCTGGCAGCATAGACTGAGATACCATTTATGTGTGTGTGTGTGTGTGTGTGTGTGTGTGTGTGTGTGTGTGTGTGTGTGTGTGTGTGTGTGTGTGTGTGTGTGTGTGTGTGTGTGTGTGTGTGTGTGTGTGTGTGTGTGTGTGTGTGTGTGTGTGTGTGTGTGTGTGTGTGTGTGTGTGTGTTTTTTGCTTTAAGTGTCACCATGGTAACAAAAATGGAATAAATCACAAATGTAATTGTTGATGGAGATGAGATCTGTATATGTGACCTTGTATTGATGTGAAGTAAATGCCTTTATGTGAGTGGCATTGTGTGTGAAAATACCTAATAAAGAGCCGTGATTCGCGCTATCCAACTGTGCTTTTCACATCATTGATGTCCCCGCTGGGCAGGCAGAAAAAATGTCTGTTTCAGCGGGTACGGAATCACGACAAGACATACAAAGAGCGCACCTGTGCACTCTGATTTCAGTGCCAACAAAAGTGTGCAAAGCCATTTGACAGGAAGATTTAGATTTACTGCGATAGTAATGCTTTGAACTCAAAGCACTTTTTTTTTTTTTTTTTAACCCACTTACAGTTTTAATCCCAGCATGCAACAAGTACACAAACACACACATGCATGCACAGACATTACCTCCTGTGAAACTTGTCTTGAGTCATTTTTATTTCAAAAACATGACAAGGTGCTTGTCATCATCACTTTAAAATGTCTATTTGTGCAACGAACAAACCAAAAAAAAAGAAATCGTTGACCTTCCCGTTGCGTTTCCACCAATGTAGCACGTGCCCGTGAGAGGGAGGGGCTGCCGCTGTGGGGCTGAGGCAGCCTCATCAAGTTACCTTGGCGATCAAGGACAAGGTTGACTCCCCCTCGTGCGAGATTCACACAATGGCACAAGGAGGCATGCATGCATGATTCATCAGGTGCAGAGCTTTACCAGTGGAAACCGGGAAGAGCCAAAGTGTGCCGCACTTGCTCCTGAGTCACACTGAGGATCCTGAAACAGCCAACATAAATGACTGGTGTTTTCTGTTAAGGAAAAGCTGCGTGAGCTGGAAGAAGAGGGGGAATTTCGAAGGTAAGGCTCATTCGCATGCTCCTCAGCAAGCTCATTTGCTCTCAGAGGTTGAAACTGATATTTGTGTTCTTGGACTGAAGCTGGCAGTTTAGCAGATGGCATTTAATTAAGGTGGAAAGACAGATGAGGCTCACAGACAACACGTCCATTATACTAAGTCTCACTTTCTTCAACCTGTGAACCTGTCACAAAAAGAATCGATTGGCTCAGGTCTGAAAATAAGAGTGAAATCCATTAAAGGCTTCAGACTGTGCTGAGATAAATGACCTATTTACTTAAAATATTTAACAAGGGCAACCAATGTCACTTATGCAGTGCTGGACTAGTGCAAATCCAGACAGTGCCACCTCCAGGCTGGACAAAATGACTGCAGCACTTCAAACTGGTTGAGATGCTCGATAGCCACCATGGAGGCAAGCGAAGAAATTGCTTCTTAAATATCTGTGTGTCTTTTAAAAGAGGTTAGCGCGGTGATGTTGTGAAAAAATCTCAGTTTTGGGTTTGGGGCCTTCCTTGTTCTCTGTGCAGAGTTGAATAGTCCAGAAACATTAGAGTGAGGCTAACTGGTGACTCAAACTGCTCCTTGGTGTGTCTGTCTCTTCGTATTTGCACTTTGATGGTCTTGTGACTTGTTCCTGGCGAACCTTTGGTGGAGAAAATAGATGTTAGTATTTAGATGCACACTGTGGCCTTGATCTCACTTGATTTGTTGCGCTATTGAGAATGACAAAGTTTATCTGTAGTTCTCCGCTTGTTGGCGAAGGAGTGGTGTAGTGGTTAGTCCTCTCATCTAAGACTGAGAATGTCATGGTTTCAAATACAGGCCACTCGCAAAGCTCCAGGAAGTCTCGTTTCCTCACTCACAAAAAGATGTCTTCAAGGTTAGCTGGAATGTCTCGCTGCGTTTGGAGAATTTCCAGGTTTCCAGCTCTATTGACGAGAACCATGTAAGCAAAGGGACGTCCAATTTCACATAAATGTTGACGATGGCAAAAGATAAACAATGTCATCTTCCAAAAAAAATCAACAAGCGTGACATCTTTACCTCCCTCCCTGATGTCTCTAGATACACCTTTGTGTAGATGTTGAATGACTGTTTGAAGAAGAATCTGTCTGCAGAGGCATAGCAGTCCAGCTAGTTACTGTAGATAACTTTGATTTGTTCACTGGATTGGATATGAACCGAGGTACAAATGTGCGTCTGTGCTGGAACACTGCCGTCCAAAACTTCCACAGTAAGTGCTCCAAATAAGTGTACCAGAGTGTGCAACAGAGCATTTGGAACATTTGGTTCTCCAAGTGTGGAGTGAATCGTCTTCCAATCCCAAGGTTGGAGGGTCGATCCCCTTTCTCTCCCTGTCTTCTGTTTGTGTCCAAGGGTTCTTGGGCAAGACACTGGACCCCAATCCATCCCAGCAAAATGTGGCCACCTTACAAGGCAGCTGTCGCCATTGGTGTGTGTCAGAATGCACTATTTCAGTAAAATCCAACCACCTTTTACTGGTGAAAATCCCACTGCAGTAATCTCTCAGACATTGCACTCGGCTCAGCTCACAGCTTTGTTGTGGAAGTTATGAAAGTTGCATTATGTAATAAGCATGAAACAAAGTTGTAAGCCGGGCATACAGAATAGAGGTATTTCATACAAATGTGTTTGTTAAATCCACTTTAAGTGTGTGTTGAATCCAGGTCACTGTAATTTAAATGTGAGATTTTGTTGAAGAGTACTGGGCAAATAGGTGCTAAATCCCTACACTGGAGTTAATCCACAAATCAGACATACAATGCTGACACTGTGTGGCCATTAAACGCCTCAGTCTGCAGATAATAACAAGCTTTCCATACTAAAAATAGGACACTACAGCTGAGAGGAGATCAGGCTGTAGGTATGTTGGACGGTCAGGGATCGGGGACCGATACACATACTAGTATCGTGGTGGCTGCTCTGATATTGCTCGGAGTACTCGTACATCTGAAATATCCCCAATACAACACGGCGAGTATCACGTGACATCATCCATCGGCAACGTCAGCAGCAGGTAGAAGAGAGCACGAGCGATGTCTGCAGTTTGGAGATTCTTTAATATCAATGAGAATGACAAAAGTAAGACAGACTGTGAATTAAATTTTGACAAAATATCAAGAGGAAGAGAAGGATGGTGCAAACAACACCAGCAACTAAATCACAAGCAACTTAATCAGCAGGAACAGTCTCAGAAAAAAAATGCGCTCACGTTGACAGGGATTGGTAAGGATAAAGGTTAATGCATGCGCTGCACCCATTGGCTGAATCAGACTACGCTAGTTGTTAGTAAAATATAAATATTAATAATATTCAGACGTAAAAAAATCAAAATAAACCACTTTTTAAATAAAATCTGAATTCCTTGGGACACTGTGGCCATGCCGGGGGTAGCTACGGCATCACCAAGCCCTGGCGCCGCCGATGCAGGAGAATTTTATCCAGATCCACCAGAAGGGGTGCAAAGCATCCTCCTTAAAAGTGGTATAGGTGTATCACTAAAAAAATTTCAATTGTAAGCTATGTTTAGACATTTTTAATTTTCTGTGCTGGTAAAAATTCACACATGCAAAGATATTTGTCAGGAGCAAAACTTACTAATAATAAGGCATTTTATTGTAGGATGTCAGTAATCAGAGTGGATAAAATATGTAAAATATTTAGGAATTTTGGACAATACATGACATGAAATGTGTGACATTTTGTAAACATCTAGTCATTTATTATTTTAAAAGCTGGTGACGTTGTAAAGAAAAGGTTATTTTCCAGTTTCCAAGGGTATCTGAGAGAGTGTTATATGAATGGTTAATCCTTTTTGTGAAAAACAAACAGTTATGAACACTTCCAGATTGTTTTTATTTCTGTAAAATTATACAGTAATTATGAGTTGGAAAAAAATCACTGAACACATAACTTTCATCCCATATATTAACATTGTAAATGAAGGTAAAAAGTAGGTTTGAAATACTCTAACAATAGCTAGTAATATCAGTATTGTTCAAATGTTCCATTTTTATGCATTTCACTGAGTTCTGTCTAAAATGTCAAACATGTATTATAATTGATTGGCACTTCCCACCAAATACAGCATTACTAAAGTATCTTTCAAGGATCATGGAGCTGAGCTAAATGTCCTTTTTTTTCGTAAATCAACATATCACCCTGAAATAGATGACACCTTGTGATTTGAAGATGTGCCAACTTTTTTGTAATATGGCTTTAAAAACGATGGCTGACTTTGGCAACAAGTGCAATGTCATACACACAGGTAAAACTGTTGCAGAGCTGTAGTTATGAGTCAATGAAACAGTTGGGGAAACTTCTATATGTCCCATAAAAACAACATTTAGCAATGTTTATGCATACTTCAAGAACAAAACTTTTGTTCTTTTAATGTACCTCGAATAGACTGTTCTCAGAAACATTCCACACTCAGGAACACTCAGCTTGACTGCATTCAGACCCCATTTACACGACAACATTTCAAGTGAAAATGCTTCACTTTTGCGTTTTAGTTTTTTTTTTTGATTCAGAAAAGTTTAGCGTTTACACAGCAACGATTTGAAAACAATACCAATTTACATGGCAAGGGCAGAAAAGCTGATGACAATATAACTATCATTAAGAGCCTCTAATGAGGGCTGTTTGATTTTGTAATGAAACCACACAAACACACGCAGAGAAAAATACATTATACAAATGAACAACAGAGAGCACACAGAGATTTGTATGGACAGATGACCAAGATCATTACGGACGACTCCCGACTGTAAAACTACCAAGTCCCAGGAGAGTGTGGACTGGCAGTCAGGACACTCTGGAGGCAAACATTGTTCTTAGTGTCAATAAGCGTTCCTCCCATCGACGCCGAGGCAGAGCCTTAGAGTTTTCAAAAAGTTGTGCTTTCCCTCATTTCTAAGAATACGGAGTTGGAGCGTTGTCCTAGATTTCCACCTTGGGAGTTGTTTTTAAAGCTGTATTTTCAGTGGCTCTGAGCACCATTGTCATGTAAATAGACACCCAAAAGGCAACGGAAGTTTTACATTCTCATTTGAAAATGTCCAATGTTGAACTTTCCCACGAGAGATCACACTGAGGCCCAAGACTTTACCTGCTTCCAGGTTGTCGAAATCATGTCAATGGACAAGCACAATGAGACATGTCCCAGAATGTGGCTGCACAGTGTATCTCAAAGTTATCCTTATCGTCATATCAACATGCACAATGTGCTTATCATAAAAGACTGAAATTATACTCCCGTGCACTTTGCATAAATATTGTGCATGTCAACATATTTGTCCGATCCCGTGGAGCCCGGGGTACGCACACATACTACGTGAACATCGTCTGCATAAGAG
Source organism: Lipophrys pholis (assembly GCF_963383615.2). Taxonomy (NCBI): domain Eukaryota; kingdom Metazoa; phylum Chordata; class Actinopteri; order Blenniiformes; family Blenniidae; genus Lipophrys; species Lipophrys pholis. The sequence continues at coordinate 11,477,509 of NC_137628.1, forward strand.
TTTCTCCAGCCGACCTGGGAAACTAACTACGGCACTGGACTGTACACAGCATCTTAAGGCAGGTGGAGCAACATTCTTTGTTTTTTGTTTTTTTAAGCTAAATAAGAATATGAGAACAACACCATTTGCAGCTTGTTCACTTTGAACAGTTTCCATACCTTAGCATGCCATTAGATAAGTCATTTTACAAACCAATGAACAAAAAGTTCTTATCTTTTCACCACAATCTCTTACAAATTACACAGACATTTAAATGGGCAGAAAAAAAAGATTTTCTTTTTTTTCTGCAATAATCACACTTAAACAAGCAGATAAATCCTGGAGGGACAGACATTGTAGTGCTGGATTATGAATAATACTCTATTTAATCCAAAATATTCATTTATACATCTCAGCAACGGAGAAATTAATAGCGCCACAGCTCTGCCACCTCGCCATGGAAACTGATTGATGAGTAAACGCTCTGTGAAATCTTTTAGGCGTTTTGAATAAAGCGGCAGTGCTTTATTTGTGGATGATTAACCAACAGTCATTTTTAAAACATAATTATCTTCTGCACACATGAAATAATGGTGTGTAATAATTCTGCGAAGCAGAACGAGAATACTTGTTCCCGCCGCGCCTTGGCCTACATTTTGGTTTAATACCATATTAATGGACATTATTTAAGGGCAAACATTCGCACAGTGGCAAACAGCCTACAGGAGGCCACAAATGGGCTTTAACTGTCAGATAAAAACTCCACAGCTTATCCTCTGTAATATTCATAAAACGTGCCTTGATGTGCTCGCGCACAATGACAACCTACTTTCCACTGAGACAACATTAAGATTTAACAATCTTTATGCAAGCAGCTATACCAGCTTGACCTATATAACGCTGGATTTCTTTATTGTAGCACAGGAGCAGCTGGGAGCTCGGTACGTTCAACCTGTCTGGGATTAAGAGGATTAAATATGAATTTTGGATTTTTGAAATAACAAAAAGTTACCCGGCACTCTTGAAATACACGACAAAGAACATGATGATGCTGACAAATTGACCCCCCCCCCCCCCCCCCAACTGTTTTTATCAGTTGTTTATATAAGCTTTCTGTGTCATTATTATTGATTCATGAATGTGATAAATGTGCATAGAGAGATATATGCTATGCTACGCGCTCCAGATGGTCGCACACCTGTTTGCTCATTAAATACTGCATTAAGAAAAAAACTCACCTTTCAAGCTCGGTCAAAATGTAAATACAAAGCTAATCAGCTGATTTGTTTTATAATTAACGATACAAATGTTCACACTGCTCCAGATTGGATTTAAATTTGTAAGTCTCCCCATTTTTTTTGGGGGGGGGGGGGGGGGGGGGGCTGCAGGGGGTGGAGCTTCAGCAGAAGGAGCGCATTGAAACTGTATGTTTTGGCTTTGTTATTTAAAATTAACATCTGGGATTACCTTCAGGGTGAATATCTGAAGTATTCTTTGAAATAAACCAATACTTGTTGTAAAGTTGACAAATGTTTTCTCAGCTCATTCAGTTTAGATTTAGAAATCTTCAGGGGGCGGAGCTTGACCCCTGACCAAGAGGTCACTGGGCCTGGTTGGGGTCAGTCAAACTATGTGTACATATAAATATCAATAAAACAACACACAGCAGTCAGTATTCCTTTCAAAAGACTTGAATACAAAAATAGACATTATTTCAAACTTGTCCAACAGAAAAGACGTCCATGTAAATTATTATAATGATAAAATAACTAATAAAATTCACATATTTTGGTTTGATACCAAGAAACTGGAGTCTAAGTGGAATATACGATGTCCACCGTGTCTTACATGATGCGATCAGTCTTTGAAATAAACCAAAAGGTTTTTTTGTTTTTGCTCATTAGTCAATGTAAATGGAATGTAAAGCTCTCTATTTATTTGATTGTTTGAATAAAATGTTTTAGATGAAAACTTATTCCGGAGTGTGATGAGTTCAGGAGAGCTCGTGTCATTTTACATTTAAATATTAGAACGTAAAGAGAGCAAAACAGTTTGTTCAACATTTCATTAAAGTTTATTAGGTTTACTAAAAACATTTTTTTTTTTTAAGTCAATTTGATTAAATATATCTTGCTGTATATTTATTCATTAAGTGATTAGAGATTTCAGGTCCTCTCCCGGTTCTCTGTGGTTGTTCCTAACGCGTTGCTGATCTGGTTTTGATCCCAGACAACAAGCCGAGGCAGCTTCTCCCCGTTAGATAAGGGGGAGGCTCCAGCGGCGGCGCGCGGACCCCTGCGCAGGCCCGTGGCTCGGCAGCCCGGGTCCTCCTGGTGTCCTTACAGACGGGTCGCGTGACCCCGCCCCTGTGACGCGGCCGTGTCGTACGAAAACATCGGATCCGTTTTCAGTCAAGCTGGAAGTCCTCTACGTGCCCTCCAAATAAAGGTGGGTGGATTTTCAAAGTAAAAAAAATATTCGGTTGAACCATTTCAACCGAATGAACGTGAAAATATATTTTCATTTTAACTGGATGTGAAATGCACATCTGAGGCGAGTGTGCTCAGTTGGTGGAGTGGTCGACTCTCAATCAGGGGGTTGCAGGTTCGATTCCCCAGCTCCTCCTGTTCACATGTCAAAGTGTTCATGAGCAAGGCACTGAACGCCAAACTGCTCTGAATGGGTGGACAGAGTGCCTTGCATGTCAGCCTCCTCCACTGGTGTGTGAGTGTGTGTGTGGTGGATGTTATTAACATGAAACGCGCTTTATAGCAAAGTGAAATCCATTTATCATTGACTTCAGTTTGATGGATGATGTTTGTCCAAATTTTAAATGTAAGTTCTAAACTTGGGGCAGCTGTGGCTGGTAGAGTGGTCATCCTTCAATAGGAAGGTTGTAGGTTTGATCCCCAATCATCACTGTCCATATGCCGAAGTGTCCTTGAGCAAAAACACTGAACCTCAAGCTGCTCCCTGTGGATGGATAGAGCGCCTTCCGGAATGTGACAGCCATGTCCATTAGTTTCTTTTCAAGAATTTCCCCAGGGATTAATAAAGTATTTCTCTTCTCTTCTCTTCTCTTCTCTTCTCTTCTCTTCTCTTCTCTTCTCTTCTCTTCTCTTCTCTTCTCTTCTCTTCTCTTCTCTTCTCTTCTCTTCTATTTTATTCTATTCTATTCTAAATTAAAGTAGATTATGAAGAGAAAGGTGTCACTATTAAGCAGAGGTGTTCTTTGGAACTAACTATGTTTGGATTGTCAGATTGAGTAAAGCTCCTCACTATTATATTGTGAAAGGCCCGACCGGAAGTATGCCGTCCTAATCTCTCGCACTGACTCGCGCTTCGGGATTATTGGTAAACTCAGATGAACTCATTCCTCCGCCGAGGACCGCGAGTGTTTTCATAGCTGACACACTTCCCATTTCTAGCAGGTCAGTCACACACAGAAACATACACTCAGACACACACACATACACTCACTCACTCACTCACACTGCTGCTTCTGTCGCTTTTTGTTTACACGGGAACAACAACAACAAAACAAAAACAACAGCAGCGCTGATACGCAAAGAGGAACTCCACTCCTCTCTGTAAATGCCCCGAGAAGTTTCTTAATAAAAAAAGCATTAGAGTGTGTGTGTGTGTGTGTGTTTGTGTGTGTGTGTGTGTGTGGTGGGGGGGTGTTGTTGCCCCCCCTTCATATCCAAAACAGAAGGCTCGTTACACCAAAGGAGGAGGAGGAGGAGGAGGAGGAGGGCTGTTAAACTGTCCTACAACCATCTTTTTCTCCGCCACTCGGCGCAGAAAGCTGCAAACTAACTTCCTGCATGTGTGTCGCGGGTCTCGCGGTGGGTTTGTTTAACGGGGACGGGAGCGCGCCGTGCGCCGCCCTCGTGCACCTCCGCCGCAACCGCCGCTGTCAGTGCGCTCTCCTCGCGCTCTCCTCCCGCGCGGCGCTTCGCGGATGGTGCGGAGGGAGGAACATCATCCGGAAAGGCCAAGGCCGACATTTTCCCCCCGGTCCGGTTCGGACCGGAGGCGCCTCCACTCGGTGAGGGGACATCCGAGGACACGCGCTGAGGTATTAAAAAATAAAGCAGAAGAAGAAAAAACTCGCGAATAAACATTTTAACGCACTGAGAGGTCACTTTCAGAAAACAACCCAACACCAACAGGAGGGATTTTTTTGGCTTTGTTTGATCCTTTTTGCGATTAAAAACGGCTCCTTTCACGTGGATTTCATCCTTATCAAACAAATACGCACAATTATTTAAATCCAACTACGCTTTTTATTCAATAATTCCCCAATTTTATACAAATTTAGTCCCTTAATCCAGTTTCTCCTCTTCTCTCACGCACGATCCGATTTATTTATAATGGTTTTATAAACGTGTTTTCGTGCGTACGAGCCACCATTTTCGATTACATTTTTTTTATTTTTTATTTCCAAGCCTGGTGGAAGTAAATGTAAGTTGTCCACATCCGCAGCAGCACCTGCAGGTGGAAAACAAGCAGACAAAGTTATCCCTTCATTTATTCCACACAACTTTAATGTTTAACAGGAAGATTGTTTTTAAAAAAAAGAAAAGAAAAGAAAGAAAGTGCGAAGAAGATTCATGCGTTTCTATCTGCAGAGAGAGAAGGGGGGTGGGGGATCCACACGATCAGAGTCCGTATTAACAATTAATGTTGGACATCCGGTGGCAGTGCCAGCTGCGCCCCATTTTTATTGTTGTCTGTGCGCAGAGAGGATCCCTGTTGTCTCGGCTGGAGACTCCGGAGGAGCGCGGCGCTGGATGCATGGTGTTTTCGGTAGGAATCGCAGCTTTTATTTATTTGTGTGTGTGTGTGTGTGTGTGTGTTTTGTGAAAGTGCAGGGAGATTGAGAGTGTGTGTGGACTGCGAGGCTGGCTGGATGTGTTTGAGCGCGGTGCCATGCGGGACACGCTGCTGGCTGCCACCATGGCACCTTCCTTTTCCCTTCGCGGTGCTCCGGCTCTCCGCCGCTGCTGGATCCAGCTGTGCGGCCAGCGGCGGCGGCAGGAGTAGCACGTCCTCCTCTCACGTCCTCCTTCACGTCCTCCCTCGCGGCTCCGCGGCTGGTTCGGAGGCTACCTTCCAGAGGATGTTGTGGATGCGCTCCGGAGGCGAAGGGGCGGCTGATCGGGGCCATCTGAGCTCCAAGGACACGCAGAGGCGGGGGCGCATCCAGGTCGTTTTTGGCTGTTTCATACCAAATATCCCACTCTTTCCTGTTTTTTTCTACTATGTGTTATGTTTTAATTAATTTAGGAGCTCAGCTTTGTCCGCTCCAGTTCTTCTTCTTCTTCTTCTTTTTCTCTCTTTTTTTTTTTTTTTTTTTTTTTTTTGGAGGGGGGGAGCTATAATTGGCTTCCCAGACAGCCTCTCCTCCTCCTGCTGCTCCCCCGCCTCCTGCTCCTTGTTTTCGGCCACACTCCCCTGCCATCACGGCCTCTCTCTCCTCCATCCCTTCCTCCATCATCCCTCCATCTTTTTTTTTTTTTTTTTTTTTTTCTGATCAGACCTGCAGCTGCTGGAGGTTCATTGTCTGGTCACTTTGCTCCGAATGGTCAGATTAACACTGCCGGATTAACACTCTCGCATGTGTTTGGCACATTTTGTAGATGAGATTAAGTACTGTAAAGTTGCAATGCTTTTATTTTGAAATAACTTAAAGCAAGTTTTAAATTGCACTCCACTGGACAAAACAATCTTCTTTGCTTTATATTTGTTCTTAAAATGCCATATTTAGGCTGAATTGTACTATTTTAACCACAGTCATACTTTTTAGATTTCATCACAGATTGGAAAAACAACAAAATCTTTGAATCAATCATTTTCAAGCAAAGATAAAAACAACCTTGACTTCCCCACAAATCCCAGTTAGGATCTTCTACATGTTTTAAATGAAAGTAACCAAGGACTTGTAAACAAACAAACACTGTAAAACATAGTGTGCCATTAAAGAAACGGACTGACTTTTGTTTCATCGTTTCATTCAGTCCAGCTTCATCACCAGGGGCAACTGGTCATTAGGGGCAGGTGGCGCTGAGCCCCACCTGGTGTTATCAGAAAGGACTGCATGCAATGTATGTGATTAATTCTTCAACATTATTCACAATATTTTCTTGTCTGTGAATATAATGTCCTCCTAATTTGCACAAAATTAGTGTGTGAGGACTGAACTTCCTGGTCATGAGTGGGGCTCGCCCCTCTCTCACCATGCAGTGTGTATTGCGTGCAATGGAGTGCAAGTGCGCATGCTCAGACTGTGGCAACGTTTATTCAGATCACAAGATTTTTAACTCTGGTGGGGCTTCTGCTTCACAGAACCGGAGCGAGTCGCCACAAATACCAGCGTGTTAACAGCTAAAGCTAACAAACAGTTAAGAATCAAAATTAATTAGGTCGCGTATTTACTGAAGTACGAGTTTGCAACTCTTACTTTAAAGGAGAAACTAAAGGTAACTGGTGCACTAAGTGATGTGATGATCAAGACATACGGATATCATGTGTTTGTCATAATGTGGCTAAGAAGTTGTGCACCCACTTTATTTTGGCATTCTGTGGTGTCACATGACCTAAAATTAAATGTTGCCCCAACAAGTATTTACATGTAGAAACTGTTCATCACAGTAAATATCAAGAAACAAACACGAGACATCACATTTTTTAAAGATTGAAAGTTTGTGTCAATGCTACAATGTTTTTTATACACACTAATAAAAAGATGCTCGACGATGGAACCAGTGTGTAAACTAATGATTAAGTTACATAAATAATATGATTTGCATGTAATTTCAATTTTGTTTTAAGATTTTGAAGGGGATTTAAAGCTGATGTTATCCTGCTACATCTAACATCAGCATGACCCGGGCTTGTTTCACTTCTGTTAGAAGTATTTTTGGAGGGATATTTTCAAGTGAAAACTCAAAACTTTGATGTGTTCTGGGCGTCCGTTTACACGACAACGGTGCTCGGAGTCACTAAAAATAGAACTTTTTGAAAGTGGCTCCCAAGGGGAAACATATTAAAAACGCTCCGACTCCTCAGTGAAAACAGAGGAAAGCACAATGTTTGTTGAATGCTGCTGCGGCGCATGCTCACCACGGCTGTAGTGAATAGTTCGTCTGCACGAGTAGATGGACAACGACAACAATGTTCCCTCCAGAGTGCCTTGACTCCCCGTCCATAATCTCCGGGGACTTGGTACTTTTATAGTTGAGAGTCACCGTAATAACAATCCAACTTCGTGGTTTACCACTGGTAATGTTTATAGCATATTGTTTGACATGATATTATCATTTGTAGTTATATAGATTGGCATCACTGTACATTTGAACCAGTGTGAGCATTTACATTTTAAGAGTTAATAGAAATTACTACTTTTAATATTATTATAATTATATCGAAAGTGAATCTTTTCCCGAATTTGTGGCGCCCCCCGGAGGCCACGCCACCCTGTGCATTTGGCTATTTTGCTTCATGGGCCACCAGCTAAGTAATAATCAAACCAGTTTTCTTTCTTTGACTGCATTGCTTTGAATTAATCTTGATCAGTCACGATTAACATTATATAATGTAAGTTTTTTTTTAGAGCACTGAAAAATTGTTTATCACAGATGAATGAATGAATGAATTGTTTATTTCTGGTCATGGTTCAAGACAGAAAACGGCAACAAATACTGTTCACATTAACTGACCAAGGAAAGTACCAGGCTGACTTATTCATGCCAATCCTATAAATTCTGTGAAGAATTTCGAATGTGTGCAACTCGCAAACAAAAACCCCCAAACAACAAAACCAACAACAAACGTAGGACCAATCCAAGAAATATCTAAAGAACATAAGATAAAAAACCATCATTAATGATATTCCTTTTCTCTCATCCTCAGTCTGAACTGTAACCATTAATTACTTTGTATTTTACTGCTTTTTTAATCTACTACATTTAAATTCATCACTGAGAGTTTAACCCCCAGAACAGAAGCACATCTATATTGTACATGTGTTCGTTCTCAAATTATATTTGCCTTCTGTCACCTGCAAACACTGTTGAATACAAACAGAAAGTTTAAAGTTTAATCTGTCTTTTGCAGTACATATGCTGCAAATGTTGATCGATCGATCGATCAACGTGCAGCCTGTTAGAGCTTTGAAGAAACATTTGAATCGTGACAGAGTCGAACGTGAAAAGCTTTTGAGATTCTGTTTGTGTCAAACCAAATTAAATAATAAAACCCGGTAAAGCCCAGTTGTCGTTTACACGACAACGAGTGAAAACACAAAATATTAGTTGCGCTTTGATTGTCTGTTCAAACCACAACTTGCTCGGAGTCCCCTAAAAATGCAACTTTTTGAAAACATTTCTGGGTAAATGGTGCAAACGCTGAGAGCGTGACATCGTTTTCCAAACGTTGTCATGTTAACGTGAAACTTCTCATAACAAAAACGCCAAAACCATGCCTTTTCACTTGAAACGCTATCGTGTAAACGGGGCCTGATATCTAGGTGCCGGACTCACCCTGGAGGCCCTGTGGCACCGTTTTTGTGCAGATTGTTGTGGACACTTTGCCCTCGGTTGCATAACAAGCTGTTGCGAGTGTATGGGCTCATTTTTTTAGTTTGCATTTTTTATGCCCACACAGTGAGCAGGATAATTGGTCGACTGCATTAATAATACACTAATAGACGAGTCAGCCGCCGCAGGTGGACATACGTATTAGTATTGTGAGGCTGGAAAGACGTCAGAAGGTCTTCTGTGGTCAGAAAAAAAAGAGGAAGTAAGTTTAGTGAGGCACCAGCTGAACCGTAACCTCCCCGCTCTGCGGATGCTCTCCTATACGTCGTCACTGTGTCTGTTACATAAGCCCGGCTGCTGCTGCTGGGGTCTGCTTGTTTACAGAGGTCTAAACGGATCGGCGGCTGAACGTGAAGCCGCTGTGTGTTGACCCGTGGCGGTTTACGATAATCTTTTTTTATTTTTTTTGCTTTTGCTTTCCGTGTTGCCATACAGTGAACTCTGCCTGTCAGGGTGTATTTCTTTACAAGCAGCAGAGGGAGACCTTTGGACCGTCTCCTGCGATGAACCGCACATAATGATTGTCGTGTTGCTGTTGCAGGGGAAGGGCACGCCTCGGTCCCGTATCGGGCGGCGTGCGACCCAACTCAAATAGAAATCTGTGAGGTTCATGGTCTCACTGTGTAAATTTACCTTGTACAGCAAATACAGCAAATGCCTGGACGGACGCTGTGCTCACACAGAGCAGATTAAAGGAAATGGCAAACGGAGCGTCTCAGAGGTGAACAAGTGCGTGTTCGTAGTCTGACTGTTAGCGTGGACGTAGCTTCTACTAAAAGTCTGATTTATCACAATAGCCTGTATTTATTTATTTATTCAAATGTATTGGTTTCAATGCTGACCTCCACCGTCTTTAACCTTCAGGTGAACTCTTTGTGTGTCGAACGCGCTCAACTTCACAACAAACGTGTGGATATTTTCTGGGGAGGGGAAATTATCGTTCCACCGGTTAACTCATCCACTTGAAAAACTGCGTGTGTGTCTGACAAGTGTTTGTGTACACACCATGTTGGTAGCTGGCTTGCTCCGTGTGCCAAATACCAGTTTTCCGTGTGGCGTGCCAAGGCGGTGTCATAACCGCCCAGCCGATCCTTATTTCCTCATTCTTGCGCGCCTGAGGTCAATCCGCAGAGAACATATCATGGCATTGTTCTCCAGTGGCTGAGCTATTGGGGGGCGGGGGTCTCTGTGTGCTGCTCTGTTTGGCTTTTCCACAGGTATTGAACACTACATCTGCATTATGTCTGCACTGTGTGTGTGCGCGCGTGTGTGTGAATCCGTGTTAATGTTGCTCGGTGTTTCATCATGTCGCCATCTCTGGCCTCCGCTCGTCTCCTCGCCGAGTCGGTGTTTCGGTTAAAGCGATAGCAGCCGGATCGGCCCGGCAGGCAAAACCAACTGGCCGGACACGGTAGCGAGGTGTAAGAGAAAAGCCGGGTTTGTTTTATTCATAGAAAAAAAGATCAAACCCGACAATAAATCATCCTAAGAAGGCAGCTCGTGTGTGTATTCCCTCCCTCTGTGCCACAGAGCTTCATTGTTGCTTAAACATAATTAAAAACACATCACTCGGCTGCACTCTGTGACATTTTCTTCATTATTGTAAATGCGCTCTGTAGTTAATTTTGTCTTGCGCTGCATGTATCACTGACTGAAAATAGTCCCACATCAAATACAAACACTTCCTCTCATTTGACTCACAAAAAAAACCCCACAGCAGCATTAATATTACTAGCAGAATCCTCTGTCGGGATGTCTGCCTTCTCATTGGACGAAATAATGAACAACACCTTTCTCCTCCGAGCCTGCTTTTCTAATAAGCAACAAACGCCACTCGGCGAAAAAAATGACCCCACGAACACCCCCCCCCCCCCCCCCCCCCCCCCTTCCTCCTCCTCTTGGCAGCTGTGATACAGTTACATTGACTCAGCGAAGCTCTCTCACCTCACGTAGTTTCCATTCAGCTAACGTTCAGCACCCCCCCCCCCCCCCCCCCCCCTCCGTTCTCCGCGCTCCACACTGTGATGGAGGAAAACTGAATTATTCGGCGAGTTTGAACATGTGGAGTAAAAGAGGCTCTCGGCGTGTGGAAAGACCCCTGACCCAGTGCGTTTCAGGTTTAGGTCCCGTTAACACAACGTTTTCAAGTAAACACACAAAATCTTCCGTTGTGTTTTGGGTGTTCGCAAACACGACAATGGTGCTCGGAGCCACTGAAAACGCAACTTTGTGAAAAACGCTCTGACTCCCTTTACGTAGAATCAGGAAAACGCAATTTTTCAAAAATGCCCCAACTACATTTCCATGGAAGCGCAACTTTGTGGAAATGCTGTGACTCCGTCTCCATGGAAATGGGAAAATGCAACTTTCTGCAAGCTGCTACTGCGCATGAGCACCACGGCTGTAGTAAATGGTTCTTCTGCACATGCTCAGCAGATGGACAATAACAACAAGGGCGGCCTCCAAAGTGTTCATGTCTTCCCGTCTATATTTTTTCCTGGGACTTGGTAGTTTTATAGTTGACAGTCTCCGTAATAACAGTCCAACTTGGTCGTCTGTCGATACGAATGTCTGTGTACTCCCATTGTTAATGTTTAGAATGGATTGTTCTCTGTGAGTGTGGGGTTTCATTACAGAAGCAACTAACAGGGCCAATTAAATGCCCAAAATGTTAACTACAGTGTTTTCAGTGTTTCTGCTGTTTCCGTGTAAACAAACATCATTTTCAAAACGTTACAGTGCAAATGTGAAACTATTGTGAAACCAAAATGCAAAAACCAATGCATTTTCACTAGAAATGCCTTAATTGCACATTTTCTATAATAACAAATAAAACTGGATGAATCTGTGGGTGTGTTGTTGTTGAGGTGTGGTCATTGGAGGTGTATTGCTATTGTTGCTAAAAACCAGCTTATTTTAGATTTCAGCTTTGAAGTATCTTTTTGTTCTTGACTTGTTCTCAAGTCCGTTTACTAACAAGAGTAGCATCTGTAATAATGAGGTTAATAATAATGGTCAGAAACATGAATTTAAGGAACACACACCTTCTCATGCCGTCACATTGACGAATTGATATTCCAACACAAAACTTGCTCACACAGGGGCGGAGCTAAACTAAAGGAAGAACAGTGAGGAAGCTCTGCCCGACATGTCTGTACGTTTAATGAAGTGAAATTGACTGCTGTCAGTTTATATTGTCGGATGAATTTATATTTTATAATCTCACAAAGTTACGCATTAACAAAGCCAGCAATTTTCAGCAGCATTCCTATCTGGCCTTTGGCTGCAGCAACCATGTTGGTTTTGGTCTGGTTGATTTATTTGAATTCTTCATATTTTTGGAGAATTATTGTCTGCTCCTCCATTACGTAAGATGCTCTGCAGGGTTTCTCCATGTTGTTGCTCCACGATGGGCCAGACGCTGCAAGCCCCTCCCCTTTATTGTGAACGCGCACTGATCAAGATGGGAAAAGCCTGGGTTAAATGATCAAGTTGATAACCTGCTTATCGGGGATTGTGAATGTCTGGGTTTGTCAATCCCGATAACGGGGAGATAACCTGGGCATGTTGATCCCAACTTGGTAGTGCAGACCTATGGTTTCAGACTGATGGTGATTTAGACTTTAAATATTTTGACATTATGTTTTCTCATTGTAATTCTTTAATGTCCCGGAATGGTTGTTTTATGTCAGTTTGTATCTCTTTATATTTTTTAAAATTTGTTCTGCATCACATTGTGGACATTTTGTGTCTCTTTGTGGTTGTTTTGTACCCTGTTGTGGACATTTTGCATCTTTTCATTGTTGTTGAAATGTCTTTTTGTGTTTTTTGCATCGATATGATTGTTTTTTATTGCCATATATTATAATAGATGCATATTGAACATTTCTGTAGAATACAAATATTTGCTGTATATTTATGCTGATGCATACAAACTTTTCCTCTCTGTGGGGATTCATTCTGTGTTTTGTAACGTTGTTTCATAACTGTTTGTGGCGATTTTGTATCCTTGTATTGATTTTAAAACTCTGTACCTGTGTTATGCCTGTTCAGTAATCTGAGGAATGTTTACTTTTAGTTGTCGTCTGTTTTGTTCCATCCTCGCTCATCTGTCCAGCTTGTTCTTGCTTCATTTCATCCTGTTCGGAAAGCGTTATTCTCCAAATGCCACCCGATTACATCTTCCACACAATAGAAAAGCGCACCTTCATGAAAGCTTTTGCATTCGCTGCTTTAAATGCCGTCGGCAGGACGCTTTCAGGATGTGATGTGTCCTACATTTGTGGCGGCTTCAACATCGTTTCATGTCAAATAAGCGGATGTATTAATAGAAGGCATATTTAACAATAGCCCCCGTGGCCCAGCAGACTATAAAGAAGCTCCTTAATGTTTCACTTCACTAAAGTCGGAGTGTGAGAGAAGACATGGCACAATAAACGGGGAACGCGTGGCTGAAATCCACGGTTCGCTGGTGCGAAGCATTTGCCCTCCTTTAAAGAAATGTTGCGTTTGTGACCCGCGTTTCATTCCGCTGTCGTCTCCTCTTATCGTCCAAACTCAACAACTTGCACTGCGATAACAAGAGTGCTTCGTAAGAGCCAGACTGTGACAATGTGCACATTATTCTTGAACGTAGCAGGTCTTTATACGTCTGTCAGCTTTATGGTTTTGTTTACGTTCCTGCTTTGATGGTTTTCTCTTCTCCAATTCAGGCTGAGAGAACGATCTCCGCAGGACCGCGACATGTGAAGAGCGCTTGACCTCTTGACCCCGTCAGCAGTCTAGCTTCGGTAAGAAACATTTTCACTTCCTCTTCCTTTCAGTTTCTGATCTTTCTGTATTTATTCTGGGTTGTTTTTCTTTTGCTGCAGCAGAACTCGGTGAACTTCACGTTGTGACCACGACCTGACACCTTCCTGCCTCGGGCATGCCTCAGGTGAAGGAGGAACACACACACACACACACACACACACACACACACACACACACACACACACACACACACACACACACACACACACACACACACACACACACACACACACACAGATATAATGAGTGAAGGGCACATCAGGAGGTGATGTGTGTCTGTCTTTGTCCTTGTGTGTGTGTGTGTCTGTTCGTGTCTGTGTCCTTGTGTAAGTGTATCTGTCTTTCTCCTTGCGTGTGTTTTTCTGTTTGCACGTGTGTTTCTCATTTTGTGTGCATGTTTGTCTCTATCCGTGTGTGTGTGTGTGTGTGTGTGTGTGTGTGTGTGTGTGTGTGTGTGGTCCTTGACATATTTTAGAGTGTTTTGGTGTGTTTTAGGCTATTTTGTTGTATTTCAGTATGTTTTATGGTCAGCCAAGGTGGTTTATTGAGTGTAGTAGTTTTTGCTGAAGGAGTCTACAAGGAACGAATGGAAGTCAAAGTATTGTTCCTATAGAGCATGAAAACATAATGTGTGTGTGTGTGTGTGTGTGTATTTACAGCCGGGTATGAATGGGATGGAGCCTGCGTTCGGCGAGGCCTACGGGGGGCACCGGGGTCTGCTGAGCCCCTACCCTCTGGCCATGTCGCCACAGGGGGGCAGGACGGAGTACGACCAGGTGAGAGCACACACCCTGAAATGGCTCCCCCTGGTGGTTGTTCCCACATTGACCCCGCCCCTGTATAGTTACTCTACCAGAATCCACACAGGAAAAATGAAAATACTTAGGACCCAGTTTTAGTTGTTGATGTATATCTCTAAAATGTTGTCAATACTTTTCTGAAGAAAACTCATCATTACACAAAAATACAGTTCAAACACATGTTTCCAGCATTTAGATTTTGCGGAATATGCCCGTGTTTGTTGACGACTTAGCACCACAGAAACTTCCGATCTTTCCCGAGGCATTGGGTGCTCACGATTCTGTTTGTACACTCGATCTCGTGAGATCTCGATTCAACTGGAATAGCGATCGCCGATCATTTTCACAACATTTAGGACTATTCTCGTGACTTGAAGACTCTTTCTTCGACAAAGTCTGTTTTGTTTTTTTTTCGGACTGAATTGATCAAATGTTGATATCTTTGCTGGAGCTGCCGCGACACCATCTTTGATATCCAAGAGACCCATGTGCGCAGCTTTTCCAAGATGACGTCAGTTAGCGAAACAGTTGATGGCTACAAATTCCGGTTTGTTTGCAAACATAGAATAAAATAGAATAGTCCTTTATTGTCACTCTGGAGCATTGTTAAAACACAGTGTTAGCAGCAGTGAAATGTTGGTGGGCTCGATTTGGGCAACTGTGGGTTGGGAATGAGTGGTAACGGTCTTTTTTTCATGCAGTGGTTTATTCTCTGTGCAGAAGTGATACATTTTATGGGAAGTATATTTTACAATTTCTTTCTGGTAGAGTAACTTTAATATCAGTACTTCAACCAGTCACAAAGGTTTAATTAGGAGTTTTGTGTTGCAGAAATAGTTTTAAATACCTGCATTCAATAAATTTGCCCGTTATATAGTCCACATTAACATGCTATCATGTTATATTCCTTTATTGGTATTTCATTATTTAGATAAGAAGTTCTGAAGTTTTTTTTATGATAATGCGCTAATTGTCACGCCTTACTTTGTCTCCCGGGGTCGAGTTTTTTCAGGTGTCACTGAATCAATTAACAGGTCAATGACGAAAAGCAGTGATATTTTTCTGTGAGTAAGACAGATTTTAGCACACTGCCAGGTGCAAAGTCAGGTTGCACTGCTGAGGTGTTGAGAGGTTTTGTGTGTGATAAACTAAGGCCTCGTTTACGGGACATTTTCAAGTGAAAACAGTCAGCATCCGTTGCATTTTGTGTGTCCGTTTACGCGACAGTGGCGCTCAGAGCCTCAGAGCCTGAAAATGCTACTTTTTGAAAAGGTTAAAGTTTTTAAAATCTTATTTCATCTCAGTGGAAAATGATGCGTTTTCACTTGAAACGTTGCTGTGTAAACGGGGCCTAAATTAAAAAAAAAAAAAAATGTGCACAATTCATGAACAGATTTTTTTTCATCATGTTGAGGGTAGGAATACTATGGTGAAGAGCTTGTTGTACTAGAAAAGGCTGCTGGTCATGAGAGTCCACGTGCACCTATCAGTACCTCTGTCCCTTTTCCAGAGCGTGCTCCTGATGCTGGGCTCCCCAGCATCGCCACGGAAACGGCCCTTTGAGTTGCTAAGCGACCTGGTGGATGACGGAGGCCTGGGCGAGGACCTGCACCCGGAGCGCTGGGACGTGTCCTCGCTGGACGAGATGGCTCGTTACACCAAGCTGGGCCTCGGGGTGGGCGGGGAGCTGCTGGCCTGCTCCGAGGAGGCCGTCCTGATGGGCCGCTGGGGGAGGAGCCGGGAGGAGCAGGAGGAGGAGGAGGAGAGGAGGAAGAGGAGCAGGCACGCCGCATCTCCCCCCGTCACCCTGGAAGTTCAAGAGGTCGCCGCAGGGAAGGAGCAGCAGCGCATCTCTGTTGCCACGACAACGGGGAGGGAGTTGTGTGTTGCAGGAAGAGCGACAGGAGGGGGGGAGGGACAGGATGGAGGGATGGCTGGGGAACGCACGGTGGAGGTGTATCAGGTGGCGCAGGAGGAGGAGGAGGTGGTGGCGGCGGCAGCAGCAGGGCAGGCTCTGGAGCACTGCAGTGAGGAGCACAACTACTCCCTGAGCAAAGGGGGGGAGCCGGGCGCCGCACCAGGACACAACTTCAGGACCGAGGAGGCGCAGGAGGCGGAGACGGGGCAGGACGGCCCGGACAGCGAGGAAGTCCAGGGCAGTACGGAGCTGGAGCTGGACGAAGAGGATGGGGAGCAAGAGGAGGACGATGAGGACGAAGAGGAGGAGGAGGAGGAGGAGGAGGAAGAGGAGGAGGAGGAGGAGACGGCAGCAGAAGCTGAACTTTCGAGCTCTTCAGAAACTGAATGTGGTGAGTTTTGGTTTCATCTTGTCTGAAGCGTAAAGATTTCACATCATGGTTATCACTGTCGTCCCAGCTGCAAAACAACAATCACTATTTTGAACTGGTGCGCCGAGTTTAGCGCTTCAATTTCAATGTAAATTAATTAATTTAACCACAAATTATTAACCGCAAAACCTAATGCATTAACTTTGACACTGGTACACTGAACATTCTTCAGTGCACCTGAAGAAGTTCCGATCACAGTGACTATGATGTTCAGTGGGTTCAGTGTCATATCTTTATGGCCCAATTTACACAACCTTTCAGGTGAAAACGCATTGCTTTTGAGTTTTTGTTTCAGAAAAGTGCACTGCAACATTTGAAAATGATGTTAAAATACTAAAAACAACGTAGTTATATATGCCAGGCCATGGGTTGGTGCTGTGTTTGTTTTTGTAATGAAACCCCACACACATGCAGCAGAGAACAATACGCTATAAACATTAACAATGACAGTACACGGACATTCGTATGGTCAGCCCAAGTTGGATTGTTATTGTGGTGAGTGTTAAATATAAAACTACCAAGTCCCAGGAGAATGTGGACCAGGAGTCATGACACTCTCGAGGCAAACATTGTTATTGTCCATCGACTGAGCATGTGTGGAAGAACTATATACTATGGCTCTGGTGCGCATGTGCAGTAGCAGTATTTATTATTTTTTTTATTGCGTTTTCCCTGATTTCCATGGAGACTGACTGGAAGCGTTTTTAAAAAGTGGTTTTCAATTACTCTGAGCATCATTGCCATAAAAATGGACACCTAAAACACAGCAAACGTTTTGCGTTGTCACTTGGAGACGTTGTCACTTGGAGACGTTGTCATGTAAACTGAGCCAAACATTGTGAGGAAAATGTGAAGTTTGGGGGATGTTCACCAGTGGAAAACTGTCATATCAGCGCATTGTGTCAAGAAGGACATTGAACATAAAACACGCAGATCCACATGATCCACTGAACGTCCCATCTGAACAGAAATTAAACCACATGTTGTGAATCGCTGTTATACAACATTCTGTAAATAGACGTGATTGCTGGACCGGTGTTCACGCAGCCTCGGGGGGGGCTCATGCTCCGAGATACCATCTGTAACAGGTTCAGGGGGAAGGGGGCGGGCTTGTAGTTGAACATGTTAAATAGAGTATGAAAGTTGGTGCAGATTGTAAAACAGCCATCACAGATGAGCGGGATTTGTTTTTAAAGCCACTTCAAAAGCAGCACAGACTGCAGCGTTCAGCTGGTGGCTCATTAAAAAACGCCTCTCCTGCCTCGTTGTGTCTCCACACCTCACTTATCTCTCTTATCTCTTTATTCACAAACACAGAACAAGACAATAACTCGATCCATTAAACCGGCAGCCTTTGTGATAATACTTAAACATTTGAACTACTTGTTGTTTGCTGCAGCCTAACGTGAGTTTGGGCTTCTTTCGTGCAACAGCTGAGCTGATTATTTTTTATCTTTTGGATTACTTGTTGAGCCAAACAAAGAGATTTTTAAAGCAGGTACACAGCACTTTTCATGAACGCTTCGAGCACTCTTGTGATAAATATCTGACCTCACTGATTACTCTTGATTACTCTGCATGTTTAACTGCTGAGTTTGTCCAAATACAAATGCAGAATACAAAGTCGCATGGTATATAAAATGGTATTGTTGCCCATTATGAATCATTTTCTTGTTCAGTAACTCAGTAGGCAGCTGGGGCTGGGATGGTTTCAGCAAGTGGTCTCTTATCAATGGGATTGTTGCAGGTTTGATTCCCCACCTCCAACTTTTCAAGTGTCCTGTTTAGTAATTTCTAGCTACTGTGCATTTCCCAATGATTAGAGCAGGTTTGTCTGTACTACTATTATATTTTCATTTTCAATTATTTAAATTTCTTTTCCTTTTTTCTTATGTTTCTTAATGTTGCTTTCTTTTCCATTTTTTTTTTCTGAAAAAAAGATATACTTCAAATTTTTATCATTTTAGTTTGAAAATTTTTCCATCATTATTGTTATTATTTAATTTTCGGTGTCGTAGTACAGGCCCCTGTTCTGGCTGTTTTAGAAAGTTTTACCTTATTTATCTGTTTTATCCTGGAAATTAGACCTTTTTGAAAGTCAGTGTGGAATGCAAAAAAAATTTGAATTAAAATAAAGAATTCTCTGAAAGCTTCGGGCCACCTTAACGCGTGCCCGGGTATTTGAAAAAGCTGATATTTCTCAGTATTTACACATAAACGCTGCTACGAGTCACCACAAACAATGATTCCTGAAAACTCCGGCTCCAGTGGAGATCTGGATAAACTCCGTATATCCGGTTGCATCTAAAGGAGGCTTAGGCGGATATTTACGTCACAATTCGTGACGTCCTGTTTTTTTCCAGGATTCTGATTGGCTATCATGGTTTCATGCTTCTCGTTACACTGCCCCCTACAGGTTTGGCTGCTCATTGTAGCTCTGAACCGGGTGTATACGCGGGTCCGTGTCAATCAAGATTTTTTTGTAAACGTAGAGGAGGAAATATCAGTTTTTGTGAAAACCCAGGTATGTGTAAACGTGGCCTCAGGGAGCCACTCCAGAGGCCACTACTGAAGAACCAGCTGTGGGTTCAGCTGCGGCAGGTTGCAGAACTCTGGTTTAAGTAATGCCACATTTGCGATCTGGTTGTTCACCGTACGAGATTCCGCGCTCCGACTCCATCATTGTGTAATCGGGGAAAACACAACTTTCTGACTATGCTCAGGGTAAAGCTCTGTGTAGACAGCGGCCATAGTAAATAGTTCTTCTGCACATGCTCAGTAGATGGCAAATAAGAACAATGTTTGCCTCCAGAGTGTCATGACCCAGTCCATATTCTCCTGGGACTTGGTAGTTTTATAGGTGACAGTAATGGCAATCCAATTTCCTCATCTGTTCAATGTTCATATGACTGTCTGTGTACTCCCACTGTTAAACATAGCGATTCTGCCACTTCCCCGTAAACAGACCTTTTCTGAATCGAAAACACGATGTTAAATTGTTGTTATGTAAATTGAGCGTCTTCTAAACATGAGTCACAATATGCATTCTGCATCTGACCAGGTTACACCTGAGATCATATTTGCACCGTGTGTGAGGCTTTTAATCAGGATATATGATTACTAAGTATTTTCACTCTGTGGCATATTTAATAACCACTGATAATAATAAATACTACTAATAAAAATGTGGCCATCGTGGAACACAGAATCTTGTGTGATTGTTGCTCGTGAGCAGAAATAATTGGCTCCATCATCTAAAAATATTTCTGTAATCTGTCTGTGACTCGACGAGTAATTACATCCCTAAGATGTGCAAAAATATGCACGATGGTGATAAATGATGGAGCTAATAATACCTAATATTTGCACAAGATGTACTTGCACTTGCTCGGGATTGAAGCTTTTTCTGAGTAATATGTTTAAGAAAAAAATTTGGATTTACACCAGGGAAGAGAGACGTTCCTTGACTTGTGGAATTTTTTCCACTGATAATTAAGTTTATCACAAAAATATACTCTTTGAAGTACATCTTATCAAATCCCTTCACTGGAGATAAAAAAAAAATCAAAACTTCAGCTTCCACGTTATTATGACCTTCTAATACAATATCATCTCACGTAAACATATTGAAATTATTAACTAATCATCTTGTACATTTTCATTAGATGCTTATTAATTATTCTTATATTCAAATTATGTGGGTATGTAATGAAAATGATCAAGTTCAAGATATGAAGAATAGTTGCTGATTTGAGATACACACTTAGCTCCATGCCGATACTGAATACCGATACAAGTACTTATCAAATGCCATTAAGCCGAGTTCACACTCCACATGTAAACGATATGCCAAGGTTATGCGTCGCCACAAACCACCTCTGCACAGCCTCTGTGTCGGCGCTACGCTCACCCCCTACAGCACTCACAGTCTACAGTACACATACGGCGTTTCGTCTATCTACGCAGCGGGCGATGTGTACTGTAGACCATAGGCCGAGGGACTGAACTCACCATTAATGAGTGTAACTCTTCAGAATATAGCGTGTAGCACGGCTCGGTGTAAAAACCTGAATCCACTGAGCAGCTAAACTACTGAGAGACATCGAACTGACTCTGCTGGTCCAAGTGCCTCTGGTGATGAAGTTGCTGATGTTGTACAAACTACCTTTCTCCTCCTCCTGATATTTTGGCAGAACATAAATCACAGTCACTCTCACTTCTGTCGTTCTCATTAATATTGAAGAATCTCCAAACTGTTGACATTCCTTGTGTTCTCTTGTCTACCTGCTGGAGACGTGGCTGAAATATGGTGTCATGTAATAATTGCCGGATTGTATCTGGTAGCTTTTACTACTATGAGTACTCTGTGCAGTGTCAAACCTGATATTGGTATCAGTGCATCTGTAGCATCTCTGATATCACCGCTCAGGTCTCAGTGTTGCGTTGTGTCTGCTACTCTGAAGATAGTTGTTTCAAAAAAATCTCTGTTTTCCTTGAACTTTTTATAATTTGCTCTGTGGTTTTGGCCTGACTGGAGCCTCTTGTGGGCTGGTTTTGGCAAAGTTTGACTCCCCTGCTTTATACATTAGTAATTCTTTCAAACAAACTCTTTTGAAAAAGTGAATTCCAGTGAAATCAGAAGCAGGAATATTGAAGGATTTATTGCAGCTGGTTTCAGATGCTATCCTGCTTTGTTCTGTTTGCACCAGAATATGTTTATAGATTATTTTTTAAGACAAAGAAATGGGGGATTTTCTGTATTGCGGCGCTGATGAATGCTCCGTGAATCCAGCATAGAGGGCTGTACCAGATCAGTGGAGGCACCGGCTCACAATCAGACCCCTGTTCCGTGATGTGCATCACCAGATTCCTGCCAGTGCAGGGCCACACTAACCACGTAAACAGTTGTTTAATGTCACGTTTTGGCTCTGAATTGCAGCTTTTCAGCAGAAAAAAGATATTGGCATAAACCAGCAGTAGATGAATGAATGAGTCTGTGAGGTCGCTAATAATCCAGAGATTCTAGAACCAGATGTGGAAAAAAACGGGTTTTTAATTCATCCAACCAGGGTTTAATGACTTTCAGATTGGCAGAGTTAATAAAACACCGTAATGAAGTCATTAGTGTTTCAAAGCCACCTAATCCTTCAATAACAAACAGAAGATGAGTGAGCATGTGAAGTCGGTGGTGGCTACTACCTCAGAGCAGAGAGGAGAGGAGAGCACACCAGATATAAACATGAAGTCTGACTTCCCCTCTGATTGCCATCTATTCCCAGGCTCCGATAAACAAATCTCAGCGAGGTAATAGAGGCTCAGCCTCAGACACCGGCTCCGGGTCAGATTTCAGGACTCCATTGTTGCTCCTCATTGTGATGCCGCCGTCTGGTTTTTATGTCTCACCGTGTCTGCAGGACGGCTCCAGAGCCGCACGACTCGAATCTAACACTGTACAGATGTGTGCGTGTGTGTGCGTGCGTGCGTGCGTGTGCGCGCCCATTGACTGACTGGCGATCTGTCCAGGGTGTATCCTGGCCTCGTCCATAGTGAGCTGGGATAGGCTCCAGCGCTCCGCGACCCTGAACAAGATAAGCGGGATACAAGATGAATGGTTGGATGGATGGATGGATGAAAAATGCCAAATTTATTACATTATGGGATTTATCACGTTGGAAAAAAGGCCTAAATAATTACACTGTGGGCTATAGTAAGTTGAAAAAGGTGACGCTATTAGCTGTTATAGGTTGTTAAATAGGCTTGAAATCATTTCAGTTCAGGAGTCACATGAAGCTTGATTTGATCTACTTTTACCAGTAAAACCCAAATGCAAATTTTTATGCTGAAGTTGTGAGCTCATAATCAAATTATACCATGACTGTGGAATACAGATTTTACTGCCGGACGATTATAATGTATCATATTTAAAGTTGAAAGTTAAACTACAAATAATGGTATTGATTGATTTTAAAGCTATAAATTGTGAAAAGTTTGATTTTAGGTCTTAAAATATTTTCCGACAACACTCCAGGGTAGAAACGCTCAGCTCCAAGGTATTGAAGTGAGTATTTGTTTGAACGTTACACCTGTGGAAGCAGCTGATTACAAATCAGCAGATTGGGAGCAGCTGGTGCTTCAGCAGAAGATAAACGCTGGAGGCTCTTTCTCTGCTGGCCTCTCTTCACGCTGCAGCTCTGTCAGGGACGGATGCGCCTCCTTTTGTTCTGTTTTTGCGCACCTGAACACAACATGCACCATTTACACTGATCCATCACTGCCACTTACGATAATACTGACACGCACATGTGCTTTTCATTTACATTAGTTTTTTTCCCAGTTGGAGATTTGGGTTAATTAAACAGATTTTGATTCCAATAACCAGTGTGGTTTCAATTTTTGCCATGGCCCTGAGCCTGGTCATGACAGAATGGGGGCTCGTCCTGTGTACTGGAGCATTAAGTTCTGGATGTAGTTTTGCCAGATTTATGTATCTGTTTCTAGTCGTCACCGCAGCAAACGCTTGTTTTTGCATTGATTTAGTTCCTTTTCACAGTTGACGGTAGGGAATACACTGGCTGTTGGACAGATGGTATGGGTTAAATGAATTATTTGGTGTAGATGTTTGGTTGGGTGTCTTCGTCTGTAAGACGGCAAATGTATTCTTGAGGCCAAGTCTTGGTAAGGAAAAGCAATTTCTGTGCATTTAAAGTAAATAGTGCAGATCGTTTCCCTGCTTTGCTGTAGTGTAATAACCTTTAAATAGAAAATTAAACGTTTTTCTTCGTTGTGGCGCAGACTATACATGATGAAAATGAGCAATTACTACAGAAAAGGACTACGATCTCAACATGAAGCCAATTTTAATGAAACCTGGTGCAAAATACAGTGAAATGTCCCAAGAAAAACTTGCAAACTTTTACAAACTCCCCTGACAGCACGGCTTTGAGATGAGCACGGTTTGATAGCAACCAGGTCGCGAGCTCTAATGTCAGCATCACTGATATCTCAGCTTGGGTCTCAGTGTTGTGTTTTGTCAAATACTCTTGAGATATTTGTTGGAAGAAAAAAAAATCTATATTTTATAAAATTTTTACTGTTTGCTTGTTGGATTGGTGGCCAGATTGGAGTCTGCAGGAAATGAATGGAAGCGGAAGCTTAATTGATTCCTCAGAGGGGAAATGACAATGTTAAAGCAGCTCATGACAAATATTACCAGAGTGAGAAAGAATAATGTTTCCAGTTTCAATATTTCAAGTGAAAACAGTGTATCACTAGAATTGGCTTTGTTTTAAGATTATTGTCATTTTAGGTCATAATTGTTACCTTCGCCAACGGACGTTGGGGAACATGTATAGTTACTGTTAGTATAGTTACCATTGCCCACTAAAGAAGAAATTGGAGCTGTTGTAGATGGTGTGTGTGTGTGTGTGTGTGTGTGTGTGTGTGTGTGTGTGTGTGTGTGTGTGTGTGTGTGTGTGTGTGTGTGTGTGTGTGTGTGTGTGTGTGTGTGTGTGTGTGTGTCACTCACAGTAAACTTGGACTTAACGCTTGCGTGGTGTTACTAATATTTTTGTCATGCTTCTGCAAAAGCTTTATTATTTATGACGCCATTATCAGAGGCTGCGCTGGCCTCGGCCTAATCTACTGACACATGCACATGCCAGACGACGTACAGTTTGGGCCGGCCGTGGCTTTGTCATCGGGACGTACAGTGTGTGTTTGTGGATTAGGGCTCAGAGTGCGATTTTATTGCAGGCAAACACAAGCATTAATACCTGCCAGTTATGATTAGGGTTCAGCTGTCGGTCAGCTGCTTCTCCTGGAACAAATGTCTTCTATGCAGCTGTCGTTTCAGTCCACCTCCTCACTGTCTGCGGAGTATTGATTCTGTGCGTGGGTGATTTGATCAGGTGATTGTGGCACACCATCTGCACCAAATAACACCCAATAGCTTTTCTTCTCCACAAGCAAAAATAGAAACAGATGGAAATGTAAAGGCTTAGAATTAGCACTGAAAAAAAATGAAACATTGTAAGGAAGTGTTAAAGCAGAACCAGGAGTGATATCTACAAATGTTCAGCATGCTTCTTCAAATGAATTTATGTTGTAACTTTGGTCAGATCTCCAATCTGGAATTGGAAAGCGCAGATACAAATGCTCGCGCTCCTGGTAGATAATCCATTTTTGTCAAAAAAAACACATCTTCAGAAAACATAATTTTACATCAATTCTTATAAATGAATAAAAAAACATTATCGTCAGAGTGTAAAAGCGTGTGTTGCGTTTTTTGTGTCCATTTAGACAACGGAGCTCGAAGTCACTGAAAACAGAACAATACACAGCAGCTCCCACGATGGAAACATTTGACAATGTTCTGACTCTGTCACCAAAACAACACTTTGTAGACAGTGGAAACTGCCCATGAGCACCACAGCCGCAGTAAATAGTTCTTCTGCACATGTGTGAGTAGCTGGACAGTAAGACCAATGTTTCCTCCACAGTGTCATGACTCCCCGTCCATATTCTCCTGGGACTTGGTAGTTTTTTTAGTTGACAGTCACCATAATAAGTTTAGTGCTTACTGTTCTCTGCACGCATGTGTGTGTGGTTTCATTACAAAAACAATGCTGTGTAAATGCAAAATTTTCCTGAAATGAAACACAAAAACAATGAGTTTTCACTTGAAACATCGTTGTATAAACAAGGTTTAAAGCAGAAGAAATTATGCTATGTGAAAAATTATGGTGCAGTGTGTAAAGCTGAAGTAATGCCACTGTGGTGCATTAGGTGGCAGTAGTGAGTCCAGACATGGAGTCATGACACTCTGTCGTTATTGTCCATCTACTGTACTGGCACATGTGCAGAAGAACTATTTACTACGACTGTGTTTCAGAACAGTGGCATTTTCCCATTTCCAGAGAGACGGAGCGTTTTCAAAAAGTAGCTTTTTCAGTGACTCCAAACACCATAGTCATCGAAACAGACACCAAAGTTTTGCTTTTTACATTGAAAATGTTGTGGGATAAATGGGGCCTTCGTCTAATACTTAAGATGTGAATAAACAAATTTAGGATTTGTTGCGTGACATTGTTCTGTGTGTGTTTCTGAATGCAGAGGTGGAGGCGGAGCCAGCCAGGCAGCCGGGCGAGCGCCCGTCCAAGCGGCGCTGCTTCTGGGAGTACCGGCGGTCCCGGGAGTCGGCCACGAAGAAGAAGCTGGGCGGCGACGTTCACTGGTCCCTGTCCTGGAGCTCCAGCACCCTGCCCAGCACACTGTACCGCCGAGAGGGTGAGGACACTGAGTTCACTCCCAGAATGCACCAGTGATTCAGGGAAGACGTCGTCAGCATGATAAATATCAGATCTGAAATCACCGAGGTGAAGCAGTAAGTGAGCGAGTGTATTGAGAGTGCTGCAGCCGAGCGCGTCCCATTTTCTCTCTCATGTGACATAAATCAGATCGGGACCCTCGGGCGTGTGCCCTACATGCAGCTTTCATGTCAAAATGGGAATTTTTTAACAATCCTCTGGTTAAATGAATCAAACGATGGGCACGGCTGCAGTCTGACAGCATGCTGCAGGAACACACCGTCCAATAATCTAATCCAGCAAAATTGTACATCACCTCCTCCTGTGGATATTTATTAAAGTAGTCTGACATTATAACTCATTCAATTAGAGATTAGAATATGAGATTAGAACTTATTAGACAAGACAATCCTGTTCTTTTAGAATCTGCACTCGTGTCATATCAGTGAGTGCATTAGTGTGGCTGTTGCATCAAAATAATTTACCAGTCAGGTTAGCATTGGAGAAGATTAATCCAATTCTCACAGTTCATATTCACGCATGTATACTTTCAATTCAGGCTTTATATATCAACATGTGCAGGTTTATGCCGAATGCACCTCAGTTAGTGATCCGACATGTAAAACCAATGTAGTTACCTTGTAAGTACTAATGCAAAGAATGGGCAAAGAAAATTTATTTTAAATTAGTGTAGCTTTTTTTGAGGCAAAGAAAAAGGTTGGTAAAAAAAAATGGAGAAAAAAGGGAAAAGAAAATTGCAAAAAGTAAAGAACGGAAAAAAAAGGGAAATATAAATTAAAACATGAAATAAAGGGAAAAGGAAAATAAAAACAAAAAATATAGCTTGTATATCTGAAACTCCTCTGATCGTGAGGCTAAAATAAACAAGATGTGTAAAATGACAAAGCAGAAAATCCATTGGGAATCTGGTCATTTTCAAAAAAAACTACAATATCTTGTGTTGTACAATATCTATTTTACTTCAACATTATTTCATACCTGGTGGCCACAGGACAGAAGTCAGAACCACAGACATCTAGGAAAACGGACCAAAAACAACAAAGTTACCGATCTTTCTTCTTCTTAGATGCTGCTGGGGCCAAGAGAAAGAGCACTGTTATTTAAAAGAGATTAATCTCAAAGTACAAAGACATTACCATCATCTGCACAAGTGTTCGTATTTAACTCCAAAATATTCCTGCATATGACATGCTCACCTGATACAAACACTTAGATAGATGATGTTAATGTCTAACAGTGCTCTTTCTCTTGCCCCTCGACACCAGTGGTGACGGCCATGTTTTGTTTTGTTTTTATATCCTAGTTTTCCCATCAACAGCAGACATTATTTTATAAAAAATGTAGTCATCTTTCCTTGATTTTTGGCTTTATTTCTACCTAACTAGAACGTTTAATAGCCCATTTTTGTGAAGTAATCGTGGGTGTTCACACGCTGATAAGAGGTTACTGACGGGAAGTTCCAGAGCTATCGACTTCATCTCATTGTTTTGTTTTTTTTTCAGGCAAAAAAGGGCGCCGCAAGGCTCGCAAGACAGACGCCAGCGACCTGACGCCGAACCCCCAGAAGCTCCACAACATTGGGGAGCAGCTTCAGAAGCTCAACGCCGCCATCGATGGCATGGGTCCCGTCAACGACCTGCCCGCTGTGGCCCGAGCCCGGTCCCGCAAGGAGAAGAACAAGCTGGCCTCGAGGTGAGACACATTCTTCACCATCAGAGCGCCAAAACCTTCTGGATCTGTCGGGAATGAGTAGAACTTTTCAGAGAATTTAAAGGTTTTTCCAGTCCCTCACAAGTTTCTCCTACTCTGAACTCTTTCTGCTGCTCTGTTTGTGTTTTCTGAGTAGTTTTGTATTTAGGGATGCACCGATACCAGCATCAGGTATCAGGTCCAATACTGCACGGGGTACCCGTACTTGTTAAATTTGACAACAAATTCTGATTTTGTCTCAGTCTTTTGAGTAACTTGCCATGTAGTTTTAGTCTTAGTTTAGTAATCTGAAACCTTTTTGGTCTTCGTCTTTAGTCGACAAAGTGTCATAAGAGTTTTCGTCGACTAAATCCACAGTGGACTTAGTGTTTCTCCAGAATATCCAGTGATTGGAAATATCCATCAATCTGTTATAGAATGGTGTTCAAGTTTCAATATGCAATACAGACACAGATTAAACAGTTGTATTACAAAACATGTATTATATTTTATTCTTAATGTCAAAAACATGACAATGGCAATTTCACAATAGATTATAACACACACACACACACACACACACACACACACACACACACACACACACACACACACACACACACACACACACACACACACACACACACACACACACACTTTGTCTTGTCATGTACTACATCCACGATAATAAAACACATTTGACTCAATTTGAGCACATTGAATATTTGAACTCATAGTAGTTCAGAGAGTGAATCTTCTAATCAATAGAGTTCAGAGGTAGTTTCTTATAGCTTCTATTTTATTCCAAGTTTAGCAGAAACACTGTGGTTTATTTAATAAAATAACCTCAGCGTGTATGTTTATCTTCACATGTATTTCTGGATGAGAAGTCTGTCAGTGAAGCTTCAGATCGCTGGAGTTTACCCCTGCGATTTCTGCTCCACACAGTTTGCAGAGTCTTCTTGTCCCTGTTGTCGTATGTGAAATGTGACCAGATGTCATTTCTGTAGTTTGTGACCTGCTGCTGCTGCTGCACTCAGTCCGGCTGCACGCCAACACATGTTCTTCTAGTGCTTAACGAGCTAAAGTGAAGTGAAACTGAAAGCAAAGCTGTGTAACTAAGACTGAAACTTTACACAACAAAATATAATGTGAACAATTTAACTGATGTGGAAACATCCTGCAAAATGTGTAAAGTTTAGAACGGCTCTTCAAAAAAAAAAAGTCTCCCCTACTTTCACATAGATCAACCTACCCTCTAAGATTCGCTCTGATTGGCTGTCTTCACAACTTGTCTCGCAATGAGAGCAGCTCTGATTGGATTTCCTGTTTCTTCGTCCGGCCCTAATGTTTTCATCTCTTTTTAAGTCGTGTCTTTTTAAAGTGTCAGTATTTCGTCTTCGTCCGTGAAAAATGTTAGTTGACTAATATTGTTCGTCATAGTCATAGTCAGCAAAATAAACACTGTCCTTGATGCAACCCGGCGAGTATCACATGGCGTCCTGTGTCAGCAGCAGGAAAACAAGAAAGAACAAACAATGTTAGCAACTCGGTATCGGCAAGAAGCTAAAGGTTAATGCTCGTACTTGTTCTTCAAAAAAAGTAGTATGAGTGCATCCTTGGTCGTAATATAAGTTACAACCTTAAAAAAAAAAAAAGGATACTAATAACAGTGTAATGTGTGGTCCAGAAAATATGGTACTTTTTCTTGTCACCATGAAAGAAAGAGGAAATAAGGAATTTACCAAATATGGCCTCTTGCCTGATAAATGTTCAATGTGTCATGGGCTAGTTGAACTTTTGAAGTAAAATTTCTGGAGGATTGCAGTGAGAAACATGTTTCTGTATACACTTTACAGAATACATTAAATACATTTGATGGGAAATCGGTGGTGTTTACAGCGCCTCACATTTTTGTTTTGACATGCCAGGAAGGATTTAATTTCATCAGAGTGTCCAGTACGAAGACCTTTGGAAACCAACCACTGAACAAACCAGAATAAGCTTTTTTTTGTATATATATATATATATATATATATACATTCACCTTATAAAGACGTGAAGGATTGTCCCTGAGAACCACAAGTGCTTTAGAAGCGGCTCTTCTGAAGGAGTTTACCTTGGACATTATTCTGATGGGACGGATGGAGGGAAAACAAGAGCGACAGAAGCAGGATGAAAGGTGAATGGAAGGAAATCAGGCAGGATCAAGGAGGCAGACGAGGAGCGAGATGAAGAGAGAAGGATGGGTCATAGAGAGTTCATCTGAGGAGGAGGCGGGGGGGGGGGGGGGGGGGGGGGGGGGATTCAGGACATTATTACAGGCAGTTTAAAGAGGAGGGGGACTCTGGGAATATCTTGTTATTCCAAACATATATTAAACACGACACAAACACACCATCCATTAGAAAGTTGGCATGGAGATGAAAGAAGTTGGACTGTGGACTGAAGCAGGCAGACCAGAGGAGGAAGTTTACTGTGAAGGGCAGCTCTTACTGTAATGTGACTGAGTTCATGCTTTCATTTGATATGCAGGAATTCCTTCTGTAAAGACTCTTCCTCTTTTGTGCAGTCACATTTGTGGCAGCCCGGGTCCGGGGTGAGCCGTGGGATTACTCTGACCGCCTCCGGACCTTCTCTTCTCTCCTCTTCATGTCTGAAACAACCTGCCTGCAGCGCTAGCACACAGGAAAACACTCCAGAGCAGCAGAGCCCACAGGTCGGCTGCTAATACACTTAACAATGGATAGGTTTGTGTCTTAGAGGCTGGCAAACGGAGGGACTTTCCATCGTGTTGGAATTCTCCACAAATACTGACATGTTCATCAGTGAGTGCATTAAACTACTGTAGGCAGTATTCGTACCAACAAAACCATTTCTGTTACCTTTTCCTCTTATAATCTAAATATTCCCTTTTAATAAAAGTTTCACGTTTACACAGCAACGTAGCAGGAAGGCTGAAAACGATGTAATTAGTATGCCAGGCCACAAGTTGGTGCTGTTGTTTGTTTTTCACACACACAATGGGAGTACACGGACATTTGTATGGACAGACGACAGATTTAGATTGCTATTACGGTGACTCTCAACTGTAAACTCCCAAGTCCCGTGCCTTTGATACAAAGCTTGTAATAAATGGACACATTTTATTGTATAATTGTGCCATTGTTGCGCTACTCAAACACAGAAGTGACCCTAAAGTGAGATCAGTTTCATCCCAGACAGACGATTCCCAGTTAGACGATTCCCATTTAGACGACTTATAAGTGAATTATTTGTGACATTTCAGTGACCTAGTAATGTATTTTTACACATAACGACACATAGTTCCTTTGAAAAAGTGGCTCAACATTTGTTTCAAATCTCAGCAGGGAAAGAAAAAAAAAAAGTATGTCGGACTTTATGTATATAAAGTCGCTCAACAATGGCCGCCTCCCCGCCTGCAGCGGTGAACGGACAACTCGTCCACGGACAGCTGTGGTTAACTGCGCTGTGAAGCTCGCCTCTGCTAATTCACTTTTATAATTATCATCAACATTGTGGTGGGGTTCGCTCCCGTTCAAAGAACAACCACCGTAATTCCAAATGGCAAGTCGACTTTTTCCTTTTATTGCCCCAAACAGTGCCAGTGCTCGATATTTACAGTGACAAAAAATATTTACAATAAGAACAAAAAAACATAACCATGATCCCAGCTCTTCCTTTAGCTGGGTGGGTTTGAAAAAACAGGTCTATTCGAGTCGTGTTGCTCTACAGTGCAACTTCCAGTAATGACTCCCGTATGCAGCTTTGCCTACGGCTCTTATACCGTTATGCCCCTCCCAGGGGTGTGATTGAGTCCTCTGCACCAATCATAATTTAATAACACCAATAATAATAACATCCTATTTTTAGGACACTTCATTTTTCCATTTAAATGAACAAAAACATTCTCCAAATAAAGTCACGACATACTTCCCTTTATAAACAAAAATTAATAATTAAACCAAACACCAAACGATCACATGACCCTAAAGTCCCGCTCAGGCTTCGTTATAAACCCGGGGGTTAACTCCACCCCCGTCTTGCCTGTCACCAGGCGTCATGTCACCGGTAAGTGTTGTGTGTGTGTGTGTGAGGATGTTTGAATGTATGCGCAGGTAAAACATAGCCAGTCCAAGTGTGCACCCCTGGCTGACTATACTAACAGGTGGGGAACGAAAGATGAATTCAGTGAATGATGTCATGCGAAATACGGAGGGGAATGAGGAAATGAGTGTGGCGTGTATCGTGGTGTGCCGTCTGCTACGCAGGGTGTGTGTGTGTGTATGCGTTCGGGTGTCACTGCGCGTTCACTGACTGAGGGTCTCCGCTGCCTGCGTAACAGCAGGGCGAGTGCGGGTGAGTGCGGGCGAGTGCGGGCGAGCGCGGGCTTGTGTGTTTGTTGCCCCGTTGCTGATGGAGCCGCTCCATCACAAACATATTATTTCCCCCATATTTCCACACCATAACTCAGATATGGAAGAATGATGGAGTTTATATAATAAGTTGAGTGAATTTTGATCTAATACTGATCGGATTTTACACATTATGCCAATATTGTTTGCTAATTTTGACTTCAGGATATTTTCGTTGAATTTTAAGTGTCCATTTTCACGAAAACATGCTTGGAGTCACTGAAAATGCTACTTTTTGAAAACGCTCCATCTTTGTGGAAATGGGGGTAAAACTCTATATTTCTGAAACGCTGCGACTCTTCATGCACACCATGGCTGTAGTGAATAGTTCTTCTGCACATGCTCAGTAGCTAGATAATAACAACAATGTTTGCCTGCAGAGTGTCATGACTCCCCCAGTCCATATTCTTCTGGGACTTGGTAGTTTTATAGGAATGTCTGTGTACTCTCATTGGTAATGTTTATAGTGTATTGTTCTCTGCACGTGTGTGTGTGTGTGTGTGTGTGTGTGTGTGTGTGTGTGTGTGTGTGTGTGTGTGTGTGTGTGTGTGTGTGTGTGTGTGTGTGTGTGTGTGTGTGTGTGTGGTTTCATTACAAAAACAAACAACAGCACCAACTTGTGGCCTGCCATTCTAACTACATATTTTTCAGTGTAAACGGACATTGTTTTCAAAGCATTACAGCATTACCGTCTATACGCGAAACTTTACTGAAACGAAAATGCAAACTCAGTGCGTTTTCACTTGAAACGTTGTTGTGTCACCTGGACCTTAATCAAGCTTTTTTTCCAACTGGGGTCATCTGACATGATGCAAATGTAGTTGCTCCTGTTAAAAAGTAACTTAATGAAATAATAATTGACCATAAATAAATCATGAAGAAGGCTGTTTTTCTCTCTATCATGTGCGGTGACAAGATAAAGCTTCACATCTTGCAAACATTTCCACGTACGTTAAAGACGAGCGGCTGCCGCCTCGTACCAAACTGAAGCTTTTGACTCTCACCTCTCTGGCAGCCACTGGCTCCATTTCATTCAGCGTGCCCAATTAAATCAATTTGCAGCTGTAGGTAATCCATCACTCTGAAAAGCACGACTTCCATGGGACTATTTTGGGATTTGCATCGAGCGCAGGGCCCATTTCAGAAGCTCTGCGTCTGTGATTGCATTTACAAATATGAAAACCTGTGTTACATCTGAATGTAGAAGGTCTTCCCTGGTCCTGCAGTCATTAGCAACAGATATATATATGTTAGAAATATTAAATCCTGTCTGAGGCATCAGCACATGAAGTGCTGAGAAAAAAAATTTGTTGAGCACTACTGACCTGCGAGTATTTAGTTTCCTTGAGTTTCATGTATCTGATTCGCAGCTGCAGGAAAAAAGAAAGCCCCAGTGAGAGGCGTTAATATTTAACAGGCATTGATCGCAGTATTCTTTTTTCCCTTTCGACGCCAAATATTGTGAAACCAAACAGGCCGCATCTTTCCCGTGTCACAGTGTCAAATGTTTCTTCTGTGAACGGAGTGATGTTTCTCTCGGTCGATCTTTACTCCCCCCCAAACCCCCCCCCTCCACTCATCATTCTCCAGCTGCTCGCGCTGTGAGCCAGCAGCCGCAGTAACAGGATCATGCCGAGATCAACGGGAATATTAGAGCAGAGTTTCCTGTTCCAGAGAATGACGGTGTTTTATTTTCTGGTGTTTTCAGGGCCTGCCGGCTGAAGAAGAAGGCCCAGCACGAAGCCAACAAGATCAAGCTGTGGGGGCTCAACCAGGAGTACGGTCAGTACTGGAACCGCAGCTCAGCCCTGTTCTGAAGGAAACAGCGCCGTCATTGTGTCTTATCAACAGTGTTTTCTGCGGCAGGTGCATTGCACAGTACTGCTGCTTTAAAAGGGGCTGCTCTCTTTTCTCTGCCCTCGATATACAGAGCATCCGGAAAGTATTCACCGCGCTTCACTTTTTCCATTCCAAAGTGGATTGAATTCATTTTTTCCCCTCAAACATCTGCACACAATACCTCATAATGAGAACATGAGAAGAAGCCACATGCACAGAAGTCTTTACAGCCTTTGTTGACGCACCTTTGGCATTCATTTCAGTCTCCAGTCTTTTTGAATATGATGCCACGGGCTTGGTACACGTACTGTATCTTTTGACAGTTTGGCTCCTTCCTCTTTGCAGAACTTCTCAAGCTCAGTGCACAGGCATTTGTAAGTCTCTCCAGAGATACTCAATCAGATGTAGGTGTGAGCCCTGGCTGCTGGGCCACTCAAGGACCTTCACAAGGTTCTCCTGAAGCTCCCTTTGATATCTTGGCTGTGTGCTTCAGGCCGTCCTGCTGAAAGTTGAACGGTCGCGCCAGTCTGAGGTCCAGACCAGTCTGTACATGTAGTTTCTGTACATCACTGCATTCACCTTTCCTCTATCCTGACTCGTCTCTCCACAGCATGATGCTGGCACTGCCATGCTTCACTCTAGGGATGGAATTGGCTTGGTGAAGCATGATGTTGTGTCCACCATTCTTGACTGTTGGGATGGTATTGGATTGGTGATGCATGATGCTGCCTCCACCATGCTTCACTGTAGGAATAGTATGTGCTTGGTGAAACATGATGCTGCCAGCTCCATGCCAATATGGGACATTCCCAAAATCCTCCGACTCTGTTTCCGGGGAAACGGGGGGTGGGGGGGCTTTTTGGAAATGCTCTGTACATTGATACTGCGCATACACACCGTGGCCAGTGACAGTCCAACTTGGTTGTCTGTCTAGGCCTGGGAGATATGTCGATTTTTTTAGATTGATACAAGTTTTTTGTTGCAGTCGATTTGAGAAAAACGAAATTGCTACGGCGCACTTTTTGCCCCCGCGATCTCCCGTAGCTCCCCCCTCCCCCTTGTTTCTCTCACAGAAATGCACACAGAAATGCACACAGAAATGCACACACAGCAACAAGATCGCTACTGCTAACGAGAGCGAGATGTTTGTTCCCGAAAAAAGAATAACATCGTCAGTTGTCTGGAAGTGACAGACATGCAACAAGTGAGTGCACACTGCAAGGTTTGTCTGAAGCCCGTTGCTTCAAAAGGCAGCAGCACAACAAACTTATTCCAATATTTAAAACTTGTTTTGAGACATCTGTGTCATTTGGACTTTTTGTTTTCTTTTAAAAGTAGGGGAAAACAAATCAGAAAAAATAGGAAATCACATTTTTTCCATATGGCCCAGCGTTAAGTCTGTCCATACAAATGTCTGTGCACTTCCATTGTTAATCTATTGTTTTCTGCTGCATGTGTGTCGCTACATTACAAAAACAACAAACAGCACCAACTCATGGCTTGGCAGGCTGACTACATTGTTTTTATCGTTTCTGCCATTTCAGTGAAAACGGACATCGTTTTCAAAATGTTCCCATGTAAATACAAAACTTTTCTGAAACAAAAACACAGAAATTATGTGTTTTCACTGAAGACGTTGTCGTGTAAACAAGGCCTCAATGGTAACAGAAAGCACCTCAGCTCAATTTTGATCTTCAGGTAATGGTTGTGAATACTTCTGTACCTGTATCTTCTTTTAAAAATACATAAAAAAAAAGTATATTCACATTGTCATTATTCGATATCATGCGTCCCTGCACAGTGTTGTGCGTAAATACCAAACATGGCCTAAATGCCTAATAATGATGTTGGAGCATGTGCCTGTAGGTGGAAGGATAAAGGATATAGACAAACTCTTTCATTCAGGAAGTGAAGGAACTGAGGGGAGAGTTAAAGGTTGAAAGCAACATTAGGATATTTTTACTGTAACTGATGACAATCCCACCTTTACATGATGGGGGAAACTGAATATCTTCATAAGATGGCTCTCTTCATTAAGTAGTGCATGTATTTCTATGACCAAAAGAAAGAGCAGGGTGCTCGAAGGAAAAGCTGTCTCTGACAGAGTTGTGGATTTGTGGTTTCTCCTGGACGTTCCGTACATTTATGTTGGCTAATAACTGTAGATTTTAGGGTCTGGATGTTGTTTGCTTCTCCATACCAGCTGATATACAGATCATTCATCAGGACTTGAAGCTTTTCCTCAGGAATACGCAGAGATTTCCAACTTGTGTCTTGTTTCATTAAGAAGTTATAGTGTTTTTTAAATCGTTGGAAAAGTGGTCAAGCCGACACTTCCCCAGCGCCGTTGGGCATAAAGAATAAAGCATAAATCAAAAGAAATTACTTAGAAATCAGATTTGAAGATGTTCTGTTTAAGAAACCAGATTATTGCAGAAAGTGGTAACAGGACCACCGAGGAGTGCGTAAACACGCTGATCCAGGGAAAACCTGTGAGGTGCGACTTCTCCTCCAGTCTAATAATCAACGCCTCCACTCTGCCAAGTTTTTCACACCAAGCCAGGAGGCTGCCTTCTCTTCCTCCTCCTTCTCGTCATCCCCCTCCTCCTCCTCTTTAATTCAACCTCTTTTCATTCCAGCCCAGCCAGCATCCAACTGCCTTTTGTCCCTTTCTTCTCTGAATTCTTCAGCATTCCAGTCATTCCTAATCCTGAACCGGCATTTCAGTGCAGAGGCTTTACTTGTGGCTCCCCACAACTTTTTTTGTCCCTCTGGCAGAGCTCCAAAACACACAAGGCTCAACCTCACACATTCCCCTGCTTCTTCCACCTCCTCCTATGACTCCTTTTTTTTAATGCGATCCTCTGTTGGGCCGCCTCTCTCTCTCTCTCTCTCTCTCTCTCTCTCTCTCTCTCTCTCTCTCTCTCTCTCTCTCTGCATCGCCGTACTTTACATTCATACAAAACACATTTTTACATTAAACACAAAACTTCCAGAAAGTGGAGGTTTGGAGCCATGCCAGTGCTGGGAAACTTCCAGACGAGTGTGTGTGTGTGTGCGTGAATTGTAGAAACTTGTGTATGTGTGTGAGGGGTGGTCAGACCCCCTGTGGTGCGCCGCCCACACACACACCTCCTGCTGAGACGGACGCCGTACAAAAGAGGATTCTCATCAGTTTAGAGTATAATGTACGCTGGCAGGAGAGCTGTCAAGGTCACATGACCTGAGAGGAGGAGAAGGAGGGCAAGGGGGTGGAGGTGGAGGTGGAGGTGGAGGAGCCTCTGAACATGAGATAAAGAACTGAACATGAGATAAAGTAAACCAACTAAACATTTTCCTTTAATTTTTCACAGTGGTTGGTCCAATGTCTGGTCCGTCAATGATTTCCGGCCCTGTTTACAAATAACGTTTGTTGCTGTTTAAACGAGAAACTTTTCTCGAATGCAAAAATGATGCGTTTTCACTTTGTCACGGCCTTAAGGCTCCAACAAACAGCCCGATTTTTGGTCGTCTGAGACGAAAAACTGATTGAGGGGGTGGGGCCTATCCCAGCAGACACTGCAGAGCGCTACGATAAACCCGAGACTATGTTGACCAGATTTTGAAGTCCATAAAAAGACATTTGGCCAAGCATGTAGTCAAATATATTCAAAGTATTCCCCCTACAAATGGATTGAAAAGTCTGATATTTAACAAGATATATCTCTATATTCAAAGACAAATTAAAGTTTCTCAGAGGTTATTCAACAAGCTTTATAAGGCTCATAGATAAATTAATGTAATAAACACAAATTAGAAATAAACGTCAATTAGCAAATTTCTTTTCACTTCCACTGAAAAGCAGGACTTGTTCTTCAGCATTTTGTAGACAGATTGACCATAATGCTGCTTCAATATTTGTCGGATATTATATTGTCTCCAAGTATTTGTGAACACACACAGCAGCCTGTTGAGGATTACAGCACACAGCGAAGTACTGGCTCATTTCAAATGCATGAAGTACCTTAAAGAAACCATGAATTTCATCAATTCAGGATTTAATAATAAAAAAATAAAAAAAAAACAGACGGGATGTGAAAAATGACATGACCGATGTTTAGTCAGAATATTCAGGCTAATTCTAGTTCTTAATTTACTTAAATAAATCTGAATTATTTTAATTTATGAAGATTAATCAAGAATATGTTTTTATTGGTCTGTTCAGTCTGCAATCTGATGTCAGGTGAGCTTCTGTTGCAACCTTTTCTGGTGTTTCGTGGTTCATGAGTGGAAAGGGAGCAAATGAAAACTGCTACAGTAAAGCACGGTGGAGGGATCATCATGACTTTGGGCTGTTTTGCTGCATCACAGTCCAAACCATGGTCTGAGTCAACCGAACACAGGCGCTGTGGACTTATTTCAGAGGACCACACACAGCAGACACCCTGAGAATAGATTTGAACTGAAGCAGTTCTGTAATGGAAATGGTCCAGAACTCCTCCTCCTCTGATCAGCAGCTTCTTGAAGAGCCACGCTGAAGTTATTGTTGCCAAAGGAGGATGGAGCAGCCATTAAATGTAGTGTTCAGTCAATGTTTACAGCAGCGCTGGGAACGTTTAATGGCTGAGTTCAATAAAGATGTGAATTGGCTGCGTGGTTATGACGGCTGTGGCTCGGTTGGTAGAGCGGTCGTCTCCCAATCCAAGGTTGCTGGTTTGATTCCCATGTCCACATGTCGCCTCCATTGGTGTGTGGGTGTGATGGGTGAATGTGATTAACATTGTGAAGCACTTTGGTGGACTGCTTACGTGGTGGAAAAGCGCTATATAAGTTAAATCCATTTAACATATTAGATGGAGCATTCTTTTCACAAGTCGTAGACAATGGAGCAGATTTGCAGGAAACCCAAGAAATCCAGAAAGAATTTTCATACTTCCTTTTTTTTCTGCCCCTGAACGTTGCATGTCTTGATGATTGCAGAAACACACAACCACAGGAGTGGTTGATTTTAGTTTACAGTTTGTAGGATTTGTAAAGTCGGAAACGAACACTGCTGACAGATCGAAGTCAGAAACACTTTGTGGGTTTGGGTGAAGAAAACTTTTTGAGCAGCTCGGCCGGGGCAGTCAGGGGTTAATGGTCTTGCCTGGAGATGTAATGTCGGCAACAAGGGAAGGATGAGTCACAAGCCTGCTCGGCTGACCTTTTGGCCACCGCCGCCTGTTCTCCCTCTCACCCCGCTCAGTTTGAACTTGAAACCTAATTTTAGGCACTTCAAAACAAACATCTTTGTTCCCGCATCCAAAACAGCCGTCAGCTTCAAAATCTGGCCCCAAGTCTCAAGAAGGCTGGATTTAGCATTGTGTTGGCACAGATTTCAAAAGTTGTCCTGTTTTTTTTTTTGTTTTTTTTTTTTTTTTTTTTTAATGGCACAACAGCACATTCAGTCTGCTTTTTCTAATACAGAAAACCTGTTGGGAGCTCTGCTGCGGATAAAAGAGGTGATCAGACGGCGAGTGGAGAGCAGTGAGGAGGAGGACACTGAGGAGCGGGGGATGACCCAGCGCCTAGAAGACATCCTCCGAGAGTCCAGTGGTGAGACAGGAACACACTTGATCTAGGAAGACACCGATACTGGATCAGGTATCAGGTCCGATACTGCACGGGGTACTTGTACTTGTAAAAAGATCCTTGATACAACCCGGGGATTATTACGCGACGTCACACATCAGTAGCATCGTCCGCGAGAATGACAAAAGTAAGACAGACTGTAAATTGTGTTCTGCCAAAACATCAAGAGGAGGCGAAAGATAGTTCATACAACACCAGCAACTTAATCACCAGAGACATTTGGACCAGCAGAGTTAGAACGATGTCACTCATTAATTTAACTGCTCAGTATGTAAC
Organism: Lipophrys pholis; assembly: GCF_963383615.2. Classification (NCBI taxonomy): domain Eukaryota; kingdom Metazoa; phylum Chordata; class Actinopteri; order Blenniiformes; family Blenniidae; genus Lipophrys; species Lipophrys pholis. Next base: position 11,517,227 of record NC_137628.1, read on the forward strand.
TCCACACCGTGCTACATGCTAAAGAGTTTCAAGGCTCACACACCAGCGATGCATAGGGCAGTGCGTAGACGCGACGCACTTCCCAACCCTAAGGCTGTTGGAGGTGTGCGTAGACTTAATGGCATTTAATAAGTACCCGTATCGGTAAGTAGCTAAAGGTTAGGACTCGTACTCATCCTTTAGCAACAATTTATATAAATAAATAGTGTGTGTGTAAGTAATTCACCATGAAGTTTTATCTTGCTTGTGGAGTATTCGTGGTCTCACATTTGTTTCCCACGACCCCTTCAGGTCCTTTAGTTGCTGGGCGGACCAAAGACTTTGTGCAGAGGATTCTGGCAGCGAGCGCTGGCAGCCAGAACCAGCACAGAGACCCCCAACAGGGAGGGGACGAGGCAGCAGGGTAAACCCACTCACCCAGAGCTCCAGCTCCCTCTTCCACTCTCTGCCCTCGCCCAGCCCTGACAACCCAACCTGACCAATCCTCTCCCAACGGCCCACAACTGTACACGTTTCGAGTGAGAGGTGGAGAAGCTGGGAGAGAAGAGAAGGAGGAAAGAGTAACCTAAACAGAAGGGTATTAAATTGCTACCCTGCTTCCTCTCCGGTCTTCTCCGAACAGCGGCCGCCTTCACCGCTCGGCCTCCAGCAGGCCGGAGCTGCTGCTGCTGCTGCTGCTGCTGCTGCTGTCTGTGTAGTCTGTGTTTTCCATGTGAGTGTGTGAGTGTAACATATGGTATGAGCGTGCATAGTGTTCCTCTCTCCCTCCGTGTGCTGTACTCGTATCCCATCGTGCCTATGAATAGACATTGCACTGTTTTGTAGATGATCGTAGTTGTGGGCAGGGGGGCCGGTAGTGAGCTGAGGGCCAGGGGGCATCTGAGGATAAAGGAAGTTCCAAAATAAGGAAGTGGGAGGAACCCAGGCCTGGAAAACAAAGAAGCGGGTGTGTTTCTTTTTTGCTTTCCGTCTTTGTGAAACCTGACTGGGCTCCTGTAGAAGCACTGCATACCATTCAAATTGCGTCTGACATGTCGGCAAGAGTCAAACGAAGAAATGAAGTCCCAACACCAGACCAGCTGTTTATAAAAATCTGTTTGTTATGGAAAAAGTCCTTGGAGCTTTAATCATCCCTTATGAACACCCTCCCAGTCACTCACACCCTTTCTCTTTTACCACAAAAAAAGAAAAATAAGCCGCACCTTAATCCAAACTGACCAAAGAAATCCACTGGACACCAAAACCTCTCACTGCTTCACATGCTGCCAGCGTTGACCCCCCCCCCCCCCCCCCCCAACAACAAAAGTGACAGATCGTCATGTTTACCCGCACGTTTCCTTTAAAGATGATCCTCACCGTACGGATTCCTTTTAAATGCACTCCCGTCGTGGATCTGAAAGAAGTTGAAATACGACTGACACTGTCACGATCACCCGGTCAGTCTAACAGCTCTGCAGCCCTGGTGCTCCTTCAAGATAATCCGCAGTACTTTTTTCTCACCCACAAAAACACGGGGGAAAAAAAATAAAAGTTTTAATAAGGGACGTGTTCTCAATGCCTTCCCCAAGCCCTCATCTCAACCCCTGACCCGATTATGTAGCGCAAACTTCCTGAATTGCAATGACAAATAGAGAAGAAAAAAGAAAAGAAAAAAAAAAACACCTGTAGATTTTAGAAAGCAAATAAGTGGAAGGGTCCGTGTCCATGCTGCGCCTTCTTCCTGAGTGCTGCCACTGCTGCTGTTTTTCTGTCTTCTGACATCCAGTCTCATTAGATTTAACCTGGCCCGTCACCTTGGCAACAGAGAAGATGGAGGAGACGTTTGCTCTCATCAGGTCAGATAGAATTCATGACAACAAAAGCAGAGAAGAATGAATGTTGCTGGTGAGTGTTTTTCTATGTCAGTCAAAGCGTTGTCATATTTAGTGACATTATTATTGCATCGCACTCTCAATCTAATGCCTTGTGCTATTTTTTTCAAGTTTTTCAAAAAAAACAAACAAATTTTGAATATTTATACCTTAAAATTACTTTATATTGTGATTTGGCTAAATAAGATGAATTAAATGGCACTGTTACACAGCTTTTCGGCTAAGCATGGAAACTACCCTATTTTCTCGACCATGAGTCACAGCAGTCAGAAAATGTGTTATGAAGAGGAAAAATATATTTATGTAAGCCCTATTAGGGTATTGGACGTGTTCATTTTTCCATACATGGATGCAACGGCACTTTCAATAAGCCACAACAACCAGCAACTTTTAGCTTGTACTTTTAATCCACGATTCTTTGTCTTGAATAGCAGTTTCTCTGCTCTCGTCCAGTCCCTCACAAGTTTCTCACACACTCTGAACTCTTTCTGCATCTCTCTTTGTGGTTTGTGCTGCACATTTTGATATCTCAGCTTTTCTTTTTGGTGACATTTTTCTCATTGAAATATGGTAATAATCGAGGTTTTTCTGTGTTACCAGTGCAGTGTTGTCACACAGCCACATCCAGTGGTTCCAAATGGCATTTACCACTACGTTTAAATTTTTATACATGTCTTCTATCTGTCTTATTCTGTCTATCTTTTGATATAGGTCACATGACCAGTCAGACAACAACAAAAAAAATAATATGACTCATGATCTAGAAAATATGCTATTTTACCAACGGTCGTTGGCATCATCAAGAGCTGGCGTAGGCAACAAAAAAATTATTTTGGTAAAAATAAATAACATAGGCCATTAGTTTAGGATGGTGTTGATATGACATTTATGTGAAGATATTTTAATGTCACCAGCTGATTTTTAGGGTTTGCTCTTTTCCCGCCACAAACAAGGTGGTGTGCCACAGCACCATGGCAGTATTTTCTGACATGCAAGAAATGAATAATCCACTGTCGTCTGAGCTCCTAACAATTCCCGAGCAGTATGTTCAGCCAGAAAATGGAAAAAATACAAAAACACTGGCGTTTTTTCTGTGGGAAGAAAAAGCTATGTGGCAGCGCACCGCAAAAACATGGCAGCCTTTTTCTGCAAAATGCCATGTAGACATCATGGCTCTGTCATTTGAGGGTGCGCGGCACCCTGCCGGGATCTAATGACGGAAATAACAGGCTCTGGAGACAGTTACTGTCATTGGAGCTCTCCATAACACCACGCAATTTTTTTCTCTTGCTCATAAAATCAGCTTGGTGGACGATACATGGTCACTGAAGCAAACCAAAGTCAGTGTTTTCTGCCTAAAATAAAACGAGGCCTCGTTTACACGGCAACCACTTCAAGTGAAATTTCAAACTACACTTTCTGGAAGAGGACGTCGTTTTCAAAACCTATACATGAAACATTTCTCAAACGAAAACGCCAAAACAATGCATTTTCACTTGAAACGTCGCGTAAACGGGGCCTCAATGATATAAGAAACCGGAGCTGTTTGTGCCCTAACAACGGTTTGTTTATGTGTGTGGCCGCTACACAAAAACCATGTTTGTGTTTTCTGCTATAAAAAAAAAGGGGGGAAAAAGCATCATATCACCATCGTTCACATGGTCCTTCAACAATTTTTCAACTATGTGGATGTGTCTTTGTACAGCACATTTCCAGCATTTCCTGCCGGGAAAGAAAAATTGCAATTTGGACACGGACCCGAATATTGTTTTTGTTTTTTGTTTGTTTGCTGGTTTGTTTTTTTATTCTGATTTTGTTGTTTGTTTGGCGTTGCCATAGCCCACAAAGTGGGTGTCAGTCGTGAGTGTTTTGAAATCTGCCTTTCTTCTTGTGGTCTTTGCTCAAAGCTGTCGACCAAGCTGTCCACGCTCTCTAAACATTGTTGGACATTAAACAAACAAAAAAAAAGCGTCTAGCACCCTTCGAATTGCACTGTGGTAAGAGCAACTAACTAAGCACCTTCTGAAGAGGGACTCCTATTCTCCAAAAGAGCCTAAAACTGACTCTTGGCACCTATTTTTGAGACTGAGACTGGATCGAGTTGAGCGCTTTATGACTGGTTGTTTCGGTTGGTTCCAACACGGTGCTACTAAGATGAGAAAAAGTAAAAAAAAAAAAAAACAACAACAAACAGCAATGCAAAACTTGGCATCAGGCAGTAACTGCTGACTGGGTTTTGGCCTGCGAGCACGCTCTGTTGTAATAGGCAGTTTGTTTGCATAATGACGCCTTTCTGAAGTGCCTGGAGCTTAAAGTCACAGGGACCTGTGTCATTATGCCTGATCTTAAATCCTCTTACAAGGTAAAACTTCACCCATGACTACTGCGCTGGGCTCGGCCTCACTTGACTTTTACAGAGAGGGGGGAAAAAAATGCAGGCTCATTCAAGGTCACATTCAGGCTGAAAGAAAAAAAAAAGAACCCAAATATTTTTCTTTCCGATTAAACTTACATGGAAAGAGTAGTTGGCAGTGGTTTCTATGAACATCATCTCTGGGAAATATACGTAGAGGAGCGGCTGTTCGCTGAGCAATTGTTTTTCAACCTTGACGAGCTCCCATCTGGGCTGCTTTCCAACACTGCTGCTGCTGCTGCTGCTCTGTACCAGTTTCCTCCCCCTCGCCTATGGAAAATCCATTTCCTGTCCTCTGCAGGAGGGGAGCAGTTAACCTTAAACTCTTCACCTCCCTGACGTCTCGCTCGCGGTCACTCGCTGAAAGCTGCTTTTCAAAGAGTTCAGGCCGGTTTGCCGAGTTTCTGTAGCCTTTTAATTCTGGGAAATGTAGCTCACGGTTGCATGAGTGTAAAACTGTATTGTAAACAGAAGATTCCTGCCGCTCAGCCGGGAGCATGTCGGGAGCTCTGCTTCAGACGCGGGTAATCTGTGGCTTCACGGGAGAAAAAAGACGATTTGATGCTTAGATGAGTTTAAAAAGGTTTGAAATTAAACATTTGTGGAACTGACATCACTTTGTCTATTTCAATTTCAAGCTTTCGCCTTTACTGCCAGATAGCACTATCCAAAGCTTGTAATTTGACACCTGCCTCGTTATCTGTCTGCATCACCTGCAGCAGATTACCCAAAAAGGAAATCCACATCACTCCGTCCAATACCTTTCCAAGCTCAAGCATTTTGCTTAGTGCTAGCCTATAGAAGCAGAGGCTAGTAATTTGACACCAGACTCATTGTTGTGTGTGCTGCCTGCTTTGCATGACCAAAATACTGTGTCCATGAAAATTTGGCATTTCATCCCAAAATGTCCCAAGCTCAAGCATATATTTAGTGCAGACATAAAGTAGCATGTTCTTGTTATTTGACACCTTCCTCATTGTCCCATGTGCTGCCTGCATTGCCTGCAGCAGATGGGTGAAAAAAGCTCATCTGTAAAAAACTGACACATTGTCGCCCAAAAAGTCTCCAAACCCAAGCATTTGCATGGTGACTACATTTAGTAGCAGGTTCTTGTTGTTTGACACCAGCCTCTTTCTTATTTCTGCAATCGCTGCAGCATATGAAACAGCGAGGAAATCCATTATGATACGTCATAATCTCGTCCAAGCATTCGCTTTGTGCCGACATGTGGCAGCAGTTGTTGTTACTTTGTTGCCTGATGTGACCGAAGCTCTGTCAGATTGAGGAATCTGGCTGAGGTCGTGGAGGCCAGCGCTTGAACACCGTCTCGGCTCAGTGTCCCACCGCGGGCAGATTACATCTCTCCTGCTTCCTTCCGAGCATCGGCGAGGCCGGCAGCACGAGACCTTGTCACTGCGCCGGCAGCTGTTGCAACAACAAAAACCGAGGAAACCCCAGAAAACAGCTGCTCATATCTGCAAGGCTCAACCCGTCGACCACCCATCTGTCGTGTCACACAAGGACGGACGCTTCTCGGGGTTTAAGGCAGAGATTCCACTTAGTTCTTCTCGGTAGTTTTCCTTCTTCCCCCGTTACGCAACAGTAAAACACCATCTGCTGTGTACATTCATCTATAAGCCAAAAAAGCCGAGCTGAGGAGAAAGCTGTTGCAACACACGAATCGCTGAATCACGCCCAAACAATGAACAGCAGAGGACTTTGTCACCGAGCTTCCAGCGAACCCAAAGCATTTGTTATCTCAGAACACATCAATAACAGTGAAAGAACCGTAAAGCTGTAGGGGGAGCGGCCCTGTCTGCACTCGCATTCCTGATTCAGTTTCCCAGAAGGTCTGTTTGTGTGCACCTGGAAGCAGGGGGCAGATCCATGTGGGGGGCCGGAGGAGGGAAAGGACGTCAGTACCTCGTTTTTCCAGCAGGCCCTTTGTTTCACGGGACAGTCAGCCAAGAAACAGCTGATCTTTAAGAGAAATCTGAAGTTAATGCCCGACACGGCTCTGACCTAATATGGGGGGTGACTCAGCAGAAAGTCAATGATTCCTATCTGTGCTGCTTCCTCGTGGGCTGTTGGCATCTGGGGAGTAAACAGACCTTGAGAAAAATCCCTCATTTTAAATTGATCTCTGTGGTGCCGCTGAAAGCTCTATCCAGGTCAGCTGAACCGATGTTGCTGGTTTGAAGGTTTTGTTGAATATACACAGTTGTGTCAGGTGATATAAAGATCCACTGGAGGTTTGACTAAAACTAGAGGTGAGGCAAGAGTTCATCAGGACTCTTAAACATCATTAAATTATCTATCATTTTGCGATTTTGAGAATATAATAAGACACTTCATGGAAGCACAATGCTGCCACTTTAGAAACCTCCAAAAAGAGGACTATTATTAACTTTGAATGCAGTAAAACCATAATAAAAAGTAATTCAATAAGGACATGCTCTCATGCAGGAAAAAATTATCTTTCAACAAAATCCTCCTGATGCTGTTTTTACAGTTCATCACAGCTGAGAGTTGATGGGAGTTAAACAGGGCCTCTAACTACGATTCAAGTGAACGCACAAAACTTTTGTTGTCTTTTGGGTGTCCATTTTCATAACAACGGTGCTCGAAGTCACTAACAATGCAACTTTTTGACAACGGCTCCCAAGGAGGAACTTTTTGAAAACGCCAATGTGTAAAAACAGGCGAAAACTGCATTTTCTCAAAGCTCGGGGACTTCGTCTCCTTGTAGACAACGGAAAAGCTGCTACTGTGCATGCGCACCACGGCCGTACTACATAGTTCTTCTGCACATGCACGACTAGATGAACAATAACAAACATGGCGGCCTCCAGAGTGTCATGACTCCCAGTACATATTCTCCTGGGACTTGGTAGTTTTATAAACTGTATTGTATTGTTCTCTGCACACACGTGTGTGTGGCTTGATTACGAAAACAGATAGCACCCATTTGTGGCCTGGCATGCTAACTACATCATTTCCAGTGTTTCTGCCGTTGCCGTGTAAACGTGAAACTTTTCTGAAACAAAAATGTTAAAATGATTGGCATGTAATTTGGCCAAAGTCTGTTTCTCATTCATGTGAACAGTGCAGTTTAAGGTCATTGGGTGGCAAACCTTCCAGTAGGAAACCAACCTTGTGAAAAACTGGTCTAATAATCAGATATAACCTTTTAAATATAAAGATGTACATAATAGTAATTCCAATCTCTGTCGCAAAAGTTCTGAATTCAACAATGTAAGGAAACCCCTGACTTCAGCTTGTAAATTAAGTCTGATGGCAAAGCTTTCTTCCTCAGTAGTTACCCAAACCTCACTAAGACGATATACATGTAAATAAAAGTAGTAAAAAAATCCCCTAAGTGGATTTCACTTGTGCCATTCTGTGAGCGAACACAGTTCAGGATACAACTACAAGAAAAGACAACTGAGAAGATGACGTTCTCCTCTGTCGACAGACTGAAAGTAAAGCAGCTGCAGACGTTCAATTTAATTTCCTCGTAATGCAGCAAAACAGCTGAAACTGAGAGTAGCAATGTGGCTGTTGAAAGATGTACTGCCTGAAGACGCTCTGCTTTGAAATGCCTCCGGTGGGCATTCAAACCACGATTACACCAAATGACTCGCCAAATTTTCTAAGTCGCGAGTAATTTGAACGAGTTTAAATATCATGATGAGCCGTTTCTCTAGTTTTTTCTTCATTCTTTATCATTATATGCGATGAATAGAGGAAGTGATTGGGATCCATCTGTTCGCTGTGTAGGTAGAGCGATGTGGAGGCAGGAATAAAGCAGTCGGGCAGGTTTGCGATGAGGTTCTTTGGAGGCGTCAAGGACCCGGCAGGCCTGAATAGACCCATCAGTAAGCTTACACTGGTGGGACGACGCTGACCTCCAGGTGCCCGTCCCCACTCTGCTCCACTGCTCACATTGTTGGAGACACTTTTGCTTCTCTAGTTTCAAAGGCGACGGGCCTCCAGGCAGACGAGGCCGATGAAAAACGGCACTTAGGCGGGGGCCCCTGAGTGGTTTATCCCAAACCTTTTAATCCCCACGACCAGCAGCCTCCATCCCGCTGTCACACTCTGACAGCTGCAGAGCGCCGCGCTCCAGCAACTAACTTCTTAATGTATATTTTAACCTGAAAGCTTTCCTCTGGAGAAGGTGTCAGATTATCGGCCTTTGCTTTTTAGTGAGCGACATGTGACTGGATCTCACTCCAGTTATTTCTCTTCGTGGTTACTGTCCATACACCCAGTAATTATATCCTCTAATTTACAGCTCAAACTTCTTCAAATCCTCATTGATCTTTTACCAACTCTTCTTTTTTTAAATTTTATTTTAGGGCTGTTCTATTTGAAAGCTTTATTTCTTTATTTCTGAGCTTCACTTTCCCCAAAGCTGATGATATGCATTATCCAGTGCGTGTGATCTGACACCAGCCTCGTCTTCTTACCTGCTGCTTGAATCGCCTTTCGGCATGCCACCAAATCCACGAGGAGCAGACATCACTTTCTCTCAACCTGATGTTTGTGATCACTGCAGCAGATTACAGATAATTAAATCCTCATTCCAAACAACTGCTTTGCACTATCCTGTGTAATTTGACACCAGCTTCATTGTCCTACCTGCTGCTTGTATTTCCTTGAGTACGTGACAAAAAAAAAGAATTTCATGACAAGCTGACATCACTTCGACCAAAACCTTTCCAAACTCAAGCAATCTATCCCAAGGATATTGTAACAACTTGTAATTTGTCACCAGCCTCATTATCTTGCCAGCTGCTTTTCATTTCTCGCCGGGAGCTCATAACCAAATAAGAAACCCATGAGAAGCCGACTCGACCAAAACCACATGCTGCTGACAAAGCAGCATTCCTTCTGCATAATTTGACCCCGGCCTCATCGTCTCACCTGCTGATTGCTATGCCCAACTCGGATGACCATAAAAAGAAATCCGTGACAAAATGACATACGCTCACACAGAATGTATTTGAGTGGTCGGCTTCTGCTGAGATGCAGCAAGCGCTTGTAATTTCACATCAGCCTCGTAGACGACATCAGGCAACACAAAGCAATTTTACCAGTAAACAAGGGACAAAAGCATTAGAGTTCGACTTTACCTGTGTTGCTCATACAAGATCTTGGCATCCTGCCAGAGTTCCTGCAGTTAATTGTTTGTTTTTTTGTTGTTTTTTTTAATACCTGTGCTTCTAAATTAGGGTAGAAATGCTAGTCAATAGCATTAATTTAGATAAACAAACCTGTTTCCATCCAGTGGGATGGAGACATGAACGAAACTCAGCAGGACAAAGGAACCAACTTTAAGTGTGAAGTCCACAGAAAGCTAAAGATAAATACATACAAGATTGAGAAAAGGTTTTTATGTCCAATGACCCAATGAATATGAACAATTGAAAGAATTGCTGAGAACATTTAATTCTGTCGCACAAAATGTTTCTCAGCTGCTAGCTGCGGTAAATTAGCATTCTGCTGTGAAGAAACTCAAGCTGGAAGGACTGGGTGATGCAGTTCAATGGTAATATTGCTTTCTGAAGAAACAAATGCGTCGACGGAACTTTTGTGCATATTCTGGTTTCCAGGGAACACGTGAAGTTGGAAGACGCAGCGGGCTAGCTACAGCTGAGTGATGGGTAGATGGGTAGAAGCTAATATAGCGTGTCGTAGGTTTCATATCTTCAGGGGTGGAGTCTGTTTGTTTTGGGCTTGCCCAGAAAGACAAAAACAACGTGGAGTTTGATGCTAAGTCTATTCTTACGTCTTGTGCGCTCGTAACGGCCGGTGAAAACTGCTGAGTCGGCCCTAATATGTGACTTCGACCAAAACCAAGTCAGTCGTTCCTGTTCAGATCGTTGAGAGGAAACCAAAGTCCAGTCGTAGACGTTAACAGGACTTAGAAATGAAACTACGAAGTCCTCCTGCATCCAAATCTTGTGCAGAGACTAAAGAGTGAATAATTGTTTTCCAGAACGACAGGAGGAAAAGTAGAACGAAGCAAGAGACGAGCAAACATTCCACATGTCCACTACTGTACAGCAACTCTTTCCTGTCCGTCTCCTCCGTCTGTCTGCCAATAAACCCGTAATCACAATACTACAGTAATACTCTGGACCTGTTAACACATTAACACATCTTTATGTACAACTCCTTCATCTGTAAGTAACCTTTAAGATAATAGTACAAAAGACAAAAAAATACAAGAAGTGCCGTACAAATAGAAGCCTAATATTTTTTGTTCTTGTTTTGTGTAACTGTACACCTGTATAATGTATATTTTAATATTTATATGCAGCTGTTGTATTAAAGTATATTTTTAAAATAAAGCGTTTTGCCTGGGTGTCTTTGTGTGTGTGTGTGTGTGTGTGTGTGTGTGTGTGTGTGTGTGTGTGTGTGTGTGTGTGTGTGTGTGTGTGTCTGTGTCTGTGTGTGTGTGTGTGTGTGTGTGTGTGTGTGTGTGTGTGTGTGTGTGTCTGTGTCTGTGTCTGTGTCTGTGTCTGTGTCTGTGTCTGTGTCTGTGTGTGTGTGTGTGTGTGTGTGTGTGTGTGTGTGTGTGTGTGTGTGTGTGTGTGTGTGTGCGCGGGCGTGTGCGGGCGTGTGTGTGTTAAATGAATGAGTCCCGCTGCGTGGGGGAATTGGACTTGATGAGTGTTTTTTAACAGCTCCCTTTGTGTTAACCGTCTGGAGGTGACGGCGTGACCAATTTGAGGTGTCGCTCTGTTCCTGGCGCCTGGCAGTAGTCCTCAGGAACCAGGATTTGCATTCACACCGAGAGACCAGCAGACCCCAGCAGTGCGGGGCAGCACCCCCAGCAGGCCTCACCGGGTTACTGCGTCCATTATGAAAGGATTTGGATTCCTTTTTACATAACTTGATCCTGAAGGAGTTATTTTGGCGTATGCAGGCACCCGGCATTCTGCGGGCTGGTTCCTCACTCAAAGGATCCAAGTCGTCACTCGTTTAGGTAGACAGGAGCCAAACACCAATCGGCTTCCTGGTGCATTTATACTCCTCAGCGTTGTCTTATATAAGAGTCAGTGTTGTGCACCAGCTCCAACTGAGTTAGCAGACTTACTATAGCACATAATTTTTAGCAGGACACATTGATAGGATCGTTACTGAGTATGTTTGAACAGAAAAAAAGAGGCAATCAGACAATCACACACACTCTCCTTAAGGTTTGTGTCTGTGTTGACCGGTCCGGTTCTCTCATAGTCACCTGCAATCAGATCCAGCAGAAGGTCGACGTTTCAATGAACACATCTCTGGTTATTTTGTTGAAAATCTTCCCCTTACATGTAATACTGAGACTCGGAAGCAATAAAGATGGCACAGTCTAACCCTCCAGATTGAAAAGACTCTGGTGCATCGGTTAGTTTGACTGCAGCGTGTCGCTCTCCACGGAATGAATGACGTTTGTCAATATTCAAGAATCCAGAGCGCCCTCTTCATGAAGCTTTTAGGAGATAATTAAATGAAGCCAACTGAGAATGGAGCCATTGTTCTTGTAGCATTTGCTTGCGGGGAAAGAATTTGATGGGGAAGTAGATACGGAATATGTGCTCGGTCCAACATTTTGCCTTCTTGGTAAGTATCATGAGGATTGTCTGCCAAACTGTCTTACTGTAAGACCTCATCGTAAAATCTCTTGGTGCCACTTTGGATGATGCCGAGAGCGTCGAGTGGTATTGAGCCAGATTCGATAAAGATCCCTGATTACAATCATTTAAACTAGTCTCGCTGCAGACAGCTCTTTCATTATCCGCACCAAAGCTTTACGAGCTATACGTGTCTTCTTCTCTGGGGAATATTTCTTGCTGATTGGTCCACATATTATATAATTTGCATGTTGTTAAACATTTTGTCAGATGAGATAAAAAACTGTTGCATTTATTTATATTGTTTTTTTGTTTTCTTTACCAAGAAATATCACATTTTAGGACCGAGGGTGTGTCCTGTACTTTGGGTATTTCAATTCAATTCAGTTTTATTTCTATAGAGGCCAATACAACACGGTCATTTCAAGGCACTTTTACAGAGAAAACCCAACAATTCATACAACACGAGCAAGCAGAGGAGACGGTGGAAAGAAAAAACTTTAAGCAGGAAGAAACCTGCAGAACCAGGCTCAGAGCTGGAGACTTTCTCCTGATCCAGTTGGAGTTAGGGGACAGAGAGATTGTGGGCAGGGAATCACACCCTGGTTCTGGTAAGGGGTAGGGGTTGTTGGGAGGGATATACTTGTTTTTCTGTCATTTGCAATCATGGGAAATGTATTTCACATTAGTAGTTTTTTTTTTCCTCCACTTTGAGTCACCTTGACCAATTCGCAGACCATAGGACAGCTGGGATGGAAAGTGTTGGGCTTGTTTGAAACTCAGTGCCTTGCTCAGGGACACTTTGACGTCTGGCCAAGATGAGGGATCGAACTTTGCAGTCACTCAACTGAACCTCTCCCAACAAAATCCTCTTTGCAGCTTCAGTAGGTGATGGCCGTGGGTGTGTGTGTGTCTCTATGTTGAAAGATTATACTAGGAATCGGTAACATGCAAAGAAAACCAAGAATTAATGCTGTGGGAAAAGAAGAATGGAGTAAAACTTTTGACGGTAATCTGCCTTATTTTCCATGTGTCCTTCTGGAAAGAGTTAATTAGCCTCTCTTGATCTACGTGCTTTGTTCTGGATGAGTACAGATTTGCTTTAAGTAGCAGTTGAACTCTGTTAAGCTGTGTTTGTTACAAAGAGGTTGATCTTACTTTAAAAATCCACTTTGACTGTAATATTTCTTACCCTGGAGGTCCAATTGGAGCCGTCTCTTTCTTTTTTCTCTCTAACCGCAGCAGTTGGGAGAGCTGCTGGTGGTTCATGTGACGGATTTCTCCACGACTCCTTCAGTATGTTACAAAGTGTTTACAAGCTGAGTTTGAAGGTCGCTTTGGTCCCGCAAGGGACTCACAGCTGTTTGAAATCTGCAGCACCTGCAGACAATCAACCCCACAGAGGAAATCATTCATTTCACATCGGAGACTCCCACAAGAGTTCTTCTCAAGGATCGACTGCACTCACTTCTGCAGCAAAGAGAAAAGAAGCAGAATTGTATTGGCTTGTTTGAGACCGAGTCCTGAACCAGGTTCTGATCATTAACAGCTCATCTGGGGCCTCTGTTCTTGGACTGCTGCAGTTTGAAAAGTCCATATTAAAAAATCACTGCTTCTCATCCGCCAGCAGCTCTTTATGAGCTTTGTTCTGTTCTGGAAGAGATTCTGACACTGTTTACATGTCAAGATTTTAAAACGAGGTCTGGTTACAGGGAAACGGCAGAAACAATCAAAACGATGTAGTGAGCATGCCAGGCCAGGAGTTGGCACTGTTGTTTGTTTTTTGTAATGAAACCACACACACACACACACATACGCACAGAGAACAATATGCTATGAAAGCATTTAGAGCTGACTTCATTTGACAGTACTTGGGGAAAACGTTCTCATTCCAAACAGCAGCGTCCAGCTCCCGCTGGATCTCCTCCTCTCCTACTATGGAGAGGAGCATCTGCACCTCGTCGGAAAACCAGGGTGCCGTGTAGAACCGACATGTCAATAAATCGAGTCAACAAAACAACCAGAGTGCGCAAAGCAGCTTATGCGAACAAAAACGGGAGGGGATACAGCTGATGAGCTATTTCAATGCCCTCGGTGAGTGCTGATGACATCTCCAGCCGACGAACTTAATGACTTTCGACGTTCTGGCCGAGAGGCGTGCACACTGCCCGGCAGAGAGGAGGAGTCCCGCACCGCGACGGATCTTAAAGTGAGGCTGATGTTTCAACACATGAACATCAGGACAGCTGCAGGACCCGATGGTATAACCTGTGCCAACCAGCTTGGACTGGCGTTCACGGAAAAATTCAACCTCTCGCTCTCCCAGTGCATCATCCCCAGGTGCTTTAAACAGTCGGTCACTGTTCCTGTCCCCAAGAAAGCCAAGCCCAGCTGCCTTAATGACTACCGGCCCATTGCGCTTACCTCTGTGGTGATTTAATCTTTTGAAAGACGTGTCAAAAACGTCAACACCTCCTCGCTACCTGCCTCCCTGGATCCCCTCCAGCTTGCATTGCAGCCAAATAGGAGCACAGACGACGCCATCATCCATCTGCTACACACAGCCCTGGCCCACCTGGACACTTGGAAGGGGAATTTTGTGTGAATGCTCTTCGTGGACTTCAGTTGAGGATTCAAACACCAAGATGCCCTCTGGGCTGGTCACTAAGCTGCAGGACATCGGACTCACCTCCCCCCTGTGCAGGTGGGTCTACAGCTTTCTTACCTGCAGACAACAGGTGGTTCAAGTGGGAAATCACATGTCGTCCTCATGCACCCTGAACATCGGTGCCCCCCGTGGCTGTGTGCTGAGCCCTCTGCTGTACTCACTATACACTTATGACTGTGTGTCCACATTAGACTCTAGCACCATCATCACGTTTGCTGACGACACAGCATTGGTGGGTTTGATTTCCAACAACAACAGGAAAGGACCTGATGGAGAACAGCCACCTGGAGAACTGGTGCAGAGAAAACAGCCTCCTCCTGAACGTCAGCAAAACCAAGGAGCGGATTGTGGAGGTGCTCAGAAACCTTTACACCTGCACCATTGAGAGTGTTTTAGCTGGAGTATGATCACCTTGATGAGCAAGCTTTAAAAATATTAATTTCTTAATCACATCTATTACAGAATATATAGAAATATCAAAATGGTACAAAACTTTAAATGAAAAAACATGAAACATATAAAATTCCCGTTTATAAGATAAGTATATAGATATTAAGTCCATGGCTACTAGGATAAGCCTCCATTGCTGCATGTTCAGGTCAGACATATAATTTGTCCTTAAAACAAAATCATGGACTACACGATGGGATAACTATACTATGGATAATAACTGGACTTTTTACAACCATCCTTCCTTATGCCCATGAACGACAGTTGCTCAATGCCACTGTATATTAAAAATGTTGCTTTTTCAAATAAAGAGTCTTTTCATGTCATAATCACAACCTCCAACATCTGAAGTCTTGATGTCTTAGTTATTAGGCTTTAATATCATCTGTCTGGCCGATATGAAATGAGCCGCATACGGTTTCCGAACTGAGCGGTTTGACGCCCCATTCGCCTCATAAAACGATCAAACAGAAACATTTAATAACGTCTGTAAGAGTGACTGAAAGCAGAGAGAGGGTCGGCCTGATCTCCTCGGAGGAGGAGCACCTCAGTGGAGCTAAACGGTGTGATGAGACGGAGGAGAAGAAGAATCTGCTCTGTCTCTGTTGGGGTTCCCTGACGCAGCAGGAAGCATCCAAGAACGGTGAAGCAGGAGGTTTAATTAGCACAAGAAGACACCCAGAAGAAATTTCAGTTTAAATTGATTGTGGATGGCTCTGATGGGAGAACGTTAGTGCAGATAAAAGCCGTCTGAAGACTGACAATCAGATCGCAGAGAACAGAGGAAACTGTCTGGCTCTACTTAAACCTCTGCTCATTATCAGTAGAATAACTGTAAAGTAGTTCTGAAACTCGAGAGAACAGCAAAATATAAGGTGTCAAAATTCCTAAACCGACATTAAAGGATGATTAAAAACAGCGTATATGTGCTCAGACGTATTAATGGTAATTCATTAGACCATGACCAATGACTTAAGCTTTGAATGGCCTCGGGCCTGAATACTGTACATCTCAGACTTGTAGAATATGAAGCATGCACTTCATAAAACTCACTTTTATTTACTCAGGTTTTCCAATTACAAAAGAGTTGAGTTTTTTTTATATACCTTTACATTAAAGTTTTTTTACGTTATTTGTTTTTTTTCTACCTAATTGCTTTGTTTTAATGCTTTTCTTTCATTTCCTTGTAAACCAGTTGTCTGAATGCTGTTATATACATAAATCAACTTGCCTTGCTTTCTGCTAGAACTTTTGGAAAGCTGTGAATGCTTCTTGCTTACTTGTTAAGACCAAAATGGCAGATCAACGCCTGTCTGTGCTGTAATCGCTAATACTGAATCAAGCCGCGTTCCAACTTTACACACTTTTTTCTTTTTAAATGAGTTCTGTCAGGAATGAAGTGAAGGTGCGAGTCAGAAGCAGTTTTATTACAAAAAGATTTTTTATTGCATTGTTTCAATTCACATTTATGTCAAATGTACCTCAAATTAGAAGAAAAAAAAAAAAACTAAAACAAAAAAACATGACTCAAGCATCTCATTCAGTGAATGAACTGTTCCACATTGCACGATGCCCAGGGCTGAAAATACAGCCACCGATTGGTCCAGTTAAACCTCGGAGGAGGAGTCAGACAGAAGCAGGAAGGGGAGGAGCTTCTGAGTGGAAAGGTCTCATACACACGTTTCACAGCTGAGACCTCCTGAGCTCCTTTCATGCTGCTCGAGCAGCTTCAAAGACGATGAGGCTGATGTCAAATTACAAGCTATTCTAATGCAGCACATAAACAAGAAGAGGCTGGAGCCAAATTGCATGCACTTTGTTTGGAATTCTATTAGTGAAGCGTGAGCAATATGAGCTGGCTCCACAAAGTAAAAACCAGCTGGATGAGGCTGGTGTTAAATTACATACACGTAACAAGACTTTCAAAGAACTGTGGGCAAGATGAAGAGGGTCAAATTACAAGCCTGCAATGCTGCATCTTGGAAATGTAAAGTCAGTTACAGACTATTACAATTGTGAGCCTGGTGTCAAATTACAAGAACTCGATGCGACACGCAGACAGTGTAGGATGATTGCAGATTATCTTTAAAGTCTGAATCATGAGCCGCAACTCTAGTGGTTACCTAAGAATAAGCAGCAGAAGAAAGTGAAGCCTCTTATATAAAGAGGCTGTGGTCAAATTACAAACACATTGTGATGCAGGAGAGCAGATGAAAGACACTGCTGAGAGGAACGTGGGTTTTTAGGATGGTGGTCTGACAGGCTGCAGAGAGCCGGATTGAAACCAAAATAAACCAAGTATGAATTTGTAAAGAGAAACGAGTGCAGAAACAGAAAAGTTCTCTCCAAGTATCATTCACTCAGTTTCTGTAAAAACAAAAGGAGTCATCATCGTTCAGCTCGATGGTTCATGTTCCTCTGGATCAACTCAAAAGAATCTACAAGTTTCACTGCCTGTTGCTCAGACGCAAACGTGCATCGTCATGGTCTGCTGACATTTATCCAACCACCACTAAAAACACAGAGGATGAAGAGAGCGAGCGTTGTTCTCGACGAGGCTTTCCTCCTCGTAGAAACAGCGTCGACGTTGTTCAAGTGGAAAACCATATCAAACACACGAATCGGTTTAGCAGCCATCGCAGCCCGACTTATTGCATTGAGTTGGTCTGCTCTCAGCGCCTCCATGAAACCACTCCGCAGTTCTCTGTCGTCCAGGAAACCTTCCAGAGGCTCTGGATACGAGCTGCTCGGTGTTTCCAGAGGACGGGTTGGTGGGAGGCGGAGTCCGCCACCAGGACAGCGTGATTACAGCCGTCAGCAGCTCCGACACTGCTGCTATTTTAAGATCCTCAAATGTCTTTTAAAAAGAAACAAACTCGGGAATATTCACGGATAGATTTGAAATCTTCTCGGCATTCATTCGATTTCAGGCTGTTAAAAACCTGCGAGGAGTCGTCACCCATTAGCACTCTGAGCTTGTGAGAAGTGAGAAACCGCCAAGCAACGTGGAAATGATTTTTAAAGAAAATTGCACATTAGCAAATGAGGCTGAAACGTAAAGGATTAGCATTCCACTTAAAGTTACCAACACGATTTAGATTTCATCCAGCCTCCGTTAACCACACCTAAAGATGGTGTCGAACAGCAATGAATCACATTTATGTGAAAAAGTAACACTTCAACCACTGAAGCAAATCGGAGCGAGAAGAATTAGTTTGGAATTCAGTTCTACATGTTTTTGATTCATGCGACTTCAATTCTTTGCAGTTAAACTTGTGACTTGAGCTTCATTAGTGTCTGTAATCGAACACAAGTTTGATGGTTTGTTTCTGTGGCGTTCCTCCCTGTAACACCGTGAATCTGTATGTTAACGTGTTTGTAGCGTGGAGTTCACCGAATCCAGGACTCGCATCAACATGTCGCAATTCTCCGCTAATCCCACTCAAAGGATCCTTTGTGAGGCTTTCTGTGTGTACACGGAGCCTCGTCTCACGGTGGGTGGTCCTTTAAAACATCTGGCTGCGTCTGTGTACGACACCGCCGCCCTCCGAGGTCTCGCCGCTGCCGCAGCCTGCAGGCAGACTCTTCCTCTCACTGCGCAGGGCTTAGAGTCCTGAACAGGAAGTCGTCTGGGAAAAGTAAACAAGCGCCCAGAGCTCAAACTGAGCGGCTTTACTGAAGCTATTCTGTAAAAAGTTGCAACAACCAGAAAGAACCAAAAATCTCAAACTGTTTTCTGTTGTTCTGAAGGCTTTTTAACTCGTTACCAACTCTCAACTTGTATTACCGCTCTGTGCCACCAGATGGTGTGTTGAGTCGTTCCTCACGTCCGTGAGCTCTGAAGCCGATCGCTAGCAGCTTGCAGCCAATAAACAGGCTGATTTAGGCCCACGTGATGTCATGAGAGGGTTACATTTCGACTCCCGTTTACGGTTTCACCAGACGTTACATCGACGACTTTGCAGCTTCCTGCAGGATTCAGACTTCACATTAACGCATTAATAAATAGGAAGTGACATGAAAACAAGAAACTTAAATAAAAGGAAAGTGATCCGACAACAGATGAAAGCTGCAGTGACTCACCATCGCCCCCCAATGTACACGCGGCGAGGCTTGAATCTGAAGTTCTGGTACTTTTAAAGTTTAGGTTTGGTCCATGATGCTCCATCATCCTTTTTTTTTTTTTCTTTACAGTTTAGTTTGATGGTGCGATGCGTGGCTGATTCCTTTCATGAGAGAACTTTGTTCAAGTCTGAGGTGTGTTTAAAGCTGCGGTTTGATTTCCCGGCTCATCACGGCAGCAGCGCCTCTCCTTCCTCCACCCACAGTAGGTTGAGGGCCTCAGCCTGCCGCTGCTCGCGCTGGTGGATCCTCCGCAGGCGCAGGATGTACAGCAGGATGGCGAGCACCACCACCAGGATGCAGAGCGAGAACAGGTGGTGGTTGTAGACGAAGGAGGAGCGCAGCCAGCTGGGGTGGTTCTGCCGCAGCGTCTCCTGCTGCAGGTCCCTGCAGAGCGGCGACACGCAGCACAGCACATGTTACGCACGGATCAACGGCTTCTGTTCTGGTCTGCTTTCACCTGACGCAACTCACCTGAGCGGCAGGAAGCGCGTTTTGAAGAGGATGGCACCCAGAGTCCACTGCACCTCCTTGTCGTAGACCAGCTGGGCGGTTCTCAGGCTCGGGTAACCGGGGGGGAACCGGAAACCCGAGTGCAGCACCTCGTACATCCAGGCCGACTTGAAGCACTGATACCTGTGGAGGAGTGGACACAGAGCTGAAGCTGCGGCGCCATCTGGTGGCAGGAAGCAGGAGAGTGGCAGGTTTGTCTAAAACCTTCAGTTAACAGGCTTCTTAAGTGAACTTTTTCATCATGTTCATGGATTAATTTTGATTTTATGGTGGGAAAAAATGTCCAAAGAGGGAATTCTTCTGCCATTTTTCAAACATCTAATATCTTCAATAATGAAAAATCGACACGCTGTTGAAGGGACTCAAAGGAAGATCTGCTCAACATCAGGAAGCAAACAAAAGTTTGAGAAAACAAGTTTTCTTCAAGGAAAAGTTTTCTAAAAAGTTTTTCGTTACAGCAGCTCAGTTTGTGGTTGATGATTCTGAAGTGAAGCACTCAGTGAGGACGTCACATGAACATTTTACTGGATATTAATCTCTGAGCCTCATCCTGTGGGTTTCCTCCTGGTTAAATCAAGTTCCCAGCTCTGCTTCCTGAATGTGGAGCTCAGAAGAAGCTCAACAAGAAGTTGGTGCATCTCTGAAAATATTGAAATCTTCACAATCATCTGATCGATGGACACATGAAACCGAAGAGGAGTCCTCAGATTACTGTGAAACATGGAGGAGTTACATCATGTTGTTGGGCTGTTTTGCTGCCTCTGGTACCATGAAAGAAAATCAAATCTGATGATTTTTTCTGTCATTTCACACAAAAATAAATGTTCTGCATTCTCAGAAAATTGGAACAAAGTTTTCAGCTCTGGTTCATCCATCCATCCATTTTCTCCCGCTTATCCGTTTCAGCACATTTCAGTTTACGAGGAACATGCAGCTCAGTTTCATCTTGACTGAGCAGTGCCATAATAACTTCATATTTACGGTTGTCTTTGTTGTGGCACAGACTACACCAGATGAAAATGTCTATTTTCACAATTTGTACAGAAATTGACTACAACCTCAACATAGTCAATTTTAATGAAATCTTCCGGTATCTTCAAAATACAGTGAAACATGAAAAAACTATTGCTTTATGGGTGTTTTTACAAACTGCTCTTGACAGCATGGCCTTCAGGCTAATGCTAGTTTGCTATCTTTCATGGCAGCATCAGAGACACATCAGCTCAGGTGTCAGCGTTGTGTTGTGTTGTGTTTGCTCCTCTTCATAAATGTGCTTATAAACCAATGTTTTCTTTGAAATTTGTAGAATTTGCTTGATGTTTGGCAGCAGGACTGGAGCCTCTTGTGGGCCGGTTTTGGCCCACGGCCTCATGTTTGACAACCTTGTTCTAGTAAGAGATGCTCAGTCCAACAGCACCACCAACTCACTTCAGCCTGTTGATGTCAGCCTGCTGAGAGAACAGCTGGTTGTCCAGACGCTTCTTCAGCGTTGACCATTGGGTGGCGCAGTATTCCTGTTGAATGAAGCGAAAACAAAGCTGAAGCCTCCAAACGAACCAAAAGTAGCTCTTTAATGCGACTGGCGCTGCTGTGCGTGCGATACCTTGGCAGCCTGGGAGTATTTCCCGCTGTGGTACTGTCCTCCGATCCGCAGTACGTCCTCCATGCAGTAGTAGAACTCCGAAAAGCCGTAGAACTCGCTGTTGCTGAAGTTGATGGGCGCCTGGTAGACGCCGCCAGGGGACATGGTGCCATTGTGGAGGCCCAGGAAGGGCCTCACCGCCTCCTGACACTGCGCCCAGTCGCCCTGACCTCGCAGGTACAGCGTGCGGTTGTCACGGGCGACGGTGTCCGACAGGTCGACGGGCAGGCAGGGATCCAGGTATGGCTTGTCGTCGCTCAGCCCGGTCTGAGTGGTCAGAAACCTGAGGGAGTTGAAGGTAAGGCTGCTGACAGCGGCGGGAAGAGGAAACGTTTTCCTGATGTGGAACTTTAGTGCTCATGAGAGTGGCGAGCAGGTCTGGTTTCATGATCTCAGCTTGTTAGGAAAAACATTGTTCATGGAAACAGTCTCATGTGTTTATTTGTCAACTGACTGTAAATATTTGTGCGAGTGCGTCTTCGTGTGGACACACACACACACACACACACACACACACACACACACACACACACACACACACACACACACACACACACACACACACACACACACACACACACACACACACACACACACACACACACACACACACACACACACACACACACACACACACACACACACACACACACACACACACACAACTTGGATTTCTCAACTTCCTGTTTTACATCACACTGCCGTCAGCTCGATATGTCATTATTTACTCACGGTTAAACATCATGACCCATTTTATAGATTTTACACCCGAATGCAACCTAAACCCTGTGGAGGAAAAGTGAAGCTCTTTCATTTCTTTATGATGCTTTTGCTCCATTAATTCTATTTAAAACATTCTGTTTCATTAAAACTAAACATCACTTCCACCTAAACTCAAGCACACTTTAAATCTACCTTTTCTCACTTTCACATTATTTTGACTTCCCTTGTTGAATCGAACACGGCTGACTGTGAGCTACGTAGTGGAAGTGTGTGTTCATGTACACGCTGAAGAAAAAACCAATGTGACGTTTGACTGAAGTTAAAAGTTATAACGTACCGGACTAATGTAAATGTGTGTCTCCGTGCATGCAAGTATGTGTGTGAATGTGCTTCACTCTGATAAAGTATCGAAGTATTTACCGGTAAACACTCTGCAAGATACCAGAGAACAAATTTTTCTGATAACTTTCATTTTCTTTAAATCTAATAACAATTACTTGAACTTGCTCATTTTTACATCCTTCAAACAGGCGTATGTGTTCTTTATAATCTCTATGAGGACGATTCAAGAGTCATCGAGTTACCAAGAACTGAGTTTTTATTTTGATCAGAGTCTTATTCAACCAAGAATCTGTACTCGAGTACAATTAACAACCCCGTTGCTTCTACGGGCTTGTGAGTCTTGAAAAGAAACAGAAAAGAGTGTGTTTAACTCCCTTCAGCTCACTGAGGTGTCACTAATTCCTCATTAAATTGTTCTTTCTGGATGACAACTGCAGCCTGAAGCAGTGAAATGAGACATTACAGCCTCTTGATATCTTCACAATAGCAGGTCAGCAAAAATAAGCTTCCGAGCATCACCGAGTCCAACTGAGCTGAAACTCTGGAAAAGAGGAGCGCGTCCAGAGCAAATGGCGGCTCATTGTGTGTCTGACCTGTTCTTGGTGAAGGTGTTGTTGAAGAGCTGGTCCTCGTAGCGCTGCCTGGCCATGTTTCCTCCGAAGCCGAGGAAGGTGGTGACGTAGACGCGGTACACGTGCTGCGTGTGCTCCACGTCGCAGCCCAGGTTGAACTCGGCCAGCACACTTTTACCTGCCTCCTCCTGAGGAAGACAGAAACATGAGGAGTCTGCTAGGGAGGGGGGAGAGAGAGGGAGGGGGGGAGAGAGAGAGAGAGAGAGAGAGAGAGAGGGCGAGAGAGTGCAAACGAGAAAGCGAGAAAGTGAGCGAGAGAGCGGAAGTGAGAGAAAGCAAGAGAGAGCGACAGAGCATCTTACAGCCTCACCTCCTGAGGAGAGCTGAAGCTGATGGCGCTCGGCACCTCATAGGCAATCTGCAGCGAGGCTCCGCCCATGTCCATAATGCCCACTGTGCGCCGCCTGCTGATTGGATGTTGATTCTGAGCACCTGTTGTCACCTCCACTGTTGCGTCCTCTGAAATTGTTTGGTAGTTTTAGACCGAACATTACGGCACAAACGTGTCTGTTTCCAAAGTGTTGTTGAAATCAAACTCACCCTCATCGGCATGATCAAAGCGGCCCAACACAAAATTAATGCCAATCCATGCATACACTCCTTCAGGGTGGAGAGGACACACACACACACACACACACACACACACACACACACACACACACACACACACACACACACACACACACACACACACACACACGTTAGAAATGTAATGTTCAGCAGCACCTTCAGAACAATATTTCAAGTGAGCATCGTTTTTCTTTCAGAAAAAACTTGCGTTTACACGACAACATTTTGAAAACGATAACCATATGGACAGACGATGAAGTTAGATTGTTATCATGATGACTGTCAACTATGAAACTACCAGCTTCCAGGAGATTATGGACTGGGAGTCATGACACCCTGGAGGAAACATTGTTGTTATTGTCCAGCTACTCACACATGTGCCGAAGAGCCATTTACTAACAGCAGTGGTGTGAATATGCAGTCGCAACATTTCACTGAGATGGAGCCTGAGCCTTTTCAAAAGTTGTATTCTTTTTCCACTTTCCATGGAGACAGAGTCGGAGTGTTTTCAAAAAGTTTCCCATTTACATGGAGACTGAGCATTTCCAAAAAGTTCCACCTAGTGAGCAGTTTTCAAAAAGTTGCGTTTTCAGTGGCTCCGAGCACCGTTGTCGTGCAAACGAACTCCCATGAAGAAAGTTTAGCATTTTCGCTTGAAATCGTTGTCATGTAAATGTAGCCTAAAAGTAGTTCCATTTACCTTCCTGTTTTCCAGAGATTACTTCAGCGTGTGAGCTGGAAAACAGGAAGTCGAACTCCAATGGGACGTCGGTCACCAGGTCCTCCAAGATGGCCGCCTGCTGGCTACACACACACACACACACACACACACACACACACACACACACACACACACACACACACACACACACACACACACACACACACACACACACACACACACACACACACACACACACACACACACACACACACACACACACACACACACACACACACACACACACACACACACACACTTAAATAAAGTGGACTAAGACAAAGTCTCAGACAGCTCTATGTAATGAGTTAGAGCATAAACCCAACAAGAGAGAAGAAAAGAGGAAAAAGATGCGAGTGTTCACCTGTCGGACAGCAGCCGCATGCCGGCGGTGCAGAGGATGTAGAGCGGCGTCTCTTTGTGTTTGCTCTGCGGGACGTGAGCGGCAGCGAAGCTGAGTAGAGGCTGCAGGTAGCTGCTGGCTTTGGTTGGAGTGTTGGCCAGCGTGGAGATGCCTGAGGGACAGGGACAGGGACAGACTGTTCAGTACGGTCAGATACAGAACAACACAGATCACAATGACAAAACTGCATGGATCTGATAATCTCATGATTTAAAGCCAACTGGCATTATCCGACCCACAAGCTAATTATTATCACTATTAAATGAGGCAACTGCTTGAATGTGTATATAAATATATATAGATATAAATTTCAATGAAAGTTAACAGAAAAATGACTTTAGCTTGTTTGTGCGTCACAAACAAGGTTACCGGACGGTTAAGATCATTAATAAATGATCAAGAAGAGGTTTAACTCAAGTGTTCCTGTGGACTTGACATCTTTTATACTGTCATAAGATTTTGTTTACATCTGTTCTCAGTTTCTTCTCCGCTCCACAGGTGTGAGAACGGCTCGTTACAGAATGAGACGTTCCAGGGTCAAAGCCTCCATGTGGACTTTGGCAGCAGCTCCCTAATCTAATCTGTCTGCCGTGACTGAGATAAAAGACAAAAACACTTCATCCAACCCATCGGGGAACAAAAACATGAAACCACCCAGACCTGAAACACAACCACAAATAAAAGATTAGAAGAAGACTAAAAGAACATCTCTTCTTCCAGCTGTGAAGAACCGTTTCACCAATGCTCAGCAGGATTTCATTGGTTTTCCGTTACAGGATTAAAGTGGCTGTCGGGTGCCGACGGAGGAGAACCGTGCCGTCTCACCAGGTTTGATTTTTTTGACCACGGGCCTGTGGTCGCGGTCTCTCATCTGTCGGATGTCCAGCAGGGTGTGGGGGTTTCCGTTGTGGGGGGGCCAGTAGTACACGAAGACCCTGGAGCCGCTGCTGCCGCAGTCTACCACGATCCCGTAGTTCAGGGCCGAGTTGAGAACGTCGGTGGCCTCCATGGACTCGGCGATGGAGAGATATCTGGAGGAAAAGGAAACCACGTCGGGAAAGGAGAAGAGCTGTTTAGGGGACCATTTACACAGCAATGATTTCAAGTGAAAACGCAATGAAAGTCTTTTCATTGTGTTTTCCAAATTAGAGTCACTAAAAATGCAACTTTTTGAAAAGAGCTCACAAGGTGGAACTTTTGGGAAACACTCGAGCTCCTTCGTGGAGTGGACGGGTGAAAACGACACTTTCTGGAATCGGAAGCTCTACGACCGCGTATGTGCACTATGGCCGTAGTAAATCGTTCTGCACATGTGCCAGTAGGTGAACAATAAGAACCTCCAGAGTGTCATGACTCCCACTCCATATTCTGCATTTTAACTTGAAACTTCAGATAAACAATCCCTAAAGCTAAGTTCACACTGCAGGAAAATGCAACCCGATTCCGATTTTTGCAGACCAGACCCAGGCCTCCATCATATGTGGTGCCACATCGAATGTCTCTGATGTCTTTCAATGCGACCGAAGTCTGAACAGTCAAGTTTCATGTATGCGATTTCCACGTCATTGACATGAGACCGACGTCACCGATCTGCACTGGAGGAAGCAGCTCTGCCAAAATGTGTGAGGAAGAAACGGACATTGTAGACACAGGCGAGGGGATTAATCGTCAGAAGAATTGTGAGGTTTTGTGTCAGTGAATCTCCATTCTGACCTGAAATCAAGCAGCTTCTTTCTCCATTTCTAGGAAATCTCTCAGATATTTATTCTATAGTTTCTAAAGTAATAGAAGAAAATCTCCATTCATACATGAAGCAGCCACCATGTTCTGCATGATTCAAAATGAAGAAAATGCGTCGACTAACAAAATGCAAACTCTCTTTCAACAGTGATACAAAATCAGACCCTCATTTTCTGCAATAAGCTGATATAAACGAGACATTTAGACTAAAGCAGCAGATGTGGTTCAAAACCGGCTCAAGCACCAGATGGAGAGTCTGAATCTGACTGATTCCAGCCTCTTCAAGAAAGAAACCTACAATTATCCATCATCATGGAGGATTTTAACGATCGGTCTGCAGAGAAGTGACGCTCACTCCACTAAATAACAGCGTTGTTCTGGCAACACCCACAAAACAGAAAAAGCTGCAAATTACTTGTAACATGCAACAGTTATGTTTTCCAATATAATCTTGAGAACAAGGTTTTCTTTGCTCCTGTAGACCAGAAGTAATAAGTACAACCTCATCCTTTTGTCTTCGTTTGAATGGTGCCCATTTGTGCGACCTTGGTGAATCTGCAGAGCGACCAACGTTTCCTTTGATGCAAATGTTTTTCACAATTAACTCTGACATTACAGCTTTTCTGCTAAAGCTACTTTAATGGCTTCCACTTATCGCTCATCCACAGACAATAGCACCATCTACTGTTCACTTATGGGTGTTGTTTTATGTCCAGTTGTCTCACTAACCAGAGCAACTGCTCAGAAATTTGGAGGAATAATAACTTTTCTTAAACATCTCCAGCTCGTATGTTTTGTTGTTATTAGACCCGTTTGTTCGTCAATATTTCAAGTGAAAACGCATCATTTTGGGGTTTTCGTTTCAGAAAAGTCTCACACTTACCGACTTGAACGTCCTGAGAAGGAGCCCTGCCGTCCTCAAAGACCCCTCCCACCCAGCTCATCACCTGCTTGAACCGACGCCTTGGGCTTTAAATAACAGCTGACCTGGACATTAGTGTTTTAATCTCTTTATTGCAATCCTGCTTATGATCATTTTATAAAGTGTGTTCAATTATTTACCTCTTTAAATCAAGAAAGATTTATACAATTCTCAGTGTACTTTCACAGATTTTCTTGACACACAAGGAAGCAGCCCATGTAATTTCATTACTTTACACATATAATGAAAAAGAAAGCTATGCAGAGGACAACACACTATAAATATTGTGCATTAACAATGGTGAGTACCACTGTCAGATATTCGTATAGGCAGATGAAGTTGGATTGTTATTACGGTGATTGTCAACTATAAAACTACCAAGACACAGGTGCAGAAGAACCATGTACTACGGGTGTAGTGGGCATGCACAGCCGCAACTCTTCCACCGTTTACACGGAGATAGAGCCCCAGCATTTTCAAAAAGTTGCCTATTCCCCTTATTTCCACGGAAACTGAGTATTTTCAAAAAGTTGAAAATGAAAGTTTTTCATATCCACTTGTGGAGTTTAGACGGGACCTCACAATCAGTCAGTTTTAGACACTGATGCTCGCCACTGCTTGACGGCGCTGCTGTGCAGCACACCTGCAGCCAGTCGCAGGTTATCAGCCGATGATGTTGAGTAAGAATATCCACCTCAACAGATGTCAAGTTCACATGCAGGAAGTTGATTATCTTCCTGTGGTGAACATTTTTTTAAATAAAGAATAGCTAATTATAAAAAAGTGTTTATAGCCGTGTTTCAATAGGACACATACGTGACTGCCTGTTCTCCATCTTGATTCTCAATATATCACATTTTCCAAAAAATGAATCAGATCACCGTCACACACCGGCTGGGTAGCGGTCCACTCACTTGTTAACTCGGGTTCCGGCCCGCCGCTGGCCGCCCCAGAGCTGCCTCCGATAGGTCCCGAGGAGGAGCAATGCCGAGGTGATGAAGAGCAGCAGCAGGAAGAGCCTCTGGCGGGGGGCGCAGCCCACCGACAGCACGGACACGCTGCAGTACCAGGAGGCCGGCAGGCAGGAGAACGTGATCCTGCAGGGAGGAACAAAACTGCTTCAACACTGACAACATCAGATTGTCCTGTTTACATGAACACTGAACGTAATCGGAACGCTGCGCCGGACTATATGCATCAAGATGTGACTCGACTCATTTCAGTGGATCAATCCCATGATGCTTTGCACTGTGCGCCCGTCACAAAAACAGCATATGTCAAAGTTCGTGGAATTCTCTGTGTGTGTCAAGTATTTCAGCTATTCTGTCTTTTAATAGGTTTAAAAGAATTGTTTTCTGCACCGACCAGTTTTGCTTTGCTCCCTCCATCTTTCTTAAAACACTGGTGTGTATACGCGGTCACCTCATGACCTTAGATGATGTCACAGACACGAACGCAAAGCTCCGACTGCAGGAAGCAACCAGATATTCTGTTTACATGGACTATGATCTGATGAAATACTGGACTACACCACCTCTTACAATCCCATTGTCATTTCAAACTTGATTGAAATGTTTATATGGTCCATGTAATCACAACTATTGTGAGCTACTACCGCTGGAAATGTTGCTTCACTTCCTACTTCAAAAAAGCTACAGTGAAATGTTTCAGTGATGAAGTTTTTATTGTTCGCAGCTGTTCTACAGTTACTTTAGTACACAAGAGGACAACTAATTTTCCCAAAGGGCCACGTGAAAAATTTGCACTGCTATTAAGGCCTGAGACGTAAGTTGACTTGAATTTGTTCTCAATAAGAATTATTTCTTGATAAAATAAAAGCTGTTTTTTTAACATGATTTATATTTGTACTGTACTTTTGCTCTGTGACACTTTTTCTTTCCCAGGCTCTCTCTGGAAATCATGATTACATTTTTTAAAATTTAAAATTTCAGTAAATAAGTTGATGAAAATTATTCTTCTTCCCCCCCCCCCCCCCAATGTAAAACAACCATTGCATGAGGTGAAACTTGCATTATTGCAACCAATAATGTAATAATGGCCAATAACCTGGAAAACTTTGTTATTATTGACTTTATTACATCTAAAATGGTCAGTCATTATCAGCCAAAGGGGCACATATGGCACCCGGACCTCATGATGCCCAGATCTGTTTTTGGCCCCGTTTACATGACATTGTTTTAAAGTGACACACAAAAACGTTGGGTGTGTCCTTTTACACTGACAATGGTGTTTGACAAGAAAGGCAAGAGCACCCACTGGTGGCCCAATACAAAAGCATTTCTGCAATTGCTGCGCAAAACATTGCCATGTAAACACAAATCTTTTCTGAAACGAAAACGCAAAAGCGAAGCGTTTTTCACTTGAAACGTTGCGTAAACGGGGCGTTAGTACCCCGGCTGATGATGAGAGAGCTGCTTCTTGTAATGAAAGTATTCAAAGATCAGTGCAAACAACGTGTATAGTAAGAGGCGTGACACCACAGACAATCAACTGAGCACAACAGGTGAAATGCGGTGGAGACAGACTTTTACAGGAAGATGAGCACCACGAACACCATTCACTCAGCGGTTGACAATTTCTGCAGCTGAAAACCACATTCATTACTAATTTTCTGTCATCATCACTGCAAGCGTGCACTCCGTCTCATTCCACAATTTAGGGTGCTCAAACAAGTAGGTCAAACAAATTCTAGCTCAGGGCCACATGCAACGCAATTTCATCCAGAGTGGACTGGCCCAGTAAAATAGTGCCATAATAACCTTTAAATATAAACTTTAAAGTTTACATTTGGTAAAAGGAATTCACTTATATAGCACTTTTCAACTGCGTGAGGAGCCCCAAAGTGCTTTACATTGTTAATCACATTCACCCATTTACACACATTCACACACCAATGGAGGCTGCAGCCATGCATCTTAACACAAAGCCAATTTTAATAGAACCTTCTGGTGCAGAATACAATGAAATGTCCAAAAAACTTCTATAACTGTTGCATTATGCATGTTTTTACAAACTCACGCTGACAGCATGGTTTTGAGGCTAGTTTGATAGCAAGCTGTCATGGTAGCACCACAAAATGTTTACAATTTGCTTGGGGGTTTGGCCTGAATGTAGCTGGTTGTGCTCCAGTTCTGGCCCATGGGCCTTGTGTTGGACACCCCTGCGCTAAATATAGACACCAAGTTTCTGTATCCCATGCTTTGAGAGGCGCAGACTAAACTCAGTCAGGAATGTAAAGATAACTTTGAGATTGTGACTCCAGAAGGTCCAAACACAAGTTATTCTCAGCAATAATATCTGTTATCAGTGTTGTACCTTGCCATGTGTCCAGCTCAGCACACACACAAGTTGTCACCTCATGGCGGCTGCAGGCTTGTTTGGATCCAGTCCTAACTTATGAAGTTTGTTCTGCTGGAAGAGAGAGAGAGAGAAAAAAGAAGTTAAAATGCCTTATACAACAGTCTCTGTGAGTCTTGAGTACAATTACTAGAGGTGATCGAGCATTTTTTTGTTCCAGGGATACATTGAGGAATTAGAGAGTAGCACCCCCCCCCCCCCCCCATTACTACAGGTGTACAAGGCAAGTATAGAAGCAAGAATGCATAAATACACCATGTTTCCATATTTATGTCTGAGAATTTTGTGTCTGTTATTCCAGTTGTCTCATGCAGATTTGTTCTTTTCCTGGGTAATTCTTTTCATCTTGTAAACCAGTGGATCTGTTAGATGGAGAAACATTTTCCTGAACTGAAGAGGCAATTACAATCAGAGTAGAAACCGTTTATAGGGCGTTATTTCTTTTTTGTTTGTTTACTTTTCCCAAAACTGACACGTGAAACCACACAGGAGTAGTCAGAATTTCTTTACTTTTCAAGTTCAAAGTGTAACCGGTTTGACGAGGAGGGCTTTGGAATCTGAGGGAGGAATTAACATTTCTCCCAGGCCTTCACACAAATAATCAGATTGTATGAGAGAAGTCACATAACAAAAAACATTACGATGAGGTTATATGCTATTGTTAGAAAAAGGAGACTATTGAAGCACCAGAATCCCTTAAGGGTAATCTTTTAAATTACATATAAAGCAGAGTTTTGGATCTAAACCACACCAGACTTCAAAAAACAAGTCTAACCAAAACAAGCTCCGTCTGATTTATGAATAGACTCAAGTTCATTAAGGCAACATTTAGTAAGACGGACACTCCTTCAGAGGTTAATGAAGGAAATTACTACTAGTTCCTATGTACTTAACTGTTGGGTTGAGCTGTAACATGAAGCTTAACTCTATAGATCTGTAACAACTGAAGCAGTATTGTAAAGTTTAACAATGTATCTTCATTTGATCCGTAACAGGTAGGCCTACTGAACCTGACTGAGGCGTGTTGGACGCAATACAATTGAAATACTTTTCTAATGCAGAAGGATTAACGTCAGCCTGTGTCTCTATACTGAACTGTAATATTATAGTTGAGAAATCCTTTTAAAATGTAGCTTTAGCATTACCCTTACCTTTTCAGCTCTGAAAAGGAGATTAATGTGATGCATACAAAAAACGGCTAATACTTCAAACAAATAGCTGCAAAAAAAGATGAGATATTAGCGACGAAATTGGTTTTTCTGTGTAAAAGAGT
Source organism: Lipophrys pholis (assembly GCF_963383615.2). NCBI lineage: Eukaryota > Metazoa > Chordata > Actinopteri > Blenniiformes > Blenniidae > Lipophrys > Lipophrys pholis. The sequence continues at coordinate 11,549,241 of NC_137628.1, forward strand.
TAAACCGGGTAACGGTGCGTTAATGAAACACTAGCTATCTGTCCCGTAACTCACCTAATGAAGACTTTTCACGGCCATGACGGTGAGACAGACACGGGGCAGAGTTCGTCCGCGTTTGAAAAAGAAAACGTGAAGATTAAATGTGTTTTTTTCTCTTACGGAGAGGATTTTAAATCTGAGTCGTCGACGTTAACAGAGGAAATGACCCAAAGAGAGCCGACACGCTTCCGGTCTGACTGAAGGGGACGTCATCACTGACGTAACTGCGCAGACGCGTAAACTGTGAGGCATTCAGGGACTGCAGGAAAAATCACAGCTCATTTATAAACCGCAATTATAATGCTCTATCTGTAATCTTGATATTTGCTTTATGTCGTTTATTAATACCTTACCAAATATAGCTATAATGTATTGGACAGACCATCAATTATTTCAATGTTAATGTTAGGGAGACCGACATGTTGCTATATGCATGAGAGGGTAAATATTTTTATATGACATACAGTAGCAAAGCACCATTTATGGCAAAAAAATAGCAGGAATACAAAAAGCTCTGTTGAGATAAGATACATGGCAGAGCTGTTGTATTGAGACTAGATTGAACATGTTTGAGACTAGATTGAACATGTGTGAGTAACCATGCATTTGCATCTCATTTATTTAATCAAACTCTTTAATTAGGATTAATCATCAGTTGTCTCAATACATTTTAATTTCTCATTAGTTGTTTCATCTTATTCTATTGGTAAGAAGGCACTTTTGCTTTAGATTGTCTGAATCTTAACTTTAGAATTTTTTTTTTGATATTATAAAGTATCATGTGTCATCTTGACCTTTCGCAGATATATGTCAGTATTGAAATCATTGCATTTATGTCATATCTCTATCTATCTATCTATCTATCTATGTGTGTGTGTGTGTGTGTGTGTGTGTGTGTGTGTGTGTGTGTGTGTGTGCGCGTGTATAACGATATATTATAAAAGTAGACCCACACATAATAATCATGAGAGAAATTCCAGAAAAATATTTTCTGAATTAATTGTCTGTTTATTGTGTTTTTTCACTGCATCATGTTTACATTTATTGAACGCCATTCAAGTGAAGTTCAGTTAAGATACATGTTTATTTGGTTCAATAAAACATTGTTTGGTTGAGTTTAATTCTGGGCAGACTCACATTTAGTTTAAGTAATTAATTAATTCTACAAGTTTTCTGAAAGGGAATCACAGAGATGTGTTCTATATTTCAAAATGTTCAAGTATAACATATTTTATTTTATTTTATATATCTATTTATTTTGTCCCGTTTCTTGACTCGGGACGTCCTGTTTGAATCAGACTGTACTTACATTACATGTGACATCCCGCAGTTACGAAATCTCTATGGACCATTCAGAGATAAGTCCCGCCTATTTTCTCTCGCTATTGAAGCAAACGTTAAACCAATTGGATTGCGCTACTTATGATTGAAGGTCTTCCTATCGAATCAGCGTGCAGCTCTACAGTGACTCAACTGTCAAATACACTGCATCCCGCCCGTCCGGTCTCCCGGTTCCCGGACTACCTGCAGCTGCCCGCTTGCCACACTCCGCCGGGAACACTACACCGACTGGCGGGTCGTCCTGTCCTCGATTTTAAGACCATCTGACGGACCTTTTCCTCACACCTGGATGGAAGCGGACGGTTTCGTGTCCCGGCGAACGTCAATGGAAGCGCCGGGCGTCGACAGCCGGGTCGCGGGCGCCGCAGCCGGAGCAGAGATCCGATGGCTGGGCAGCAGGGTCCTGGGCGCCACGGGGTTTGTCGGGTCTTTCTCACCGAGAATGGCCAAGGAGCAGGACTTTTCCCCGGTGCTGCACCGCGCAGTGCCGGAGTCTTCGACCTCCGTGGAGCCAGAAATAGACTATGAAGGGCTGCCCCAGGGAGCCGCCACCAGCACCCACATGCTGGCAGGAGCCGTGGCTGGAATCATGGAGCACTGCCTCATGTACCCCATCGACTGTGTCAAGGTGAAACTGAAAGAGAAGCATTCTGTTTGGGGGGTTTAGAAACATTTTCAGGCCGCGTTGGATCACGCACAGCGCAGACGCTGGTTAAATAAACGTAGGCCTCAACAGAAGCCTGTGCTCGATTCGTGTTGGCTCCTGTTAGCTTAGCGGCTAACCGGGATAACCTTGCTAACAGAGGTCAGGTACCGAACCAGCGTTAAATAACGTGACACGCATAGGGCAGATCGGACATTTATCGGGCGGGGGCTGTAAAGATGTTTAAAAACGTGTATTGGTGTATCCAACGTAAAACGGTAAAGTTTTGACAGTTGTCACTCTGCTAGCCTTCTACTAGCGAGTGGGCTTTAGGGACGGTTCTCTTTTAGACTCGTGATTCCATTATCAGTCTAATGTGATTTCTTTCTTTTTGCAGTACGAATAATTTACATGATTGTTCCAGGTTTACTCTCTGGCTTTTGAACGAGTATTGCCATTCAACTGAAGCACCTCCACAGTTGAATGCTCCATTGCAATTACATAAAGTCATCGGAAAACGTGGGTAATAGTTTACTTAACCACTGTTAAATAACGGCAATGAGACATGATCATAATAACTTTATTTGTATAGCACTTCTCTAAAGACAGAAAGTGCCTTCACTGAAAAATAGCAGTAAACAATGCCAAATCAGTTCAATATGTGTGGATTATAATTCTGTTCTAAAGTGCATGCTTATGAAAGGAGAATGAATTCCAGTGAAAATCAATGGACTATTTGAAGAGTTGAGGTCATTCAGTGAAGGTTTTCTGTTGGTTAAATATATGTTTGACTTTCTCCATCAGATGAGGTCCTTTACAGTCCAAGGTGAATAGATAACAGTTGAGTAACTCTTATGGGTCGTTGTATCAATGTTCAAAGAATGAATTGTTGGAAATGAAACGCACCTTTTACTTTGTAGAAAAAAGTGCGTCAGCTAAATCATATCTGGGAAGCAGTTTAATTCCCTTCTACAATAATAACCTATTTACAAATGTTCAAGGCAAGGTTAAAACTGACATTACACTGTGTTTATTCAAATTATTTAGAGTTGGGCTCCATTTCCGTGAAATTTAGTGGAAAAATTGAGATTTCACTATGTTTCGTGGCGTGTTTACATGGCGGGACGGTGTTTAACGTCACACTGTGAGACTGAAGCATTATCAGCATCTTGTGTGTGAGAACCATGTTTACAGCTATTGTTCAATTCCCAGTCAATATTTTCTTGTTGTTTACTTGTTTATACTCAACACCACATTTACGAAGAACTCCAGTTCTCTATCAGTCCAAACAAATCACCCTCGCTGCATAATGGCTGAAGGAGCAGAAAGTATTCCTGCCATTGTTTGTGTTTTTTTCCAGCAGTCTGATTGGCCTGTCTGGCCTTATGCTTCTTGTTTCTTGTTGCACTGCCTCTCATAGATTTGGTATGCTCATAGTAGCTCTTAACTAGGTTTTTCTGTGTTTCTGTGTAACTAAATCATTTGTTAGAATAACGATCTGGTGAGAACAATGTTATTTTTGAGAATGTAGAGGGCGAAATATGTTTTTTGTAAATGTGGCATTATTCTGCAGCTAGGTATAAAGATACCCACCTTGTAGATTTCTATTGTGGTCTTGCATAACCACCGCCCGTGGTGGATTGCCAAACTTCTTTCCTTGTCGTTTGACGTGCATAACTTCTGTCTCCGTCAAGGTTCACGTTGCATAGTTCTGTTGAATAACTGTTTGTTACCCTAGAATGCAATAGCTGCAAGACACTGGTCTCATTTATTCACATTTTGAAGACACGCCAAACTACTTCCAGTGGTGACAACACTAACGCCCTCAAGGAGTAATGGTCTTTATGTGGCTTTTAGCTCCTTAGTCTGTTACCACGTTGTGTTGTTCACTTGGTATATGTTGTGGTTGCCTCCGCGATGGGAAGAGAAGGCTGATCAGCTTCTTGATTACAGGAGAATTTTCCTTTGCAGCAGTGAGTTATGCTCGGCAGATCATTCCTGTTGGGTCTCACATGTCTGATCACATGTCGATTTCCAATGTGTGCATTATGCAACTCAAAGTGTTTTGAATAGAAATAAGCCTCATTAATTCATTTGGATGAACTGAATCAATAACAAAACCTCCTGGAAATCAATCAAGACATTAAGCTTTCGTTAAGTAAGAGTCTTGTTTCCAAAGTGAAAAAAATTCCCCTTAAAGTAAAGCTGAAGCAAGTGGAGAACTATTGCATATATATGAAATTTGTAAAACTTGAGGAAGTGGGTTAAATTTTTCACCTCAGCCGTGTTTGTGACTCCTGTGCCACAATGTTCTGGTTTTCACAGTGTTGGATTCCTGTTAGTGTCACGCCCTGTTGGCTCAACGCTTCTTTTAATACACGGCGGTTCAGTTCCTTCTTCCTTCAGGCATTGTTTCCTCATTGACTGAACAGCTTAAGATGCTTTTGTAACAACAAGAAAATAAACATTTGAAAGATGCAGGCAATTAGGGTTTTCTAGAAAAGCAAGATTTAATGGATCATTTCCTCTTAAATCCAAAAACAAAAAGCCCTTTTTAAAAAAAATGTAAAAATAAATAAAAGATTACGCTGATGTAGTACAGTAATATAGTGTCATAACACTTCAACAATTCTCCTCATGTAAGTGAATCAATACAAAGTTGTGATAATGAGACTTATCAGATTATGGATGTAGTAATAAAGAAATATGATGTAACAGGTTTTTTTTTTGGTTTTTTTAAAGGCTGTCATTTCTCGATGTGATAAATGACTCTTGTATATATATATATATGAATCCACACCCAAACAAATTTCCCCTTTAACATTTTATTCAAGTGCTTTTATTTTCAAGGTTTTGTCCATCTTGGTTGATCATGTTATCCAGAGCAGAGAAACTCCTCAGGACCCACACTCCCAGAAAAACTAAGGTTTAGGCCCTATTAACACAGCAATGTTTGGAAAATGTTGTCGTGAGCATGTTCAGGCACGAGTTGGCGCTGTTGGTTGTTTATCTAATGAAACCACGCACATGCGCAAAGAAAAGAATGCACTATAAACATTTTAGTCACTGTCAACTATAGAGCTCCGAACCATGAGAACATGGACTGGGACTCATGACAGTCTGGAGGCAAACCTTACCTTTTCAGTCATGATGAACTCAGTCTTGATTGCTAGATCTTCGAAAATCAGCTCTATGTTTTTCCTAACATCCATCGTGCCATGACTTCACTTGAGTTTCGGCTTATCGTAGCATGTCGTCACTGAATGCCTCCTTTCAGCTCGAGATAAGGAGAAGGTTAACATACTGATTTACTTCATCAGACTGCTATTTAACACTTTTTTTAAGATGTCCGGGGCAAAAGTGTTAAAGTGAGTAAACCCTGGTCAGACTACAATAAGCATGCACAGGCTAACTTTATTTTCCTGTATAAAATTGATGGATTGTCTGTTCATCATCAGCATTTTCTTTTAAGTTTGAAATCAACTTGTTCTTATGACATCAAATTTCCACAACTTAAATATATGATTAACATCACAAAGTACTAAAAATCACTATTTTCACATTTGAGGCCCAAGGAAGTTTTTAGCTTTGTAGTGTTTTAGGTGTCCGTTTACACACCGACGATGCTTGGACCCACTGAAAAGCGCAACTCTTTGAAAATTGCTCTAAAGGTTGAATTTTTCGAAAAGGCTTCGACTCCATCCTTGTGGAAACCACTGCGCATACGCACCACAGCTGGAGTATACAGTTCTTCCACACATGCTCAGTAGCTTGGCAATAAGCACAATCAGGGATGCACCGATACCAGTAATAGGTATCGGTTCGATACCAAGCATGAGTACTCGTAAAACTGCCACCGATACCACGGCACCGGTACCACTTTACAGCAGCGTGTGGTTTACGGCACTTCACTGCAAAGCGCGGGCGGCCAGTGAGGAGCACATATGCATAGCATAGTTCCTCGCCTCACAGCTGGTGGAAAGCAGGACATGGGACTCAGTTTCTGAGGTGAACACGAAGTACTCGGTATCGGTCAGTACTCAAATGCAAATACTTATACACAACTCATTTTGGGGAAAAAGTGGTATCGGTGCATCGTTAAGCACATTTCCTCCAGAATATGACTCCCAGTCCATATTCTCTGTCTGTCCATACGAATGTCCGTGTACTTCCATTATTAATGTTTATAGCATATTGTCCTCGGGTGTCGTTTGTTTTTGTAGTAAAACCACACCCACATGTGCAACTTGTGGCCTGGCACGTTAACGGCATAACTTTCAGCATTTCTGCTGTTTCTTTATTCAGAACGTTGCAGAATAAACCTAAGTCTTTTCTGAAACAAAAAAAGCAAAAACTATTGGTCTTTACGCAAACAACTTTATGTAATCAGGTCCTAAAAGAGCTTTGCAATAATCTCCTTATAGACAAAAAAAACCTCTCCATTGTTGAGTTTGTTCAGATCCGTGAACACTTTGTTTAGTTTCTCACCTGTCGGGAATCAGAACGGTTTGGTCTTGAAAGAAAACATTTTCTGGAACAGTCTTTTTTTGGGGGGGGGGGGATTGGTATGTGCCTGTACTGTCCAGATGACGCTCGCAGTGTTCCTGCTGTTTGATCCCATCAAACATCAAATCAGCTGCCGGGGTAAAGATCGGGCTCTCAGAGCAGTGTTGTGGAAGTTACAGAAACATTTTGAGCTCAAAGTGTTCGGACCTGCTGTGAGTGACTGAGCACATTCTTCATGACTTGGTGTGTCCGGGGGAGTCCAGTGGTCCGTTATGAATATCTCCGTTGACACACCAGATTATCGTCTTCTAGTACGTCAGGGGAAGTTTACAGATTGTGTAATGTCTGTTTGGTACGTTTGACTTTGCTTTATTGCCCCTCAGCTGTGTAACTTCTTTAGCATGAAGACAGTTTGAGGTGATTTATGCGATCGAGTCTCTGCCGTTGGGGTATTTGAGTCCTAATTTTTCTGGTCTGATTTGCTGGAGGAATAGTTTGTGAGGAACTCTTTCATGATTGTGTGTCTAAGGCCATGTGTTTACCCGACAAACCCAAACCTTCTGAAACGATTTGCTTTCACTTGAAATGTTGTCGTGTAAATGGAGTCTAGTAGTTCTCACCGTGTCAGACCTTTACACTGAACACACACTTCAAAAATCATAGAATGTGACGCAGTCTATGTCCTCTAACTCAGTAGCTCTTTCTTTGAATGATTCAACGGTCATCTGCTTTAATGAAGAAATACCTGGAGTGCTTCAAATGACTTTAGTGAAGCTGATTATAGCTGAGAAGCTCATACTTTAGTTTTCCTCGTTGTAGACTCGCATGCAGAGCCTCCACCCCGAGCCGGGAGCACGCTACCGGAACGTGATGGACGCCCTACGACAGATCGTACGGACCGAAGGAGTGTGGCGGCCGATCCGAGGCGTCAACGTGCTGGCGGTGGGGGCGGGGCCTGCCCACGCCCTCTACTTCGCCTGCTACGAGAAGATCAAGTTGTCACTCAACAATGCCATTCACCCCGGGACGAACAGCCACTTCGCAAATGGTGAGAGAATCAATTCTGCATGCCCCATGGATTGCTGTGTAGTTTCTGTAACTTCTTCAACTCTGCTGCAGGAATCGCAGGCTGCATGGCCACCGTGCTGCACGACGCCATCATGAACCCTGCTGAAGGTAAGCCCCGCCCCCTCATCCTCCCATCTTATGCACAGTGAAGATTCAGCATTACTCTATTTATAGAGACAGTTTCACTGTGGAGACACTTGGTGGAGCTGCAGACTCACACGAGTCCAGCCTGAAGCAGAAAACTTCAGAAAAACACAGTCAGTATGACTGATGAGACACTTCACATCTCTTTATTGAGGTTTTTTCACTATAATAGATCATTTTGTCATTTTCTTTAGTCAAATAAATAATTCCAACACAAGCTCACTTCTCTAACCTACAAAAGAAAATATAAATCTAGTTTAGAGATAAATTAGCTTTCAACCATCACTATCATTATTAGAAAGACAAACCTGAAAGCAGTGATAACATCAGGACCGCCTGCAATTTTTTTTCTCCATCAAACCAGCCCTGATCAGTTGAGACTTTCGGTGATTCTCTGACTGCTTAACCCATCACCACTTCATCAAAATCCTCAGAAATAGTCAGTTTTGTGCTTCTAATACAGGGGCGTCAAACACATTTCACTTCAGAGGCCACATTTCATCTTGAATGGGCCGGACCAGTCAAACACGAAAATAAACACAAAACCTTTCTGAAACAAAAATGCAGAAACGACCCGTTTTCACGTGAAACGAATCGTTGAAAACCAAAGAAATGATTCTTGACAGAGCAGTGTGTAAAATTTAATTAATGCCACATTGGCACTTTAGGTGGCAGTAGTGAGTCACTGTACGGCATTCAGCTCCTTTTTGTGTTAAATGTTTTTATTGTTTTAAGTTAATAGTTACTTCAGAACTCCAAACCCCGTTACTTCCTTGAATCTGCAAATGCAAGGCTGGACTGACTGCTCTATATGTTTGGCTATTGGTATGGCTACTAAACTTAGCATGGTAACCAGCTAGTCACAGAGGTGTCGAACACATTTTAGTTCAGGAGTCGCATGAAGTGCACCTTGAGTGGGCCGGACTGGTAAGATATTAATGTAATAACCTTCTAATTTAAATTGTAGGGCAGTGATGAAAATGTTACAACAAACTTGTAATTTCTAATAAAACCTTCTGGGGCAAAATGCATGTTCTAAAAAAAATCATCTCCTGGAGCTGTTGCATTATGGGTGTTTTTACAACCTCACCCTGACAGCATGGCTTTGAGGCGAGTTTGATAGCAACAAGCTCACTAGCTTTCATGGCAGCTTGACCGATATCTCAGTGTCGTGTCGTGTTTGCTGGATTTGAGCTTTTTTGGGCCGGTTTTGGCCCACGGGCCTTATGTTTGACTCCCCTACTCTTAACTCATCAACTCTGACGGTGAACTATCCCCTCGCTGGTTAGTACTTCCCTCCCACTAACAGGTGCAGTGATACAGTGATCATGACTTCGCCTGTTAGCGGTCTTAATGTTCTGGCTGTCTATACCCGCCCCCGAAGGCTGTTGTCCTCCATGTTTTCTGGATAAACGTCATTGATCTGTCATTTTGATGAGGTTTTCCCTCCTCGCCCTCACAGTTGTCAAACAGCGGATGCAGATGTTCAACAGTCCGTACCGCGGCGTGCTGGACTGCGTGGGCTCCATGCTGCGCCATGAGGGCTCGACGGCGTTCTACCGCAGCTACACCACGCAGCTCACCATGAACGTGCCGTTCCAGGCGCTCCACTTCATGACGTACGAGTACCTGCAGGAGCTGCTCAACCCACACAGACAGTACAACCCCTCCTCCCACGTGGTGTCGGGCGCGCTGGCCGGAGCGCTTGCCGCCGCCGCCACCACCCCGCTCGATGTCTGCAAGACCCTCCTCAACACGCAGGAAGCTCAGGCCATCCACGTGGTGCAGGGCGGAGCGGCGGCCACCGCCTCGGCCCCCGCCGGCCGCCACGTCTCGGGCCTGGCCGACGCCTTTCGGACAGTGTACAGGACGGGGGGCACGCCCGCTTTCTTCAAAGGCGTCCAGGCCAGAATCATCTACCAGATGCCCTCTACCGCCATCAGCTGGTCCGTCTACGAGTTCTTCAAGTACCTCATCACCAAGCGGCAGCACGAGAGGCGGCTGCGCAGCGACCGCGACGGAGACAAGTGAAGCAACATAAAGGTTTCATGGCACCGTACCGATCGTGGCGTCGGTACAGATTTCAAAGTAAAAGGTTTCAAATCAGTCGGCTTTACTGATGCAGGTCACGGCAAAGACAACGGCGAAGACAATGGCGAGCCAACGTGTTTCGAACTGGCCACATTGTTAAATCATCCAAATGCAGAAAACCTCAAAACATTAAGTTTCATCTTTATTGAATTCAAGGAAGTGGAAAAATTCTGTTTTTAGAAGCTGATATTTGGTGTTATCACAGATTTTCTTCCAGCCAATCACAGCACAGCTCATGTGTAAGATTATCCCCAGTCCATCACTGCAGTTGGAGACAAACTGTGATTTTAATGGGTTAAATGGGGCAATTGAAACTTCAGTTTGAGGGTATCTGAATTGTTCAGCTGTCAGGACAAAGACCGACTCTAAAAATGCTCTTAAAGTCTGTGTAAAGCATGAAAAATTAAGCTCAAGGTTTAACTTATCACTCAAAACTACATCTATCTCAAACCTTAATCTTTTCTTTCCTATAGTCTGAACCTGCTTTACACAGACCTTAGTTGTTGAAGGTCTGCACTGTTGTTCTGGTGTCCTCATGGCAGCACTGCATCTGTCCACCGGGGGGCGCACTGCGCTTTATGAAGTGTTTTCATTCTTTTCTGTGACTGAGACAAGTGACTGAGGATTGTTTGCCATTAGTGTGCAGGAACCTCCTCCATTTTAAAAATGCAGGTTCTTAGATGATCATTTTGATCATTTTCTGTCCTAAGTTGCAGTCAACCACTTGATCGCAGCTTCTACACCTTTTATTAGGACAAAAAACTTTAACTTTATTCTTTAAAAGAAAAGTAGAAAGCTTATCTATTTTAAATGCCTTCTGTTCGCTGTCAAACGCACAACTACTACAAAGGCGTCTTCAGACGCAGGTTTGATGTATTTTTGAAGCCATAAAAGAAATCAGCTGTACATAAATTAAGTATTAATCCCAGATATAATAACAAGCTCATTATCAGGCTGGCTTGTATGTTGGATGAATTTAAAAAGCTGTAAAACACATCAAAAGGATATTTTGAAAGGAATATAGGAAATATATATGAGCAGTGATTTAAAGAGTATTTAAGGTAGGAATGTTCATCATTTCTACGTTGGGAAACCAAAGACTGAGCAGTAGAGAGGAAGCAGCGGCTCCTCTGGGAGTCGAATGTGAAACATTGAACACTGTTTGAGAGCGACACCTGTGTTTTGTGAATTGTAAATAAACTCGTAAGGCAGCTCCTCGCAGAAGCAGGGTCTTCTCTTGGTGCTGAGAGACTGACGACGTGTCCGCGTGGCTTCATTTCACTTCCCACCTACACAACCACCGCTCACCGGTTAACTCGCATGTTTTTGGATTGTTGGTGGAGGAATATAACCGGCACACACACTGACGTCATGAACTCGTCTCTACATCTTGTTAACTGCGCCAGGACACCGTCTGAACTGTACAGTGGAAAGACACACTCCTACCAAACCAACAGAGTTCCAACAAACTGCAGAATTTTGAACTGTGAGAGGCATAAAAATTCAAGAGGAGAGATTAGATCAGGGGTGTTCAACATGTGGCTCTGGAGCCGCCTGTGGTTCTTCAGCACTTTCGTACTGGCTTCATGACTCTTTTACTAAATTCTTATTTTCCTTCTTACGCCAGTCATTTTCAAAATGACTTGTATCTCTTGGATTAAAATTGGCACAATAATAAAATGAAGGGGAAAAAAATTGGGGGGGATAAAATGGGAAATGACCAGAATTTGTTGGAGAAAATAAAGCAAAACCGCTTTAAGAAGTGAAATGGCTAAAATGTCCTTCCTCCCTGTGACCCCCTGTTCTATCTGATTTTTTTTCTAAAATGTCAAAATTGTCTGAAAACTCTTAGAAAAGGGCGAAGGTGCTAAAAACACAGTTCACGTCAAACACATACTCAGGCAGAACAACCTTCTCACTGCGAGGCGAGTGCGCTAACCACTGAGTGATAACGGTCTTTATTCTGAGCCCAAATCTGACACTTTTAGTACAAAATGGCTGAAAAAGTAAGTTGATTAAGTGTCTAATAATGAATTACAATATTTTCTGAGAAAATTGAAATGATGCTGACATATTAAGGCGTTGATACACTGACAGTGGCCGAATATTAACTATAAAAGCATCTGAACAGTTTATGAAGAGCTGAGTAGTTGTTCTGACATTCGGTTGAAGAATGATCCTGTCCAATGAGGATTGGATTTTAATACACCTCTGCCGACTTCTGCCAGGAAGAAAAATTTAAATTGTATAGCGCAAAATGCAACACAGTCATCTCACTGCATTTTACAAAGACAAACCAACAATTCCACATGAGCAAGCAGAGGAGAGGGTGGAAAGGAAAAACACTAATAGGAAGAAATCTGCAGAACAGTTCTCAGAGGTGGAGACTTTCTACTGGATCAGAAAAGAGTTGTTTGGGGGGGTGGGGCTTTTCCCTGCTCCTTCTGGGTGGCGTGGGTGGGGGCGGTTGCTGTGCCTCAGGGTCATCGGGCTGGCAGCCTTTCTCTGTATTCTTTGGGGTGTCTGTGCGTCTGGTGTCTGGGGCCCGCGGCTTAGGGTGGTTGGTCAGTGTGACTCCATTACGCCTGGACCAGAGCTCAGGACTGTCTCAGTCGTCCCACCTGCATGATGAAACATCATTCCGGTTCCGGACGGACGAGACTCACTGAAGTGGAGCATACCTCCAGGACAAGATGGACACCCTGGAACATTTTCCAGTTAAGCTGCTATAGGTTTAGTCTGCTGGGAGACCCACGCTGAGCTTCTTTTATCTCTCACTACACATAGAGATATTAACTTTCCATTTGTGCTCTCTATTCTCTTTTTCCACTGTCTGTGTACCATCTAGCTGGACGTTTGTGATTCGATTCTTATTTGTTTATTTTTCATTATCGAATCCCATGGCTGTTTTTGAAAGATGAAACCCAACGATCCCACATGAGCTCACCTGGAGCTGATCATAGAAAAGACAAACTTTCAAACATTTCAAGAACAGACCAAGAAGTAGAGACTTTCCGTTCCATTAGTTCTGGTTTGAGGATATCATATTGAGAAAAAAAGGTAGAAAACAACAAACAAACAAGTAAAAAGTACACACAGAAGACAGAAAAGAGAAAACACAGACTACAGAGAAGTTTAGTGACAGATAATTATGATTTGAATGTATAGAGTGTGAGAAAATGGGAAAGCACATTAAAGAATCCTAATAGTAGGAACTCTTCACTGAAACTTACTCATGCAAGATTTTTGGGTTGCAGTGCGATAGCTATGATTTTAATGTCGCTATCTAAAGAAAACTGAACTGTGTATAATTTTGCCCATTTGGTTTGAGCTTACGGATGCTTATGAAACTGAGTAATACCCCGGACGACCTGTCGGGGCAGTGTTGAGCAGTATTGTTCATGTGTGATCGGCAGAAGGAACAAAGAAGACAACGTAACTTGGAAGTCTACCAAAATGATTCTTTGAGGAAAGACTCTACGAATCTGTGTGAGGATACAAATAAATCTACAACATGACCTCAGATGACAGTTTATAAATATCTTCTTAAGGTAACAAAGACTCGATAATACTGCTCGGGACACAAAGGCCTGATTGAACCTGTTTCATTGATACTTGGATTAAAAACGTTGTCCCACATGACACCAACAGTGTGCAGTGCCCTCTACAGGATGTGTAGGTATGAAGGCAGTGGCAGATGGCAACGTTTGAAATGCTCCACCCTGTGACTCCAGAAAACTGACAGTAAGCACCACCTTCCCTCTGCAGCAGCTCCGGTTTCACAGCAGGCCCCTCCGTGTTTGTTGTTGTTCCCTGCGGCCTACAAGCTAAAATGTTGCCTTTTCACCTCTTTCATCTCGGTGTCGTCCTCTGTCAGCTCTGAAACGTAAGACGATCTGTTTAGTCGCACAGGAAAGGCCTCGGCGGCGGGAGGGGTCACGGCCTCGTCTGGAGGGGCACGCGGCAGCAGGCCTGCTGGGAGCCAAGGTCAACACCAGGCGTGTGTGTGTGTGTGTGTGTGTGTGTGTGTGTGTGTGTGTGTGTTTGGCTGGTAAAGCTCCCCCTGCCCCTCCGGCTTTGATAAATGATGCGTCGTCAGCGTTAAAATGAGGCGTGAGCTTGTAATCTCTCCATCGGTGCCGCTCCACGGGCAGGTCACACAAATACACGGCGGGCCACGCTTCATGTAGCTATAAAGACGAGCGTAAACAGCATTAATCATAATTCGTGCTGCCAGCTTTGGCATGTCGCTGCGTTAGAGAGCCCACGTGCCCGCGGCTGTGTCAAGTGCCATGTTTTACAGATGGAGAGGAACAAACCCTGATTCCCTCTGAGGATGATGGATGTCTTCTCATGAAGGGACTTTGTGGAGAAAAAGAAAATCTACAAAATTTACATCACAAAATTACTGATTATAGTAACAGAGTGACTGAAAACAGACTTTTGTGTCAGTGGAAATATTTGCCGTATTTTCTGGACTATAAGTACCATGTGTCAAAAAAAAAAAAAAAGAAAACATGAGGAGGAAAAATTAGGGACGCACTGACACCACTTTTTTAAAGGATGGGTACAAGTACCAACCTTTAACTCCTTGCCCAGACCAATACCGATTCCTTGCTATTAAAAGCAGGACTCTCATTAAGTACCTACAGTCTCTGTCTATCAGATCCTCAGGTATATGTATGCAGCAGGGTTAAGGTGTAACTCAATTCCCGGGGGAAGTCAAGTTTTCCTTTTTTCCTTTTTGCATAATCCCAGAATATATAAGTAGAGTTCTTTCCTCCAACATGAATTAGATTTATTAATATATTTTGATGTGATAATTGGTGTGTTGATCTCAAGGCCTTTCCTTCTTCTATTGTATAAAAACTCTCTTTTTATTCTACATCTGTGTTGATAACTAACATGTACCATTAATTTACTTTATTCATTTCCTGCAAGTCACTCCCCTGAAGTGTCCAATCAGATGTCCAATCTGATCACTGCTCTCCGCCCCGGCACTATATTCTCTATTGTTTCATGTGTGTTTTAATAAAGGACATTTCCGTCCCATTCACCAGCTCTTCATCTCAGCTGCTGATGAAGATCTTACTCAATCCTGTCCACTGTTTCCCAGGTGGTGCAAAACTCAAATGACTGATTCTAATGATTTTCACCGAGATGCTCAGTTGCTCACACACACGGACATACACACACACACTACAATTTATGTGTGTTATTACAAAGCCTGACAGTTTGGGATAAATCTCAGTGGGTAGCATTGGATAAACACTGTATACTCGTGTATCTTCCCAGAAACATAACGTTTTAGACCCAGAAAGCCGCTGCAGTCAACGGACAAATGTGGATCACAGGGTAAATATTTAGATATCTCCGGCTGATGGACGAGCCCAAGCCGCTGTCTTGGCCAACTTTACACCCCCCCCCCCCCCCCCCCCCCCCGGTCTCCCACCCACTGCCCCACTGGACACGGAAAGCCAGTTAAAAAGAGCAAACATCCACATCCATTGCAAAATGTAATACTCTGACGTCATGTGCAGGAGGAGACACTGTGCAGAGTCTGAGGAGCACTTCCACACTGAAGCTCCAGAGGTGTCAGCTTCTCAGACGTGTATTCACATCATCTACTGACATGCTCATGCGCGTGGAGCAACGCTTCCAAACTTCACATTGCATGCACTGTAAATAGATTCATCTGGCCAGAATGAGCTCGACCTTTCCAGGTTCACCAGCTTCATCCATCTTGGCTCCTCCAGAAGGTCTACTGACATATTTCTGCTGCAACATCAGCTCATTCCAGCCAAGTCGCCGCTGGGGCTCAAATAAATCTCGGCAATTTATTGTCCAAACAGTCCGACTGTGGTGGACTTCAACAGGAAGAGTGCATCACTGCTGACCTTTGGCAAAACTGTGAGCCAGATAATCCACAGCAGAGGGAAGATGCTCAGTGGTAACCTTTACAAAAATGGATATTCCCCCCTCTACTTTATCAAAAATCACATTGTTTACACCAGGCTGCTATGAGCCAAAGCTATAGGCGGCAGTGACCAGAAGCGAGAAGCCATGCTGGCCAATCAGAACCCTGGAAAAAAAACACAACGAATGACAGGAATTATTACTTCCTGCTCCTTCAGTGAAAATGTCATGAGGGTCATTTGTTTGGACCGATAGAGAAGTGGAGCTCCTCCTAAACGTGTATAAAACAGGTAAAAGACAAGAACATATTGACTGGGGATTGTGTCAATCAAAGTATCGGGACATAACAGCACTGATGTTAGAACAGTAACTGTAATCACAGGTCGCACACACACACACACACACGACACTGATGATGCTTCTGTCGCTCACTGTGATGTTGAACTCTGTCTCTTCCTGAGTGACCACATGCAAACAGAGTTTTTCTAAATCCTAACCTCGGCCGGAGTTTTCAGGTAGAATCCTTTTTGGAGCCTTGTAGCTTTATTTACTTGTAAACGAAAAGCCCAAACACATTGAAAACTGTTTTCAATCGTTTTCATTGTCATGCAAATGGGCCCTCTGTCTCATTTCACTGAAATAACTTTGTAAGTTGATCATTTTTTTCTTTCCTTTCAACTTAAATATTCAATTTTTCAGACAACTTTTCATTTGTAATTGGCACAACTTGAAATAGAAAAGTAAAGTCAACACCACACACACATTAAATGAATGTATTTTAAAATCAAAGTAAAGCAGCGAGGCTGACTCATGCATCAATTAACACAAAGACCCCATTTACACAACAACATTTCAAGCGAAAAGCATCATTTTTGCATTTTTGTTTCAGAAGTCCATTCACACAGAAATAGCAGATATGCCGAAAACAATGTCGCTTTCATGTTCGGCCACCAGTTGGCACTGTTTGTTTTTGTAGTGAACCCACACACACATAAGTGCACAGAACAATATGTAATACATATATATATATATAAACTATAAACATTAACAATGGGAGTACACGGACATTCGTATGGACAGACGACCAAGTTGGATTGTTATTACGGTGACTGTCGACTATAAAACTACCAAGTCCCAGGAGAATGTGGACTGGGACTCCTGACACTCTGGAGGAAACATTGTTGTTATTGTCCATCTACTGAGCATGTGCAGAAGAACTGTTGACTACAGCCGTGGTGCACATGCGCAATAGCAGCGTTTCAGAAAAGTTGTGTTTCCTCCGTTTCCATGGAGACAGAGCGTTTTCAAAAAGTTCTGCTTTCTGCTGTTTCCATGGAGACAGACTCTGAGTATTTTCAAAAAGTTCCATCTTGGGAGATGTCTTCAAAAAGTCATCATGTAAACGGTGAAATGCAATGAAGATTAACGTTGTGTAAACGGGGCTTCAGTTTCCTCCTGGTTGGTCTTATCCACCATTAACTGACTGTTACATGTTATTCAATGGGTCGACAAAAAGCCAGAGAAAAAGGTTATTTGTGTCATTGATTATGGATTTGTGCAACAAACATGGAAATCTATTCAACAGAGGGTCAAATTATAACTAATTCTATTAATTCATATTAATAATTACTGTGTATGAGAGCTGGAGCTCCTAATTGAATCAAACGGTTGATCTGAAAGGCTTTCGATTGAGCTTATTGAAGCAGACTGCATGTATTTGATCAAAGTGCATTTTGTCCCACACTGTTACAGCGATTGACGCATTTGATTCAAAAGTTATTTGATCTTCTTCCTTGCATCACCATTTTAGAAATAACCTTACAGCGGTTGTAGAATAGACAGATAATGGTTGCTTGTTTCCACCAGCTGACCACATCTGGTCTGGAGTTCGAGAAGCAAGCTGGTAACCAGTTTAAACAACAACCACAACTGTTACTTTAAGAAGAATGTCCCATTTTTAATCCGTGCCAAATTATACAAACAAATTCACACAATGAATCCACCCGAAGAGTTAAAAACAGGATATGATGATTAAGAGTTGTTTTGACTGAAGTGGTTACTCATGATGGAGTAATCTTGGGAGATCTGGCCACTAATGACATCGCTCATGACCAGGATGTACTTTTGGTCATGTGAATCACTCAACGTTTACATGAGCTGCACAGCACAAAATAAAACAAGAGAGAACAACCTACCTGCAAATCTCATATTACCAACTAATGGTGACACTGATTAAACCACAGTTTACCCCTCAGTGTGACACGATTTACTAATTTTACCAAATGTTTGCTCATGCAAATAGATTCTCCCCAACAAAGAATAATACCATCAGTGACGTCACACGCAAGTAGGAGATTTCAAACTTAAAAGGAGGAAGTGCAGAGCCGCCACAAGTGCAAAATAAAAGATGACGTAATGGAGATGGGCATGTTGGAAGTTACCAAACATATTACAGTGTGAAAGAAAATAAAATGGGAAGCAATTCAGAAAAGACTTTAGAAGGTTGACAACCAAAAACTAAGTTATCATAAAGTCCCCAAAGAGGAAATGTGGGGCGCCAGCTGAGAAAAAGTCTCTCATCACGATAACAGCAACAGCTCCGCTAAAGGCTGAGCTGGTTTGTAACTTTAAGCATGTTGAAGACCCCGTTTACACAACAGTGTTTCAGGGGGAAAACGTGTCTTTTTTATTTTTTCGTTTCAGAAACATTTAGTTTTGGAAACAATGTCGGTTCACACGAAAATGGTAGAAACACTCAAAATAATGCAGGTACCATGTTGTACTATGGTACCATGCCACTAGTGGGTGCTGCTGTTTGTTTTTGTAATGGAACCATAAACAATGGTGAGCACACAGACTTTCGTATGGAAAGACGATGAAGTTGGACTGTAATTACTCTCGACTCTAAAACTACCAAGGCCCAGGAGAAAATTGTTTGCGAGCCATGACACTCTGGAGTAAACATTGTTGTTATGGTCCATCTACTGAGCATGTGCAGAAGAACTATCTACTATGGCTGTGGTACGCAGTAGCAGTCGGAGTGTTTTCAAAAAGTTGCGTTTTCCCTGTTTCAATAAAAATGGGGCATTTTCAAAAAGTTCCACTTTGGGAGCCGTTTTCAAAAAGTTGCATCTTCAGTGGCTCCGAGCACATCCGGAGGGGGTTGTTGATTCGCCCAGGTCTGCCACTGCACATAATGATTGAAATAATGGAAACTACTGTGCCTAAGTTATTGTTTTTACTTTTAACTTTATTTTTGCCACATTTTTGTGAAGCTTAGCCTTTGTTTTTATTGGGTTTTATCACTTTAAAATGAAGTAGCTGACTGTTAGTATTGTGCTGTCTACAGGCTGCTGTATGTGCCGTTACCACAAGAAGCCATTATTACCTGTTGATCCAGGAGGATGCAAGAAACGGCAGTTTGAACCAACCCCAGCGACTCCAGAAGTTCTTCAAGAGCAGACAACCTACATCACACAGGCCACACATGTATGCGGGTGTGCTTTCTTACAAAAACAACCCACAGTACCCACTTGTGGCCCAACATGCAACCTACATCGCTTTCATTGTTTCTGTAATTTCTGTCGAAACGGACACTTATTTCAAAATAAATAACGTGAAACTTTTCCAAAACAAAAACGCAAACACGACGCCGGGTTAACGGGGGTCTTCGTATAAACTGATGCAAGAGAGCCAGCCTCACTACTAAACTTGGACTAAAACGCATTCATTTGATGTGTTTTGTTCCGTCTGCTGCTGAAGGAGCTCTAAGCATTGTGACAGGGTGAGAGATTTCATCCCCTCCAGAGCCGACCAATCACTCCGCAAATAGAAGCAGTGAGGAAAGAGACACGACATGAGCAGAATCACTTGTTGAAGGAAGCGTTGTGGATCTGCTCGTCTTCCCAGATTAATAACAACGTGGAGCACATTGCTCCCCTGTGTGTGTGTGTGTGTGTGTGTGTGTGTGTGTGTGTGTGTGTGTGTGTGTGTGTGTGTGTGTGTGTGTGTGTGTGTGTGTGTGTGTGTGTGTGTGTGTGTGTGTCCAGCCTGTACAGGCCTGTCTCTTCTTCCATTGATGGCCACCTGATGGGAGGAGTGTCGCTGCTGGATGACCAATCACAGGAGCCATGTGAGTGTGGAGGCATGGGCTTGTGTTCCACCTCCTGAAATAACATGTGGGCGTTGTGACAGAAATGATGTGTGGGCCAAGAAAACTCTCCCCAAGCTGATAATGATACTGAGACGGCCATGATCTCATCCAAAATGTTTTTGCTGATGTTTTGTGACACATTCAGACAGAAAGGGGATTTTTTTTTCCTTTTTCTTTTTTTTTCAGGATGAGGAGGAAGTGTTTGGCTTCTCAGCTCCATTAAACATTTCCAACTCACTACAGATCCTAGTGATGCAAACATGAACCGGAGTTTTATGTTGTCTGGCTGCTCTGAACGTTTTGAGTGAGGTAAGTTGAGACAATGAACTAAGGCGATCTAAGGGCCGTTTACGCAACGTTTTCAAGTGACAACGAAAAACGTTTGTTTAATTTTGGGTGCCTGTTTACAACAGAGCTCAGAGACGCTGAAAATGCACCTTTTTAGAAACGACAATCAAAGTGGAACATTTGAAAATGCAACTGTTCTGAAACTGCACATGCACACCACACCCAAAGTAAATAGTTCCTCTGCACATGCTCAGTCGATGGATGTTCAATCCAACTCTGTGGTCTGTCAATGTGAATGTCTGTGTGCTCCCATTGTTAATGCTTGTATTGTGTTGTGCTCTGTGCAAATATGTGTGTGGTCGCATTACAAAAACAAACAACAGCGCCCACTCTTGGCCCAACATACTAACAACTAACAGGATTTAGTGTTTCTGCCATCTCTGAGTAAAAAGCACATCGTTTTCAAATTGTTGCTGCTGTGCGCCACACATAGAGCGAAACTTTAAATTTTAGATTGGGCTTGTAAATATTTAAATTAAGTTCATTAAAGTCATTTCAGCGGCATCAACGAGACATTGCAAGTGGCACAAACAAAAATGGTTCTAGTTTTTTTTCAACTTCATAATTAAAACTAAAATGAAGTTACATCTTGTTCAGTCAACTTAAGTTTTTTTAATTTTCACTTTATCGTGTTAGCAGGTAAAGACGTTGAAGTCTGCCATCTAAAAAGTGTTTGCTCATCTCTGGTCTCTGACTTTCCTCAGTATTACAGACATGTACCCCATCAAAGTGGGTTGTTGACCCCAGATTTGAAAATCACTCATAATCGCCTCAACTCTTCAAACAACATGTAAAAAAAAAAATCCCCAGATTAGATGATGATTAGGTCACAATTTCCTTCCTGAAATACAAACTTGCTTTGTAACCTTAAAGGAAAATTAAATATATGACAAAAAATGCAACTTACCAATAATATTTACACACTATCTGGTTTCTTGATATTAAAATTGTACAATTATCTGTAGAAAAATCACCACATTGTGGATGTTTGAGATGGATTCAGAGTAACTGTAGTGATAATAATCAAGTGTTTGTTAATGAGCTCTAATATGTCTCCCTCAGTGACTCCATCAACCTTCAGGCTGCGTTCAGTGTGTCAGACTTGAGTTACTGTGACAGCTACGACT
Organism: Lipophrys pholis; assembly: GCF_963383615.2. NCBI lineage: Eukaryota > Metazoa > Chordata > Actinopteri > Blenniiformes > Blenniidae > Lipophrys > Lipophrys pholis. The sequence continues at coordinate 11,570,617 of NC_137628.1, forward strand.
GCTTTCTTGTTCAGACTTGACCTTTCGGCGCGTGAAACTTTCTCTATTGATGATCAACATTTGCTGGAGTCCCCTGAGGAGATTTATGGGATGACACATTTCTGTAGATGAGAAGATTATATCAGGTTGTGCACACACAGTGCTGTGATTTGTGTTGGGTGGGGATTGCCGTGCAGCTGCTGGATGTGCAGCGCTCCAAGGAGAAACATGAAACAGCTATGGACCAACACAGCTGCGGTTAACTGAAAACTAGAAGCAAACTTGAAGTATCAATATTTGCTTTATTATATCCTGCTTAATTATCACTAAATGCATAAACAATGGCTGGTCAAAGAGCAAATAAGATGGTGAATAAGAAATAAAATGAACTTTTAAGCTTTCTGTACATCACTTCTGTCTTCAAACTCTTTGTTTGTACCCTCTATTACAAATCCCACAACATGGCAAATTTCAGTTTTGAAGAACTTGGGAACATGTTAGTAAAACAAATGTACCCACATGCTTCAAATGAGCAATAAGACAACAAGTAATATAGTTTTTTTTTAATAATTTGGAAAATTTGCTTCACTAGGAAACTCAAATAGAAATGTGAAATTTTACTCTCTAAGAGTAGATTTATATACTTTAATGTGGGGATAATGTTAAATCTAATCAGACTGTGCAAATGGAACAAGCTTATTTCCAAACATTTTTGCAATTTGCCTAAAAAAAAGTCCAATTAAACTAATTTGGTGCAAATATCACTGGAAACCTGCACTCAGTTGTAATTCACGTTGTGATTGTTTAAACTTTTCCACAAATTCATTTAAAAGATAGGAGACATTAAGTATTTCAATAAAACGTTTCCCCTGACTTTATGACGCCACTCCAGTAAAAAAAAAGAAAAGTCATGGCTTACTGTAAAGATTACAGTTAAGAATTTCTGGGAAAACATTTGATTGGTCTACATTTTAAATACAAGACAGGAAATGATCTGTGTCATTAGGTAAATATGAGTCTGAGCATGCACGTGAAAATCACTTGTGGGATTCCTCAAAGCTCCGTCCTTGGGCCTATGTCATTCAACATCAACATGCATCCTCTGACACGTGTAATAATCATTTGGAAAGCATTATACAGACAAATGACATAAATTCACGATTTCCAGCGTAACTAATTCACAGAATTAGCTTTTATAACTCAGCACCGCTATATAACTTCATAATATTTCATATATGCCATACATTATTCAAAATGAACAACCCGAAGTATGACTTTCTGAAGTAGGTATATTTCTTGAAAAAAAAAAATGCACTTCACTCCTTGCGCAAGCACTTTTTATGTATTTCTATTTTCTGGGTAAATGCATCAATTAAGAGCACTAAATGTGAGGAACTCGAACTTCACCAAAGGCAAAACTTAAAAATCTCAACTTGAAGCAATTTGTATTTTCTATGCGCATGTACATTTATTAATTTGGGAGTAACAGAAGAAATATGGAAATGACCAAATATGGAGACCTTTCAAAGAAAGAGCTTGTTTATATTTTGAATTGTATAATAAAGTTTATTATTAAGGGCTATGAAGTCTTGTGTTGTAATACCATCAGCTGCCTTAATAAAATGCTTCTTTTTTCTTTTTTTTAAATCTTTGTTAAAGATCATTGAGTCCGTTACATTTTTGTTTTTTATTCTTAATCCCGGAATTAGTTGATAATCTCTTCGATTATAACACAATGATACGATCCTGAATTCAGCGTTTGTGCTGCTGAGATTATAACCTGCATTAACAATGTTTGATCGACTGAAATAATACGAATAATAAAATTAAATATAATTGTGTTAACAGGTTGGCACGTAAAAAAGCAATAATAATAATAATAATAACAATAATGATAATAATAACAATAATAATAATAATAATAATAATAATAATAATAATAATGATGATGATGATGATGATGATGATGATGATGATGATGATGATGATGTGTATGGTGGCCCAGCAGGTCGGTGTGTTTACCTGCTCGACGCCTCTCTGTCTCGTCTTTATTTGCAGCCATCAGTCTCTGTCCTGAGGCCGGGCGACACTTCAGGGTGAGCAGCTTATCGGCTTTCCTTGTTTACCTCTCAATTAATCCCCATTAGTGGAAAAGACCGGCTTCGGGCCGCTCTGCTGGACCTTTTCCCGCTGTTTGGTTGCAGTCAGGAGATGAGCTGGTTGACGGACAGATCTCAATCAGGACGCAGAAACCGACAGACAGTCTGGCCTCCAGAGGAGGAGCCGCAGCGATCACTGCTGATAACACAGATGTTTACACTGATGCTCACCCTGTCAATAAACCATCCTTTTTTATTTAGGCTTACTGTGAACTTTCTTTTTGACTCAATGTAAACCAATAAAATGCGTAAAATAATGTGCGTAAAAAGTCTTCCAATAAGATAATTCATCATCTGCTACTCCACACCTTGAAACCTGCATACGTGCTATGTGTCCCCTGCTGCTTGATCCGTCTCATACATTAATAGTACATAACCGTGTGGCTGTAATTATACAAGAGACCTCTATTCTCAGACCGGAGGGACAATTACGCGCAGGGGAAAAACAGCAATTGACGCCTACTCTCTTTAATTTGTCGACTTCTATGGCGTATTTGTCATCTTTGGAATTATCTCAGCAAATAGGTGGACAGTTTTTAAATCCCTTTGTAGTCCAGAGAGTATTTTTAGTGTGGATTTGCAGAAGCGAGTGGTTTTTAGCGATCTCCTGCGCGGTAAAAACAAAAACAAAAGGGGCATTCATTTTTCTTCTTTTTCTTTTGTTTTGCTGAGTTGCAATAATAACATAAGAAAACATTTTTAATTAGATATTTATATTGGATCAGTGGATGATCTACCTTATCACAGTTCGGTAAAAAAATATGATCTTTGGATAATCCAAAATTGACATTCACACGGCTCAGATTTTTAAATATATTTCCTAACCCTTCTCCCAAAACACTGAATTTTCGCTATTGTTGGTTATTTAAAAAACCTGAAACGCGTAAAAATGCATAAATGACTCAATTGTTGTGATAGATATCTTCACAACCGCAGAACTAAACTTCATCTAAACTAAACTGGAATTATTGAATTTATAGAATTTAATTTGTTGAATCAATAATGAACAAATATATAGAAGCATGTATTTTGCACTTTTGTGACCACTGAATGTATAACTTCAGTAAAAAAAAAAAATTGCCTATTTTCATCAGTTCTCTGTTATAAGAACTGTTGGCTTATGTGTTTCATAAACTCGTCAGGCTTAAGCGACATTTTACTGAAAATCTTCCAGGCTATAAGATCAATGCAGCAGATTTCTATTTCATGATCAGCCTGCGACACTACCTGTGGGAATAACCTTGTTCCGGGCTGAAATAACACCCATACAGTGAAATAATAGGCTGCAGGACTCAAACTTGGTTCCCTCCTCCTCCTCCTCCTCCTCCTCACCCGGCTCACCCCTCTCCAAATTCTCTCGTCCATTTTCCTCCTTGTCGGGATAAATGGTGAAACTTGTAGCAATAATACCCCCTTCTTTCACACAAACGCCTCCCCGCTGCCTTCACCTCGAGCCCGGCTGCCCCCGAAGCCTCGCGGCTGGGGATCTCGGCGCGCCTTTCTCCGCGAACAAAAAAAGCCTCCTGAAGGAGAACAAAAGTAACCGCATTTTTCCTCCATGTCCCCTTCTCCGAGCAGAATAACCTGCTGCCTGTCGCTCAAATGGGAATATTAGGACGTCAATCTCGCGGCCCCTGTGCGCCTTTGTCTTTGCTGAGTGCCCGGCTCTGCCTACCACACACCTTTTGTCCGACAATCCAATAAGAGCCATTATTCCCGCTCCCTGGCCCGGCTGCAGCTCCTCTTTGGGGTATTTTAGGTGCTTAATCGCGTCCTTTAAAGAACCTCAAATGGAGAATAAACTTCCTCCTTTCACGTCGCCTGGCACCGGGACAAAGAGTTCCTGGTGCCTGGCCTCCTCCAGGAGCTCTCTCCTTAACATGTCCATGAGCAAAATCTGTCACTGTGCATCTGATTCAGTGACAGCACCAATAAAATACAAATCCAAAGCTTCTGCTCATTATTTCCAGCAACAGAAAACCCCGTCTTGATGATTTTAACACTAGCAAGTTTTTCTTGACAGTTTAGTTTTTGTCTGAACACAGAAGAGAAACGCATCTTCTTTAATCTCTTAGGTTTATTTGAATAGATGCGAAATAGACTAAAACAATTATCTGTTCAGCAAAGAAAAAAAAACAAACACTTTAAAGCAATTCAGTCTTTTCAAAGGCTAAAAATATACAATATTAAAAACAATATTAAAAAAAATAAAAGACCATTCAAGGGGATCAATACGCAGACGTGCATGTTTTCCCTTTTTGAACTTCAGTCCAATCGGAGCCAAATCCAGAGCACCGACAATTACTGGACCTCGAAGAAGAAACACACACACACACACACACACACACACACACACACACACACACACACACACACACACACACACACACACACACACACACACACACACACACACACACACACACACACACAAAGTCACTGTTCACACAGCCATCCTTTACGCACGCGTTTTGTAAATCATGAAGTGGTCGTGCAGGTGAATCCAACATGAAGGCAATACTGAGTTAGGAAACGTGTACGAGTTCCAACCCCGCTTTGGAAAAAAAGATGGTGGGGTGGAAAATAACAACAGATCCGTCAAAAGGACAGCAGTCCTGTCCTGGTGGGGCTGCTACCATGCCCTGATCCCTTGCAGGGAACCTTGACAGGACGTAACCGTCGTCCCTTGGTGTGTTTGGGCCTGTGCGGAGCCGCCGAGGCCGCTCACGTTCCCCAAGTTCATGTTCATAAAGGCGTTGGGGGCGCTGGACGCGGGAAGGGCGGGGATGCTGGTGTAAGTGCAGCTGTAGTTGGAGTTATACGCGGGGTTGTTGTACGTGTAGGTAGGGTATCCGTTATAACTGTACGGGTTGGATCCATACGGAGCAGCAGCGGCGGCGGCAGCGTAACTTTGCGCGCCGCCGAGGCACGGTTTCCCGTCCCGGACCAGCACCGGCACGGCGACGCGCCGCGGTGGCGGCGGAGGGTGGTGTTGTCCGGCCGCCTCCAGAGACTTGTCCTGCCGCTGCCGCTTGCACTTGTAGCGGCGGTTCTGGAACCAGATCTTCACCTGGTTGGAGGTGAGTTTGAGCGTGGTGGCCAGATGCTCGCGCTCCGGGGCGGACAGGTAACGCTGCTGCTTGAAGCGCCGCTCCAGCTCGAAGACCTGAGCCTGGGAGAAGAGCACCCGGGGCCTCCGCCTGCTCCGCTGCTTCTGCGTGGGCCTTTCCAAGTCACATTGGCCGCTCTCCGCCGCCTCGTCCCGGGGCAGCAGCCCACAGCTCTCTGCAGGGCAGGTTAGAGAAGTATCACAGGGAAAGTTACTATCCATCACACAACAGCCACACGCTTACAATTCAAAAGGTGTTATTACAGAAACGCTCAAACATGCCACGCGTCCATATCTTTCATTGAAACATCACAGCTGTAAAAAACATTTGTTCCAAATCGCAACCATCGTTAAAAACATTTTTCAAAGGGCATAATTTTTATTTTTGGGACTCGGAGGCATCATGCTGCCTCAAACCTCATTACCAGCACAGTTTATCTAATGAATAATCACATCTTCCCTGCGCAGGTATCAGGCTGTGACTGTGTTTATCAGCGCTGCTCCTCCGTGCCATTTCTTTTTACAAGCCTCTTTAAACTAATTGTCGGTTTATGGTCCAACACATCATAACAAGGCTGTGAGGAACAGGCGACGCAGCTGAAGCACTACAAATTGTTTGACATCTCCAGACTTTACTGGATCCGTGTCTCCTCCCGATCGTGACTTTTATCCATTTGATAGCTCTTTATTGAGATACTGTGAGCAGTCAGCAGGTGGAGGAGCTGAGAGAAAGGCCTCACAGGAAGATAAATAATTCTCTGCAGAGACTAAGAATAAATCTTTGAAACTCTATTTTCACGTCATGCAACAAGATTTTTACTTTATATTTTGTGCAGAATTGTTGCATCTTTTCCAAAACAAACAATATATTTTCTAAAAAGGCAGCCATATCATTAAAAATGACAGAAATAATTTCACCTAGTTCATTCAAACGAAGTTTGAAGTTTTAGTAACCTTGTATTTCACAACTTTGATCCATCACGAAATGTTATATATAAAACTAAACCATTTACGCACCGTTCATAAAACGTGAAAACATTGCTACATTTTTAGCTGTCACAGACAGACGTTGTGTTGTTTTTGTGGCTTATGCAAATAATATGTAGTGACTGGAAATATGAAATAATGAATAATCAATGCATGATTATATTTTGGGATTTATCCATGTGTTTTTTTCCTCCAGTTGGTAACATTTCAGGTTGATCGTGACTATGCGTGTCCTTTGTTAGTCTTTTGTCTGCAGCCTGTTCAGGCTTGTGTTTTCCACTCACTGCTCTCCTGCTCTTCAAGCTCGGCGGCCTCCAGCTTGGCTCCTTGTAAGCTGGGATGGACGTACATGTCCGGGGAGAGGCTGGTGTCGCCGCGGTCCTCCTCTCGCACCGCCAGCGCGCTCAGGTAAGCCAAGTTGTCCTCCCCGTCTGAGAAGGTCGGGCTGTCCCGGGCTGCGGCCAGCATGCAAGACGGCGGTGTTTGGAAATGCTGCTGCAGCTGCGGCTGCTTCTGCTGCTGATTGTTGTGGTTGTGGGGAGGAGGGGAGCGGGCCAAGTGCTGCTGGCTGTGGACCCGGTGCGCGAGCTCCAGGGACCCGGACTGCTGCTGTTGCTGCTGTTCCAGCTTGAGAATATCCTTGACAGAAAACGGCGTGGAGGTGAGTGGGCTCTGCAGCATCATGTCATCCAGCTCCTGCTGTACTGCATCGAGGAAATGAAGCCCGCCGAGTAACATGCACCCCCCTTTGTCCCCCCACTCTTACTAACAAATAATTGAGCTTAATAGCCCCTTCTTTGGTAGCTGGACGTGCGTGAAGCCTCTGCAATCCCTCATCGCCACAAATCACAGGAAAACGCGACTGTTAGTCCAGGGTTGTCCATGCAAGTGTCCTCTGTGACAGATGGGCTGTGTTGAGCTCTGTGCGGAGTTTGGACCGGGGCGAAGGAGTGTCTCTGCCTCCTCTGCTGTCAGGGGGAGGGGTGTGTGTGTGAAATGGAAAGTCCGTATGAGTTGGAAGCGAAGGATTTGGGAAAGAGCGAGGAAGAGAGGGAGAAAGGTGGGGCTTATTTGCGCACACCAGTTTGGTCTGTTGACTTGTGAGGATATGTGGTGGGCAGAGAAATTCACTGACACTCAAAACCTGTCCACTGTCTTTCTCCTCCTGCGTGCTGGACTCAACAAACCACTTTTTACACACGTTTTCTGCGGCAATAATACCAATAACGGCCCAGCCGTGCGGATGTTAACATGCAACCTGTATATTTGAGTAGCATTTTAAGCACATTATGGGCAGTTTTTGTGGGTCCACACCATTTTAGGACTTTGTGGAACTTGTATGAGATGGTGCGTAAATCTCTGGAAATGCGCACGGTGATCCTCTGCAGATAGGAACTGTTATAGGTCAAGGTCAACTTCCAGGTCAAATGAAAGCAGACGCAGAAGAGAAACTGTTGGCGTAAATGAAATGATCAGGTTCGTTTAGGTTGACAGGGAAATTTCTGCTTAATTTTAGCTGAGGTTCATTAAACATTTTGAGTCAAAGATCAATAATATTGTCTTCTTTCGATGCCCGTGTGTTGCGTTCCTTTCCTCCGAGGGCCGCTGCTGCACGCGCCTCCTTACAAGGACATATGAGATAGTTGAGTGATTCCTCTCTGAGTTTTGAAAAAAGTCAAACTGTTTAGAAATTCACCGGATTGAATGAAAGAAGATAAAACAAGCAAAAGAAGCCACAAACACGTCCCCTTCAATTTAAACCTATACTCACTTATTTCATTAATAGACTCTTTTAACAAGTTTGACCTATTTGCTGTTAGAATTTGAGCAGCTCGAACTTCTTCGAAATGTGCTTTAGGTTATATTTTCCAGTGTTTGTCTGTTTGCAGCCGTGCGTCGTCCCACAGCTGCGGCTGCGCTCCGGTGTTCCTCCGTCCGCTTTATCGCTGCTGTTGTATTAATAACCGCTCTGGGCAGATAAGCCGGGCCCCCTGGGGCAATTAAAATTCCTCCAAGAAAACTGCCTGACGTTTTTAGCTCGGCCTAATCTACTCCTATCAGCTCCCCTTTCCGTTTTGCAGCGAGACCCCTCGCCTCTGTTAATCCCCCCCCCCCCCCCCCCCCCCGACGCGTTTTTCCTCTCTGGACATTCAGCAGGTGGACAGTGATCAAAACATCTTAAGCCCCAAAATATTTTTGAATTTTTTTTGGGACTCAATCTAATTTTTCGTCATATTTTTTGTTAATCGTCGTTAAAACATGTAACCCTTTGCTGGATATTCATTATAAAACACCATTTTATGCAATTTACGCATGATTCAATTGTTATAGATAGTTAGTCATTTCAAATATTTTGTCTTAAAAAGTCTAATTTTCGGGTACATTATTCCAGCCTATATATGATGGGCTACATGAGATTGAACATCACTTTTAGTTTGTATTATTTGCACGTAAGTCCCTAAATCTGATATCTGGAGCACAAGGGATTCTTTTGAAACAAAGCTTTACTCAATTACAGTTTATCAGACGATCATTATTTTTTCTAAATAAAATTCTTTAATATTATGAAGTGACTGGAAAATGATCCAAAAAACATGTAAAAAAAAAAAAACAACCCTAAAAAACATAAACAAAACAAAAAGTAAAGTCTCAAAATAAAAAGATGTATTTATGTAATTGTTATCAATATAGAATTGTATTTTCAAAAAGAAATGGAGGAATTATTAAATATTGGTCTCTTGCCCATGTCAATGGATGAAAAGTTACAGATTTAGTTACAGAATTAGTTACAGAAGAAGAATGTGGCTTGTTAACCTAATCTACACTTGACAACATGTATACCTTATATAGAATATAGCCAGTTCACCTTATTTACTAAAAGGAAGAATCAGTTTGACAACTATTCATAAAATGAACTTAAAAAAGAACAAGTTGTTCATTCAACGTAAACAACTTATGTCTTCTCAACTAAAGTTCAGGCTAAACGTTTTCAGTCATATCGTCTTCCCTGATGACATGTGACTCACAGATGATATGAAATAGCCCAGGATGGTTGTGAATACCTCTCAAAACATGGGACAAACTTAAATCTAAGTAGGAAAAATAGTCTGTTAAATTATTCAGAGCCTCTAATCAAAAACCACAACTTTATTCTAAAATTCACAAAAATGTTGGGAAATGTTTATTTTACAGCTTTTCTCAACTCTATAAAAAATGTGTTTCAATATTTAGAAACCCAAACATGGACAACACAGCAAAATATCAAAAGAAGAAAAACCTGAATATTAAGCCAAGAACTTCAATATTCACGTTGACCAGAGCAAATATTTACTATGAACAACGCTCAATATGTTCTACACCATTGTAAACTATAGTTAACTTTGATGAGTTTGATTTGTGAATGCACAATTTGCCATTAGGCAGAACTATACAAGATCATATGGACACATGCTTTTATCAGATGTTACTTGTGTTTTTGGTGCAAAACTGATGAAAACACCTCAGAAACCTGTTATCTTTAACACATCAGATGCATTTTTTTCAATAAACTTAGTTTTAATTGTCTCTTCTTGCTGAATTTAACTCTTTAGTGATGTATTCTTGCAAATAAAAAGTAAAAATCCCTTTTGTTTTTCTTTTGTGCACGACATTTAGACATTTTGAGAGTATTCTGTAATACTTGAAGGCGTCCAGCCCTGCAGTTTGCTGCTTCACATATTGCCAGCCCAAATAGTCAGGTCTAATGAAAGATAGAACCAGCAGAACCAAAAGTGGAGCCCCTCAGGTGGGCAGGGTGCCTGCAGGTAGTAAATATCCTCCTGCTGTGCAGCTGGAAGCAGGCAGATATATGTGTGAACGTCCCCGCAGACTTAACGGCGACTTTCTCCAATTCACGCTATATCATCATCAGCGCGTCCTCGTAAAAAAGGGCCAAACAAGGCCAGACAGTGTTTAGACTGGCACATGGCCGCCTCCGTTTACTTTAAATAAGCATTAAATCCATTGACGCCAGGCTGAGCGCTGTGTTTTCTGGGCGAGCCGACAGTCCAAAGTAGAAGAAAATAAAACCAGTTGAACTGAAGTGACTGGACACCAGTCATTATTCCTAAACATTCAAAGTGGGTGTTCCAGGTTAAATAGATTTCACTTATAAAACAGCCCCCAGGACTTTACACTGCTAATCACATTCACCCAGTCACACACTAATGAAGGCAGCTGCCTAGCACTAGGAGAAATTTGCGGTTCAATATCTTGCTCGAAGACAATGCAACAGGTTGAGATGGGGAATTGAACCAACAACCTTCCAGTGGAGAGTCAACCACTCTACCAACTGAGCCAGAGCCAAACATAGGGATCCCGAAAGGCAGAGGTTGACTTTGCTTGTGTGGGAGGTGACCTTGATTAACCTTGAAAGCAAAAGCTGCTCAACTGTAAAGCAAAGCTGGCTGCATTTTCATGCCAAACAAACAACCTTTTTTTAATCCAACAAAACATAAATGTTTATGTTCGGTAGTTCCAATGAATGGAAACATGCTGTGGTTTGAAAATTAACCAGATCAAAATGAACAATATTGTTTCATATCATGATTACATAGTTTCCCCAAATGATGTATTTTCATAAAAGGATGAGGACCTCAGAGCTCTTCTGCCATTTATTTCTGTCAATGCATGCAAGTTTAATTTAATACATTTAATGCAATTAGTAAGATTTTTGCCATGACGGACCAGAAAAGGAAAAAACAAACAAACAAACTCTCAATTCATCGATGTTGTGATGTACATTATGAGTTTTTTTTTAGGGCTCGTTTACACGGCGAAGATTTCAAGTGAAAACGCAAAACTTTTGTCACGTTTTGGGTGTCCATTGAGACAACGGTGCTCGGAGCCACTGAAAACTCAACTGTTCTCCCAAGGTGGAACTTTTGTAAAATGCTCTCTGTCTCCATGGAAACAGGGGGGGAAACTTTTTGAAAACGCTCGGTCTCCACCTCCCATTAGACAGCAGAGATGCTGCTGCTGTGCATGTGCACCACAACCGTTCTTCTTGTGCACATTCAGGAGTACATGGACAGTAAGAACAATGTTTCCTCCAGAGTGTCATGACAACCAGTCCATGTTTTCCTGGGAGTTGGCAGTTTTATAGTTGACAGTCACCATAATAACAATCCCATTTTCATCGTCTGTAAATATGAATGTATGCATGCACTCATTGTTAATGTTCATATTATTCTTTTATGCATGTGTGCGGTTTCATTCTAAAAACAAACAGCAGCACCCACAACTTATTTTACATATAAACTACACCATCTTCACTGCTTCTGTAGTTTTCCTGTAAACAGACATTGTTTTAAAACGTTGCCACATACACACGAAAGTTTTCCAAAACGAAAACACAAAAAACAATGCGTTTTCATATGAAACGTTGTTGTGTAAACAAGGCTTTAGCTTGTTGTTTTGGCAGGAGGGGCTAATAAATTACCTGAGGGCGCAATTTCACATTATATGTTAATATCATTGATTGCTTGGATTCATTTGCAATAAAAGCAAAATTCCTCTGGTTGTATTGGATGTTTTTATTTGAGAAAAAAAAAAAAAGGTTCCCCTAACATCAAGTAATCAGGTTTACTTCCTCTCTGAATCTCCTACACGAGTGACGCTACTCGTCTTCAATTATATGAATTTTAATATGCAGGCATACAACTTTGTCTATTTGACATGTGAGATAATATGTTACATGTTCGGGAAATAAAGCTTCGCTTGAGCAGAAATGGATGCATGGTGATGTTTGAAATAGAGACAGTTTCCAGGGTAATATTATCAATGATGGAGTGAGGAGAGTGCATGAAGTCAGCATCCCGATCCTGTACGGAAATATAAATACCCCAGGAACAACTCCTGCTCTGCTGCTGACGGAGTTTGAAGGAAGCCTGCGACCTCTCGGGGAACTTCTCATTTCAACTTATATTTCACACAAACACCGATCAGTCGCTCTGGTGAGTTAAAGCACTTCTGGTTTCTTTACATATGAACAAAGCTCAACTTAAATAACTGACAGCACTTTTTTGTTGTTGTTGTTTGTTCTAGACGTTATTCACAGTTCAATATGGGAAACGGATTTATGACATAAGCGCGTCGTTTCTCCAGAATTTGAAAACATGTGAGAACTGTGTCTTAGTAGCATTAAAACGCCCCTCCTCCTGTGTGTGTGTGTGTGTGTGTGTGTGTGTGTGTGTGTGTGTGTGTGTGTGTGTGTGTGTGTGTGTGTGTGTGTGTGTGTGTGTGTGTGTGTGTGTGTGTGTGCAAATAGGTAACAATAGGAAACGCTACACCTCTTGTCTGCTGTCATTTGCGGCCCTGCAAAGGCGCCAGGCGGCTGTGGATGGTTGGATGGAGGAAGAAGACCAGAGGAAGAGATAATCTCACACACTCACACACTCACTCTCTTCCTACGCGTGCGTCTTTGTGCGTGGGCGTATAATTTGACGCATCAGAGCAGGAGTATCACACACATTTTTCAGGGTCCACAGACAGTCCGAATTCATCCTGAGTGGACCGGGACAGTAAAATACTGTCATAATAACTTAGAAATTTAAACTTTAAAGGTGTATTTGTTGTTGTGCAGAGTTTAAGTTTTTCTAAAAGGTTTACACAGTAGACATTTACCAAAGATTATTGCAATCTCAACATAAGACTAATTTTAATGATGCAAATTACAGTGAAATCTTTCAAAAACCATCTATAACTGAGGCATTTTGCAGCCTTTTGCATGCATGTTTTCATGGCAGCGTTACAAACATCTCAGCTTGGGCCTCAGTGTTGTGTTGTGTTTGCTACTCTTAAGATTTCTTTTTTAATGGTTATCTTAGAAATGTTTATAATTTGTTTTTTGGTTGCCAGAGTAAACGTTTGTAAATTTTTACAAACATCGATGTTAATCTGAGAGATGTGATTTAAATGGAGACATTTGATACTGGTATTAGTTGAATTGAATACTTTCTATTGACAAAGCAATTATGTGCTTTGAAAAGTGGCTTCATACTCAGTGAGGAGAATATATATTTGTATTTGAGTAATCACTTTCACTAACGTCAGAAGAAGTTATTAAAAACAACAGGTGAAGTTGAGTACACAGTATTTGTTTCTGTTTTGTAGCTTTGGTACATTTTCGTTCTTTTGCACTTCAAGAGGAGCAGCTCTTTAATGGTGTTAATGATAATAAACGTAATTCTATTCTATTCTTTTCGATTCTAAGCAGTAGTGTTTATAGATATTAGTATATCTATCTATCTATCTATCTATCTATCTATCTATCTATCTATCTATCTATCTATCTATCTATCTATCTATCTATCTATCTATCTATCTATCTATCTATCTATCTATCTATCTATCTATCTATCTATCTATCGATGATCTATCGATCTATCTATTTTGATTTTGATAAGACCAAATAATCTGAGTTTCATATTTTTTCTTTTGTTTCTCTTACATACAGAATATTTACCTTGAGACCTTAAAAAATGAAAAGAAACAAAACCATGTGGATTGAACCTAGTAAACAAGACGAGGTTGAGATTTAAAGACAAGGTCAAGAGATGGAATCAAACTTTTTTCATCTCTTTTATTTCCTTCTTTATCTGGTAAATCGTGGCTTGACTGAATTTGACTAATTCAACAAAATTAAGGCGGATAAGAAGAAATTATATCACATGAGGTCCGAATGGGTATGAACCAAACTATACATGGTAAAATATATTTGTGTTTATGCTCCGATAAAATGCTCCATTTGTATTTATGTAATTCCCCGTATTTCATTTACATAAAAATTGTGCGTGTGTGTTTGTGTGTGTGTGTGTGTGTGTGTGGGGGGGGGGGGGGGGGGGGGTGTTGTTATCATCATTAACATTACAGCAAAATTGTTATTTCACTTGAAGGCAAACATTCTGAAAACGGACTTGGAGCGGGCGGTTATAGATAAATAGACTCATTCAACTCTTTAAATTTTAGATAATTTGGGTACAAAAAAAGTGTAACGATGAATTATTATTAACGTTATTAAATCTCTGCGTAAATTTGTGCAGTGTATTGGATTGTGCTCCCTCTCCGTTGCCTCGTGTCCTGCGGTCGTCCGTAGACGTTTGAGCGCCTGCTTAAAATTAGAAAAAAAAAAAAAAAAAAAAGAAGTCACGCACGTGTGCAGTCGCGCGTGCACGTGCGTGTTTAGATAGCAGAGGCCTTTGGCCGCAGTAATAGCTCCATTAGGTGGAGAGAGAAGACGCTATCTCAGTGATCCGTAACGTCTACGTCCGCTCGGCGGCAACACGCCGATCAGCAAACACCGCGTGATCCCTCGGAAGACGCACGGATTTACAGCGAAAGCAGCAAGTGGCAAAAAAAAGAAAAAAAAGAAAAGACAAAACACTCCAGGACATTTCCTCCCATCTTCCAAGAGAGTGACAACCTCGAGAAAATTAAAAAGTAAACGCTCATTTTGGAGCAAATCTCGCTTGAAAGGCCACATTTGACATAATGTGTGCGTCTGTAGACGCCAGGCCTCCTCTCTGCTGATGCGTTTGGACCTCATTCAGAGCTCCGAGTCGCTCGGCGTGTCAGACAGGCCTCTATCTCTCTCACACGAGCCAAGATCCACGGCATGACGCAGCCGGCTGTGTTTACGCAGCCTCCCGGCCCGCGGTGTGTAAATCGCGGCGTTGAATGGTTTACCTAATGGGACTTCTGTTTCTCGTTTTCTGTCACCCGGCGCGCCAAAGCCCGCTGACAAACGACCGACTTTTACCGGCAGAGGAATTCTTAATTTATGTGGGAAATGAAACGAGGGGGAAACTTTTTTTTCCCCTTTAATCCTTCTTCGCCTTCAAACAATAACGCGATAAGATGTGATAATGAAGCGCACGAGAGAAGAGGCGACGTCTTCCCCTGTGAAAGATGCGCGTTTTGGTACTTTGATTGTGATACTGATGAGGAGGAAATATGTGGAGCTTGAGCGAGGGCCAGAGAGAGGGGGAGACCCCCGCCGCCCATGCATCGACTCCTCAGCCTCCACTTCCATTGTTATTACTGCAGAGGAAACAAGTCGTTGTAAGGCCACGGCGCTCTGATTTATGAGCGTGTTGTTTCTTAAACTCAAGTAGAAAGTTCCAGAGAGGCTTGTTGGTCCAGTTTAATGAGAAAACCACACATAGTTAAAAGAAGAAGAAGAAATTAGCTTTTAAAGCCCTTTAAGTCTTATCAGGGTGCAGAGATTGAGTTTGTCAGAGCTTTCCAAGAGCGCAGCAATTTCATGATGAATAATTTCCACAGATAAACCCGCGTGTTGTGTGATGAATCCTCCCCTACAGGAGAAGTCTGCGTGTCTGTGTATAAACTAAAAGGGGAAGGCATTAGTGCCTTCCAAAGGAGGAGAGACAGACCACTCCATCACGGCGCAGACAGTCCGGATTCACCTCCTGCGCCATTAGAGCGCCCTTCTATCCCCCCCTTCCTCTTTTTTCCTCACTGAGCGTCTCCTTTATCAGCTCTCTATCTCCCAAACACAACCCCAACCTGGCAGCTTTACAACCAGCCGAGGGCTTTTCAGCCATCAATCACCGCAGGCTGAGGTCTGGCAGGCCGCTCTCCGGCTCTCTGTCCCGGGCGTCAGGACGCGGGACGCGCGGAGCTCTGAGATCCAAGTCAGTCTGCAGAATTGAAATCATCACCTACAAAAAACAAAAACAAAACACATCTTGACACGAAGAAATCGAAACATTGAGAATATTTTTTGTTGCTCGAGTGCAAACTATCGTAAAAGACAACAAAACGATCTAATGGAAGCATGTTTCATCTCCACAAACACATATGTTTTATTATTTGTCTCATGAGTAATAAAAAAAAAGGTGTTCTTGCAAGAAACATCAGCGAGGTTTCCCCCTCTTCAGGGTCTAATATCCTAATAAATGAGCAGAATTCATCCTTTTCAGAGCTTTTCATTTTGTTTTTTGCCATCCTAAACAACTTTTTTTAGGTCTTGCAAACTCAAGAAAAACCGAACAGAATAATTCGGGATGTTTCTCCCAGTGCGCACTCAGAGGGCCTCTCAAGCTGCTTCGGAGAAAGTTCCCACTCACACGACCTCTGTCAGGCCTGATGAATGAACTCTGCGCAGAGGAGCAAAGATCCTCTGGAAGAGAAATCCTCTGCATCATCTCAGCCCAAATGGTTTTTACGCATCGGAACATCAAAAGTATAATTCTTCATAACATAGCATTTTGTTAAAAAATAATTATCACACATGCTATCGGGATAATTTCCAGGAGTATGTGAGGTCTGGATCACACACTCACGCGCACGACTGACCCGAAGGTTACCCCGTCACCCGCGCGCCAGGACGAGCGGCCTCCGTTTCCCCCCACGGATCCCCGTTACCGGCTCTCTTCTTGTGTTTAGGCGGAGGAAGGGGCCTGTTTCCTGGAGCAGGCTAAACACGGGGCCTCCGGCTGCAGCACAACGGACCCGCTCCGCTCCTGGCCGGACGGACACCGGCAATAGATCATTCCGCGCACCGGGCCCCGGGGGGCCCCCGAGGGGGGCCCCTGAGGGGGGCGAGGCTCACTGCTGGGAGCTGGAAAGCGTCCAGACCAGAGAGGGTGTGTGTGTATGTGTGTGAGGGGGAATCGACCCATCAACCCCTCCTCCAGGATGACAGCAGACTGGAGGATGTTTATTACTGTTCCTCTGGGAAGCTTCCTGCCCTTAACTTTCACTTTCACTTCCACAGAAACCTCCACTGGCCCTCAATTCCTCCCCAAAATCCTCGGGTTTTCATTTTATTTGATATTAGTCACACTGACAAAAACTGCACATCAGTGATACCTTATTATTGAAACACATAAATAAAGATTTTCCAACGGATTAAATAATAAATGATGAAAATGCTGAAAAAATCTGGAGTGGAAAATGTTTGTTTTTTGATAAACGGTCCAACATTTTAGGAACATTTAACATGTTAATACACCACGTGTTTGTCTCACTAAACAGGACTGAGCTGAGTTGGGCTTTTTTCCCAGGTGTCACTTCTGCATCCTGATTGGTCCACTGTCATAGCCATGTGGCTCCTCAATGGACAGAGAGAAGAAAAGCCAACACTGAATGAGCAGTGACAATCACAGCACAGAGTGAGAGTCTGATTCTTTTTGAAGATAATGGATCTTCTGTTATTCATTCAATTCAATTCTGTCATTCACTCTGAAGGGGTTCTGAACTAAACAAACTGAAATTACACACTGCAAAAAAATATTGATAAATAGGAATAATTACACATAAAAATTACACAAATCTATCTATCTATCTATCTATCTATCTATCTATCTATCTATAACAAATCTCACACTATATTAAGATTATAAATCAACATTCTGATAAGAACAAATAATCCGAGTTTGATATTTTTTTTTCTTTGTTTCTCTTCCAAACAAATACTGAATATCTAAAGTGAGACCTGAATAAATGTAGCTGGTTTGTTTAAAAAACATTTTGTTTTACGTTTACACAGAATAAAACCATTTAGAGCAACTGTAAATACAAAACTATAGTTGTTTAAACATAAAACTTGACTCTGAGAGGGAAAGATGATGGCTCATTCAAATATACCAAGTTAATAGAAGTTTATTTTTTATTAAAGATAAACATAAAATGATTATGAACTTTTTTTTGTCTTTGAAGAAATCCAGTCAGAATTTTATTGCATTTAGATTCTAAAATCTTTTGAATCAATCTTCCAGTTTCTAAAAAAATCATCATATATAAATATTTATTTCCCTTTTTAATATAAGCTCTAAAATATCACAAAAATGAATAAACCGACTCTTGAATTAGCACCCAACAACCTCAAGGGGTGAAAATGGTCAATTTGAAAATAATACGGTCAATTTTAAATGGTCAACCTTTTGGAATCAGGATAATAGCTGTTGGCAGGTTTACCATTCGAATTCAAAGCATATTTGATGAGCATGGGCTTACAATGTTTAAATTGGTAAAACTGAAACTATCCTTTCAAATGTCCCCTTTACATATTGCTATACTTCTGTAGATTAGTTTAAAAGCCTTTATTACAAGAAATTATTATTAGCTGCAAATGTATTTTTAGAGCACCTCTCCAGCACAGGGCAATTCACAGTGCTTTACAAAGAAATAATAAAAAGTAAAGAAATACAGAAAAGCTTTACAAATAAAGAAAAAATATATAATTAAAAGAAATACATTAAAGCTTTAAAAGAAATGAAAGAAATACATTAAAACAAATAATGAAGAATCTTAATCTTGACCTGTCAGAGTTACACTCTGGTCTGGCCTCGGGTTGGGTTAATGGTGTGTTATAGTTTCCTCTTTCAGTGTTGAAATGAAACAGATGTGTGACAGACTAATAATGATTTGTTTTTCCACTGTGAAGCTTCTTGGTGAAGTGAAGAGGACAAATAGGCTCAGCTGAAACTATATTTCCTGTCAAACGTTTAGCTCCTCCAGCTATTTGAGAAGCATCTAGACGTTTACCTGCACATGGACACCCTGGGCTGTGTGTGATGGGCGTTCAGTACACATACTGCACCGGTGAGGCTGTGTGTGTATGTGTGTGTGTGTGTGTGTGTGTGTGTGTGTGTGTGTGTGTGTGTGTGTGTGTGTGTGGGGGGGGGGGGGGTGTCAGGTTGGCTCGTGTTTCCTCTGAACTGAACCTGATGCTGAGACTCATCCAATGAGCCCACTAATGAGGCTATTGGACATGTAATCAGCTGTAGAGACATGTAATGACTCCCTCTCCCTCTCCCTCTCTCTCTCTCTCTCTCTCTCTCTCTCTCTCTGTGTGTGTGTGTGTGTGTGTGTGTGTGTGTGTGTGTGTGTGTGTGTGTGTGTGTGTGTGTGTGTGTGTGTGTGTGTGTGTGTGTGTGTGTGTGTGTGTGTGTGTGTGTGTGTGTGTGTGGAGTGGCCCCCATTGTCCTCCAACATTGATCTGACTCCAGAGAGCCAATGGACAACAGGGCTATTTATTATTTATGGACTTATGTAGTATATTTTTGGTTTTGTAATAATATATTTATGTAGATATTTATGAAGTGTATATATGGTATATATTTATTTATGAAGTGTATATATGGTATATATTTATTTATTTATTTATTTATCTATTTATTTATTTATTTATTTATTTATTTATTTATATAACCATATCTGTATAAAATGTATATGTTGTATATATTTATATAGCTGTATTATGTAATTATAAGGATATCTGTGTACAAACTAAAGAATAGGTAATAAGGGGTGGGAAATTAAAACGTTTTTTTACTTCTTCTCACTCCTTTTTCGAACAATATGCAATGTTTTGTTATATATTGGCTCTATGTTTATTTTAGATTTTTTTTACTTTTTCTTTGTTTTGTATGTACAAATAGTTACATACTTTTTTTATACATGTTTAAAATTCATTCATTCATTCATTCATTCCTTCATTCATTCATTCATCTTTCTTATAGCTTGTTTTACAGTTAATAAATGTACTTTGTTTATTTACAAAAAACACTTCACAACACAAAAGATTCTTTAAACAAATATTTTTTTTCACTCAACTAATTTTATACAACTATCATTAATATTCCATTACAATAATTGACAGTTATATATGCTGTATACAAACATATACATAGAAATATATCCCATATAACTGGATTATAAAGCCATGATTACAGACTCATTAACCATGTATATTTCTCCATAATCAATAATTGTATACATCACTTTGAAATTTTTTTTAACTCTTAACTGTTGCACTAATCCACCAAATACATTAATCTGCACATTTTCTGTATAGTAACCCTTTACTAGCCAGGTGATCAGATTTAGTGTTATGGAGCAAAAATAGTCGCTTTTAAATGTCTATACTATCTAATAAATCATATTTAAGCTCCTTCACTGTAGAATAGTAAAAGTGTGCAGTTTGAAAAAGATTTTTTATGACAACCTACTGAGACATTTGTTTAATTTTTCCATCCAGAATACAATATATGTGAATGATTGTGGTTGATGAGCCACTTTTTAGTGCAATTTTTGTCCATATAAATGTTATGTGGAGATGTTAATTGTGACAAATACGTTCTAAATTGTGCTTTAAGAACGTTCTACAGTGGAAACTTCAATAATAAAGTTTCTTGTCACATCTTAAACATATGCTGGGGTTACTTGTTTAACTCTCTTATGAATAGAATGTGTGGGAGTTTCCAACATTACTTTAACTTACAAAAAGTAGAAATTATTTTTACTGTTTGATTTAATACAGTGGAGTTCCTTTAATGTATAGGCAACACGCTGCTGATCAACACACAAATATTGATATTTCCAAAGCCTGATTTGACTTTTTGATGTAATCTCATGTTAAAATAACATTATTTACCTTGTACTGCCTTAAAAAAATAAAAATAAAAAAATTACTTAATGTACATTTATTGTACATCCTTGAAAATAACACTACAACTGGAAGGTTGTGCCATCTTTTCCAACTTGGTGCTTTCAAACATGGAAGCCGATTTCTGTCATTTCAGAAATAACATCCACATATTTATACGCACACCTGCACAGGTCGGGCCTCTCAAGAAAATCCAGGATGTTCTGTTGACAGTACAGTAGGATTCAACAGATACTATAAATGGTGTCCTGCACTCAGGTTCCCCACAGAGGACTAAATCTTTCAAAAGTCATGGTCGCCCACACAGATCTACAGAAGCCTGTTGAATGTATCTTGGAGCCTTGGCATGGTTGCAATGTGCAGTGGGCGGAGCTTGTGACGGTGCTGGGGTACAGTGTTCCTGTCTTTCTGTGAACTCTCTTTGACATGATAGATTCCCACTCTTTTGCCCTGAAGTCAAATTTCCTTGCAATGATAGATGTGTTCTTTTGAGTAGTTTTGATATAAATATGGGTCTTCAGAAGGACACATAAGTACCCCAACAATTTGTGTTTTAGTGTCTCTCCTTATATTATCTTACACTCCTCCAATTGAGACTTTTAGCCAGGAATATTTTCACCATCATATCTGAACAATGTGCATCATGTAGACTTATGTCCCCACAACATCAGCAATACCAGTACACATACACACATTCTGCACCTTCAGTTCTTCGTCCACACCCTGAAATAGTCGCACACACACACACACACACACACACACTCCAGCAATATGTCATGTACAGGCCTGTCCTCATCTGTGTGTGTGTGTGTGTGTGTGTGTGTGTGTGTGTGTGTGTGTGTGTGTGTGTGTGTGTGTGTGTGTGTGTGTGTGTGTGTGTGTGTGTGTGTGTGTGTGTGAGAGATAATTGCTGGAAACATGACAGCTTTCTGTTTTGCTGCATCTGAGCGGTGACAGGAATGCGTGATGCTCTAATGTGACGATATGTGAACTGATCTTATAAGGCCAACTTGAAACCAAGGCTAATGCTAATGCTAATGCTACCATCACTGAAACATCCTTCATGTTGCTGTCAGGAGTCAGATTTCAATCGGATTTGAAACCTGAACGAGTGAAATTTACGTACCCAAGTCACCTCTTATTTGAGTTTCAATAACAATGTTTCAAGTCCTTATAGCAAAACAATGAATTATTGTTTCCCATTTATATTGTGATTATACAAACATAAAAAAATAGATGAAACCTAGTTTCATCAGTCATCAGCTGTCACAGAAAAAAGAGGACCCTAGTTGATTGTTTGAGGATGTTGAAAACAACCAATTGAATGTTCAGACAATGGCAGGCATATGCAGCTGACTTTTAAGGATTTCCTGATTATATAATATAAACGTTGAGTGTATGAATCACCAGCTTACACAATGACATAACAACGCAACAATAATATAGCGAGCTTCCATTATTAACCCTTTATTGACAAAGTGTCCATATTTGGTCATAGCTTATTTATTTTGAAACCAATAATTCATGTTATATTCATGATATGTTCATGATATGTTCATGATATGTTCATGATATGTTCATGATATGTTCATGAAAGTCATATTCCATATCAATAAATTGTTGTGCTGAACACTGAGAAAAGTGCTTGTGCATGTAAGTTGAAAATATAGAGAATAAACTATGAAAAACTCTGCATAAAAACATGGATCACTCACTAAAATACATACATCCATCCACAATATTTTCAAATCTAAAACAGATAAAAAAATAAATGTGTAAAAACCCCCAAAATAAAGAAACAAAAAAAACCCAAACATTTATTATAAAGATTGATGGAAAACAAACTCTAGGAAAGGCATACGTCTGTCAAAAATCACTCATGGGTTCATGAATTGTACCTCAAGAAAACAACAAAAAAACCTAACTGAGATGTATTTTTACTGGATCTATGGAAGAAGTAGTAAAATCCTGTTGACTCAGGGATACTGTTCCCTATTGTAATGTGATATTTGGTTAAATAAACATGTCAACAGATCTGTCTCTTGTCATGTGTTTCGAAGATACATAAATAAAAAGACAAAACACATTGGTGTTTCTATCAATGTATGACCCGATTAAAGAAGTCATGTTGTGCCAATTACACAGATTTGAAAAAATCACCCACAAGCAGCAATTTTCTTCAACTATTTTCATGTATTTTGTCTTTGCTAATAACTCAACATTGTTCATTTGCAAGAAAACAGGGAAAGATTAGATTGACTAAACATGGCACCTAAACTTACAAAACATTGAACACATACAACTATAAAATTCAAATATATGGCCTATTATTTTGTTGAGCCACATTTAGAGTACTTCTGTGGACGAAATACATTGAAATAATAGGACACAAACACTCAATAGCGTGTAACTACTAGATTTTGATCACAATGATGCTTTTCAACATGACTAAATATGCGCAAAGAGCATGTTGCACTCGATATCTTTCAATAAAATATCTTTTTATAACCCTGTTGTGGAATTTTAAATAACACAAAGAAAATTTCTTCAATACGTTAATAATTGCCAAAATTAATAAAGAGAAAAATCTGTAATGTTGCTTTTCATCTTTGCAATAAATCATTTTAGGAGGTCAGTTGAGTTGCGTACCCAGTAAAATATGAAACAACAAAAATCAACAAAAACCCCTTTCCCAGAGCTGAGAAACACTCATGAGAAACACAGACTCTGACATTATCATCTCATGATGTGACAAAGATGAGGAAATACAGCATTCAACCACCCAAAACTCACTTGATGAAAGAATTAGTTTTTTTTCCTCTATTGTTCCTGTCATAATGAGCAATTTGTCACAAATATTGGCAGTGACGCTATGGAATTTGGTTTCGGGTGCCTGCCAGTAAACTGTCGAGGCGAGCTACAAGCTCGCTTCCTGCACCGTGTCGTCATTCTTATCGGAGGTGTGCAAAGCATTGTGGACCTCATTGCAACCAAGTTTTTTCTGTTCTGTCCCTTCAAAGGCATGCAGATAGAGGAGGTTGGAGGTGCAAGGAAATAGCAACGACACGGAGTCTTTGCGTATTGTCTGCGTATTATGTATAAATTAGGCTTCAGGACAATGATAGGCCCATACATTAAACTATCACGGATGCCCTGTGATTGTGAGAGGAAACCGGAATATCAGGAGCGTAGGTTAATTTAACATATTTACCCTGGTAGGATTTGACTGAATCTTATTGGATCATTTCAATTTGTGAGATAAATCGTGTTTTACTTTATTTATTATGTGTTGACATAAATTAATCGAGAAACTTCCCATCATAAAACAACATGATTTGAAAGTGTTACAACCACAAAACGTGAATTTATTTCATAGAAGTTATATATTGAAATTCTGTTGACGTAGCAAACACTGTGTTTGTTGGGGGTTTTTTGAGCACGGAGACTCTTTGCTGAAACAGCAACTTTCCTGCATTTATGAGCTACAATAAAACGTCCACCCATGAGTCAAGGCTTCAAGCTTTCCTGCTAAAGCGTAAGACGGATTGTCTTTCAGCTGCCTGAAGCAACCAGCATCCGTTTCACTGCCGAGTCCTTCAGCGAGACCCTGAACCTCCTCACGCTTCCTGCAGGCTTCTGACCTTGGATGCCCACATGGAGAAACTGAGAGATTATCAGGCCTGTGCTGAACACTAACTCATCATTTCCTGCAGCTCCGTCTTTCTCCCGAGTCCGACTCTCCCAGCATGTTCGTCTGAGAGTCTCCATAGGATCGGTTTCTGTACCTGAGAGCTCAGCTGTCGCAGGATGTGGGAAACCACATGCGTCCCCCAGGACCAGCCTCGCGCTCTCAGACTGCAGCCGGCAGGTGTGCTGTGGTCGTGTCAGCGGGCAGCTGGCCTCTTCACATCAAGGAAGGAATTTTATGTCTCCTTCCCTTGGGGAGTTTCACATGCTGCACGTTGTGCCAGTTTATTTCGTGAAAGAGCAGTAAAACACATCTCCAGTCGTCATGGCGACAACTAACTAAGTACTTGGTAAGCAAAACATCTTGACATAATTAGATTCAATATCTGGGGTTGTCCATCACACGGTTTAAAATACAGTTACAAACATCTAACTGCGAAATATTGCAATTAATTTAGATACTGCTTTATTTGTGTTTGGGATTCAAGTGAGAGTGAACCTGCAGCAAACCTCACATAACTGTTTAACCTCCTTTTCAGCCACTCACTATAATCCCAGTCATAAATATTTCTTAATGAAAAAACTTGTGAAATATATATATACACAATACCACAGAAAAAAATTACCATAATTACCATATTTAACTGTGAGAGCAAGAAAAATCTACACAGCAGAATTTAAAGTAAATATGATCAAATGTGGCGCACAAAACAGAACATCAGAAAGAAAAATATTTGAGTGGCTAAGAAACTGTTACTGTGGTGAAGAAAACAAATAATGGTGCATTTTCATCTGGACATGGAAGATAAATGTATTTTATACACCGGTTGGACTTTTAAATGTTTTTACTTCTTTATATATTGACTGATGCAGCTCACAGTCTGGAGAATACGTTAAGTTGGTACTCTTGCCATAGTTTCAAAAAGGTTGATCATCTTGACTCAGGTCCTGTTTACACGACAACGTTTTAAGAAAACACATTGTTTGAAAACACATTTTGGAAACAATATCTGTTTACACAACAGTGGGTGCTGTTGTTTGTTTTTGTGATGGAACCACACACACGTCTTGCAGAGAGCAGTACGTTATAATTATTAACAATGGTGAGTACACAGATATTTGTCTGGACAGGCAGCCAAGTTGGATCGCTATTCCAGGTAACATATTTATCTAGTTATTTTCATTTCTGTACTTCTGAACCTGTACAAAAATAAAGAAACCGAGTGTGCTTGTGCATGTGCAGAAGAACTATTTCGTACGGCCGTGGTGTGCATGCGCAGCAGCAGCAAAACACCAACAAACACCCAAAATGCAACAAAAGTTTTTTTTAGTTTTCACGTGAAAGCGTTGTCGTGTGAACGCGCCCTTAAGTCGTCAACCACAAAACCATTGCTCTCCACTCTCAGCATACGCGCAGCTTGCATTTACACATTGACTTTTACATTCATTCTTTCTTTAGCGGCTCCTCCTCAGTGTTCTGCCTATCACTTTGAAAACCACTGCCCTCATCTCCTGAGCTGTGGTGTGCCACAAGGAGTGGCATTATTATTTCCTCGGGGGTGCGGTTTGTGCACATTATCCACTTCAAGTCAGGAAGCATGCCACCTGTGTGCACACAAACGCTAGATAACTGATCGCGAGTGCGACACAACACAATCTGAGAGCAAAGCACACCGAAGTGAAGTATGAAGATAATAATAAAGAGATTGTGCGATAAACTTGAAGTGGCGACGGGGTGACTTCCCTTGTGGTTTCACTTTGGGCTGTTTGTCGTGAAAACAGTTTCCCATCTCCAGTTTGGCTTCCAGATACTAATTATTTCATAGAGGTATGAATCAGGGTTACTTTTAACTTTAATCCCAGATTTACTGGCTCAGTGAGTGGAGATTTAAATGGGAAATCCACTCTGGTGGAGAGAGTGTAATGAAATGAAGAGGGCTGTGAACTTTATTTACGGGTTTAGAAAAGCAGGAAAGCGGCGACACAATCTGTTTTTAAAAAAAAGAAGTTTGACTGTAGTTGATTGTCACAATTCAAATCTAGCTTTGTAGTAAATTCTTAAATTTTTCAGTACTTGGTTCCAGTTACTATTAGCAGGTAATTGAAAATAAAATCTTGCTTTATTGAGAATTATTGTAAACAATTAGAATTGTCCCGATATTGTGAGTATAGTTTTATTATTGCCATGTTGCTGTTAGCTGAGCTGATAGCCGCCATTCAGGCCCCATTTACACAATGTTTTCAAACGAAAACTCCGTCTCAGTGGAGATGGGGTGAAACACAACTTTTTGTAAATTCTCCAACTCTGTCTCTATGGAAATGGGGGAAAATCCAATTTTTTCTGAAACACTGCTGCAGCGCATGCACAATGTGGCTGTAGTTAATAGTTCTGCCCATGCTCAATAGACGGACAATAAGAGCAATGTTTCCTCCAGAGTGCCATGATTCCCAGTCCATGTTCTCCTGGGACTTGGTGTTTTTATATTGGACAGTCACCGTAATGACAATCCAACTTGGTCGTCTGTCCAATAAAACCTCTGTGTACTCCCATTATTAATGGTTATTGTGTATTGTTCTCTGTGTATGTGTCTGTGGTTTCATTACAAAAACAACCAACAGCACCAACTGGTGGCCTTGTGTGCTAACTACATGGTTTTTAGTGTTTCCGCCATTTCCGTGTAAACAAACATCATTTTCAAAACATTGACATGTAAACACAAAACTTTTCTGAAAAGCAAACACAAAAACAATGCGATTTCATTTGAAATGTTGTCGTGTAAATGAGGCCTAAGTTCAACCAAAGTTACACCAGTTAGAGGGGGAAGATGCTCTATCAGCTGGATGTCACCGATTTTGGTAACATTGGAGAAAAAGCAGCAACCAAACAGGTAAACTACTAAACTATCTAGTCAATTGCAGACATGTCCAATTCCAGTTTGAAACCTTTTCAAATCTGCTGCCACGTTGCTGTGAATGAAAGCAGGAGTGTTGCACCGTACCCCTCATGACCAGAACTGAAAGGTCAGGGAGGGGTCGCTGCTCTCACCAGCGCAGAGATGGGAAACTATTATTGGAGCTATTGTGGAGTCGCAATTACTCATATGAGGGGAAGTTGTCTTGTTTTGTGTGTGTGTGTGTGTGTGTGTGTGTGTGTGTGTGTGTGTGTGTGTGTGTGTGTGTGTGTGTGTGTGTGTGTGTGTGTGTGTGTGTGTGTGTGTGTGTGTGTGTGTGTGTGTGTGTGTGTTCTAATGACCGTACGTTTACACAAACCTATCTATAGACCCCGTGTTGTTTATGATTTATTGTGCTGCACTGGCACTTTAAAAGTCCCATGTATCCTTGCTGTTGCAGCTGAAGTACACAGAATAATGAGCCCAGACATCAAACCATGATGGATTACTTACATTTCCTCTTCCAGGCTGTTTTCATTGATTCATGTCTGACGTTACAAGCTTTAAATCTTAATTATTCAATGAGAAAAATGAGCTTTCCATGCAAAGATGCATGTCGGAAATGCTGCAATTGTGTGTTTACACGCAGTCATGTCCCTGAGTGTGTGTCCCTGTGCTCCCATGCAGCCTTGTGACCTTCCAGGAAATAAACAGTGTTTGGGAGGGATGAAGTCGGGCTGTTGCTCTCTCCTCCTGTGGCGTCGCCATCAAAATGACAAGCTGTTATTGGGAGAGAACGCTCAGCTCCTCCATCACACGCCAACGCTGTAAATAAAGAAGCCTCGAGAGCCAAGCGCCGGGTGTTTGAATCAGGAATGGTCTTTTTCCTCACAATGTTTAGGGACACTGAACTGCATGTAAAAAAAAATGGTGAGTTTTGGGCTGTGCTAACATGGTTACTCAACTAAACATACACACACAAATGCAGTGGCACACACACTCTTGTTTGTAGGATGTGGTCAGATGCTCAGTGAATGCAGCGCAGCAAGCGTCAAGGTCCTTTTTCTAAATGAGTGTTGAGAATGGCCATAGACATAAGTAATATGTAGTAATATGGCCACCATGTTGGACGAGGACCCATTTCTTCTCAAGTGCATTCACTTCTACTGACCGAGGAAAGAGATCTTGACACCAATGAAATAATCAAATTTACTCAATGTTATAACCTATATTTCATATAAATTGATGTTTCATTGAGTGCTGCTGCCTATTGGAATTAATGTAGGCAGCCATATTGGATAAGGACCCACTTTTCCTCCTGCGCATTCACTTCTATTGGGAAAAGAGGGTTTTTTTGTTTTTGTTTTTGTTTTTTACACAATTATATTAATCACTACATCTCATTTTAACACACAAAACACTACAATAAATACATTTTCACATTTGAGTTTCTTACTGTTGGTGTTTTAATTGTGTATTTGTGGGCACTTTGATACGATACTCAAAATATCGATTTAATTTTCTTTTATTGACTGTATTTTGCCTTGTTATTGTGTTTTTAAAACGCTTTCAATTCCTACCTTTGACCAAAATGTTATACTTTTGATTCTGGAAACCTTTTTGTTATTTTTTATAACTGGAGTTGTACCACATGTAAGAAGGGAAGATTTACCTAAAAGGAAATCTTTAAACGTAACACACGCCCAAACATTGTATGACGGTAAATCTGTACTCAAATAAACTCAGGTGTATGACTTTCAGTCATTTTCAAAGTGAAAAGCCTCGACTTCTGCTCTGAACATTGAGTCGCCCTCGAGTGACGAAAAGCTTGAGATGATCTGTTCTTTTTCTGCACACTCATACACATTCAGTTCCGTTCCCTTCAGCTGCTGTGCAAGACCTTGTCAGGTTCCTCTACAGTGGCCCTGAGCAGCCAAAAATAGGACCATACTGTTCTCTGACCATCTCACAGCCTGGTAACCTTCAACGGCAGCCGGTGGGCAACAAACAATGAGGCCGTCAGTCAACTGAGGGCGGACGCCGAGAATGAGAAAGATCAGGGATACTATGCTGAATCTACACTGCAGCATCAGGAATTCCGAGTGTTTGATCAGGTGGGACACATGATAAGGTTTTACTGTCAACGGTTGAAACAAAACTTCCTTAAAAATTCCACATTAAGTGTTTTTTATTTGTTGTACTTGACACATACCTTGTAAATCCAGAGTATTGGGTGGTCTTCAAGATATTTTTCTTAGATTTCGGAAAATTTCGATTGACATGCAAAATCTCTGACCCCCTCATAATGTCCTACACTCTTTGGTTGAGAATCACCACTTTATAAAGATTTTACCTTCAAAAACAATCATTTGAATTACGGTAACATCTTGCTTGTGTGAGTTTTAATTTATTCTCCTGGTTTTTAGAGACAAATACAGACTATTGTCTACTTTGCAAATCGTTCCTGTCAATTGAAGCAACTATCAGAAGTCATAAATATGGTAATGGGCATGCTGTATATTTATTTTATAGTTATATTTTCAATTGTGATGAAAATTTGCACGAGTAGATGTAATTAGTAGGGACAAAAACTAATAAATTCCAATCTCGCCTATCTCATTTCTGATATACCAATCTGGTATTACCGATACTGATTTACCAATACTATACTGATGCAATACCAATATGATACTGATACAATATGATTCACTACCAATGTAATACTGATCGATACTGACACGATACCGATACAATTCAATACTGATGAAAATATTAATAACAATAGGATATTGATAAAACGCTGATATACTAATACAATATTGATACAATGCTGAGACCAATACCAATAATGATACAACACTAATATGATGACAATACCATACTGATACAAGATCAAGACAATATTGATTTGATATTGATACAATACTCATGCCAATACCAATAATGATACAATTCTTATACCAATACAGTACTGAAACTGATATGAAAACATTACTAATATTTTATGGATAGCTGCACAAAAGTCTAAAGAAAGAGCTTCATGTGTAAAAATACATTCTTTATATCCTACCATGGCCGTGTTAACTTTCAGCATTCACCTGAAAATACTTCAGTTCTCATCACCAGTATGTGTATAACATTTATACAGTCACATTAAAATCACGAATTACATTTAGAAGGAGTTATTAAACCTGCCAGCAGATAAGCGCTAAATAAATAAATGAAGCTTGAAATATATTGAAATATATGAACAACAATGTAAATATTACAATATAAATATTACATTACTACAATGTAAATATTTGAAGATGAGAGACAATCTAAAAACAGACAGATGTCAGAAATATTGATATATTGGTATCGATGTGGTCAGCAGGAACATCAAAGAACAGCAGGTGACTGACTCCAGGAGTAATGAGGTCTCCAGCCCTCGTAAAGAAATCCCTCAAAGTACCCTGAGCAATCTGTCACTTCCTGTCAGGACTTTCAAACTGGGAGTTTTTCACCTCGAGCCTCATCACCGCCACCCCCCCATCCACCCACCACCTTGCCTCTCTGCTGTCTCTTCTTTACATCTCCTCCTCAGTGCTGCCGTGCTGAGGCCCGATGACAGGACAGGCCTCTGGTCAAACAAACAGCAGACACACTGCTGGTAACAGCCGTCACTCAACAGTGCCCGCCCATTTTGACCCCTGACCCCCACCCGCCACCTCCATCAGCCCCCCCTCTCCTCCTCCTCCTCCTCCTTCACCTCCTCCACCTCACAGTACCAGGTCCTGTTTGTTGATGTGTATGCAACGACATGGATCACTTCCTGTCATAGATCGCCCAGACTCAACACAGAGGAGAGGGAGAGTGTGCACATACTGAGACATACAGTACACACACACACACACACACACACACACACACACACACACACACACACACACACACACACACACACACACACACACACACACACACACACACACACACACACACACACACACACACACACAGCAACCTACTTTTTGTAAGGTCTTGATCCCGGCTTTGCCGTGTAAATTACTGCGTTGACAAGTTGTTGTGCGCACCAGTTTGACAGAGGAGGAAATGAGACCTATAGCTCGCTGACAAACCACACCCCATTAACTGTCAATGGTGAACCACGCGCACGCAGGCACGCACGTACGCATGCACGCACACGCATGGATGCTTCAACTAAAATCATCTGATCACCTCCATCAGGACCTCTAATCTAGAGTTCTTTTTTTTGTTTGATTGTTTTTTTTTTTTATCAATCAGAATCTGTATTTTCTGTCTCTGTTGGACACAATGTAGATCTGAGTATAAACAACTTAGCTTTACTTAGCCTGACTTACTTTTTTAATCTCTGTATTCTTAGTTTAGGTCGAATCAGATTACCCAATTTTATTTGTTTTCCAGTTCTCAATTTATTATAGGAAATGGTTATTATATCTTAGGGGTTGCGGTCTTTTGAAAGACTTGGTTTTGTTTTTACTTACTTTGTCAAACTGAACACAGCCTCAAAAATTCTTAAATAATCAAATAAACTATCTCTCTCTCACTCTCTCTCTCACTCTCTATCTCTCTCTCTCTCTCTCTCTCCATATATATATATATATATATATATATATATATATATATATTTCTAACTATCTTAACTTAGCACAGTTATATATTATTTTCAGCTAAACTTAGCTTAACTTAACACAGACAGATTCATTTCAGGATAACTTAATAATTATTTCAGTTAAATGTAGATTAACTTAACATAACACAGTTGTATTGAATCCATCTTAATCTAACTTTAACATAACTTCACACTGCTATGTTTAGTTCAGCTCAACTGACACAACCCAAAATCAACACACTTAATTCAACCACTAAACTAGCTTCACTCATTTTATTTGAATTTATCGATGTTTCATCTGGATTACGTTAATTAAACTTCACTGTTTATCAGAGCTCAATTCAATTAATTCGAATTTAAGTTAATCTCAATTTATTTTCAGTTTATTTCACTTCATCGATTCCCGTCTTTTGTGGAAACTTAGCATTCATTCAGCCTCCGGGTTTGTTTTGTTCTTGTTTGTGTTGTATGGAAGGTAAACCAAGTGTTCATCCTGCTTTAGCTCTTCTTTACCAAACAGTTACTCATCACCAGCTTGTGTGCTGGTGCGCAGGTAAACTGTTGTCTGAAGCACCACACAGTTTCCACAGGAGGAAGGACACCTTTGTGTTTGCATTAGGATCAGCTGGAGTAGCTCAGACTATGGTACATTATTGGTTTATAAGCAATAAAGTATTGCAAATATCAGCAGAACTCTGAGTTGTTTCCTCTATCAAAGTCTTTGCTGCAATTATTTTAGCTGAGATGACACATTTCTTAAAAAATGTCCACATTCATCTGCTTGTTTGTACTTCACATCTTCAATGTATACGTCCGTCTTTACTCTCTGCTGCTGCGTGAATTTTCTGATGTACAGCGCATTCGTTAACGTATATATCTCAATGTGTAAATGCATTCTTCCGTGACAGAGTGTGTGTGTGTGTGTGTGTGTGTGTGTGTGTGTGTGTGTGTGTGTGTGTGTGTGTGTGTGTGTGTGTGTGTGTGTGTGTGTGTGTGTTCCCGAGCATGAGCAGACAGAATCTAACACTAAGCAGCTGTCAGAGGAGTGCTGGTTATCGTCTCCCCCGGGGGGTCGGCCTGTCAACTTGTCCTACTGACGGCTCCCTCTCTACCGGCCTCGCCTCCACTGGCCTGGGGCTGCTGAAGTTGTGTGTGTGTGTGTGTGTGTGTGTGTGTGTGTGGGGGGGGGGGGGGGGGGGGGGGGGTTGGTCTGATAATTGCTGAACTGACAATGAATCCCCCTGACCCTCCAGCATCCCCTGACTCCCCAAACTGAACAGACTCCACAGGAGCTCAGAGAGGAGGTACAGTCATCACACACACACACAGATGGTTCACATATCTGTAGGAATGAAAACACGTGAAGCTGGAATACGGTTTCATAGAGAAGTGGTGTGTGTCTGTGTGTGTGTGTGTGTGTGTGTGTGTGTGTGTGTGTGTGTGTGTGTGTGTGTGTGTGTGTGTGTGTGTGTGTGTGTGTGTGTGTGTGTGTGTGTGTGTGTGTGTGTGTGTGTGAGAGACAGTCAGTCACCATGCAGGTACTTTGCCCCCTGCGTGTCCTTGTCACGCTGCAGTTCAGACGGCCTCCCTGCAGGATGACAGGTGTTGACTGAGAACATTCGACTGGAGCTTCTGTTTTTCCACCTGCAGCAAATCTGATCAACTCATTCCTTCATTTCCTCAATCCTTCAATCCTTCATTCCTTCATTTCTTCAATCCTTAAATTCTTCATTTCACTACAGAACTTTTCAGCCCCTCGCTGTGGATGTAATTGTTCTTCCTCCACACATGACTGTAAATCCAGTGTAACAATTGGTTGAGCCCCCTCTCTTGGAGAGGCTGTGTGATGTTTCGTTGAATGAAGAATGTGCTCTGTCTTGTTGGAAGCAGCCTGATCTTTAAGACCAGTGGGAACAAGTGAGCAGCAGGCCTCCTCTCGTGGAGATTCAAACATGGCAGGTAATCTAGTAGTTGCTTCAGTAGCTCTTCTCAAGAGAACATATCAACTATTCTTGCTTAACTTAAAAAAAAAAGGTAAATATCAAGATTATTAAAGTTACTTTTTACTTTCAGAAACTAGCTAGTAACTACTGACATCATGAAAATACGTGGATATTGTCTATTACAATCTTATTATTCAAGTATTTATAAGTTTAGTGGACGTTTAAAGTATTGAAAAATATAGATGTGCTTATGAGTTATGTATATTTGATGATTAGTTGACTACAAATACACATATTTATTAGATATGCAGCACTTCTTTACAGGATGAGTACAATTACAAGTACTAACCATTAGCTACTTGCAGATACAAGTACTCCTTAAAAGTGAAGCTTGATTTCTACTCCAGATTATACTCCAGTATCGGGCCGATACCCGTGACTAGTATCGGTAATGGTGCATCCTTCGTTTTTTTTATTATCTCGAAGCACTTTCAAGTTACAGCCTTTTGAATTATTGTTGCTGATATTCGATCCCCCCCCCCCCCCCCCCCCCAAAGGTCCAACTTTCTCCTTGATCAATGCAATGCTAAAATCGGAGAAACAACTTGTTGAAAAAGCACCAACTAACTCTGAGAAATAAATAAGTTATATAATCATTTAAGCTAATTAATGTATGGCATTACACAGATGTTACCACGATGTATTTTCATGGTGACTTGAAATACTTTCAAGGACTTTATAACATAGATATGGAGGAGAGGAAACGAATCCACGATCTTGAAACTTTTTACTTTTATTACAACTAAGCACTTTATGTAGCTAAATTGTAAAATATCTGGTGAGGTGAAGTTACACGCTGTTTTTGTTTCGTGTATCTCGTAGAGATGGAGACGTGGATTTATAGATCAGGGCAGACTCAAAGAATGTGTTAGTGTTAGCATTAGCGTAGAGGTTTTTACATTCATGATATACGTATGACGTTTACACAACAACCGTGAACTTTCAAAGCGTTTTGGCAGCTCCAACGAGGTTGATTTTAAGTTTTCTGTTTGCATGTGTGGCCGTATTACAGAAACACTGCACCACCTAGTGGCCTGCAATGCAAACTGCAGCATTTTCAGGCGTCTCTAAGACGATCATCATCAAATGTTGAACTTGAAAAAAACCCAAAGGCAAAAATGAAAGACTTTCAAAATCGTTACCAAATTGAGCACATTGGAAAATAGTATAAACATCACAACTATAGAAAAATTAACGATTTGGTATCCTGAACAAAGCAGACGTTTTTTAACTCAAAGTGAGACTTTTACTCAGTTTATCAAAAACTGAAACATGCACTTTATTAAAGAGTTTTCATGAATTCAAAGAAGAAGAAAAGGGACAAAACAGTTGAGTAATTCTCAGCCCTCGTTAACAAGACAACCTTTTCAAGTGAAAACGTTTCATTGGAGCATTTATGAAAAGTTCCACTTTGGGAGACGCTTCAAAAAGTTTCATTTTCAGCAGCTCCGAGCACCGTTGTCATATAAACGAACACACAAAGCGCGACGAACGTTTTCTATTTTCACTTGAAAACGTCATGAAAACGGAGCTTAACATTGGAAACCGAGCAGACTCCACTTGTAAATGAGGTTGTTGCTCTTCAACAGTTCCCCCCCCCCCCCCCCCCCCACTCTGTTTCACTGCAGTAAAACATCTCTTTCATTTCTCTTCGACTGAAAAATTCCTGAAGGCCTGCTTCAGCAGAGCAGGGGCTGAGGCGGTAAAACGTCCATCATGTGAACAAATTGAGTCAATCGGCTTCGTGCTGGGGCATTAAGAACTTCGGCCCTTTGAAAGCCGACACTGTTGATGGTTCAGCCGAGTGTTTCTGGAGAGGAAGAGGAAGAATGAAGAAGTGGAGACGACGAGGAGGCCTCATCTTTCTGTCAGTGATGGAACGGCGGGGGGAAAAAATCTGAGTTTTACAAGTTTGTTAATGGATGAAGAGAGAGTGACACAAAAACATGAGGCGGTCGCACTCCTTAGAGGTGCCATCTAGTGGGGGCCGACAGAAATGCAGGAAGAAAGGCCGGTCCAGTTCCAGTCTGATTGGCTTTACACATGAATGAATTCATCCTCAGCTTCCACTGAACAATCACAGTACTCATTTTAAAATTGTAGATGAACTACAAATTAAAATTGAACGTAAAAGATTTTCAACTATATCAATTATACAGTGGATAAGACATAAAATATATGTCGAATAAAGTGATATAAGTGATTATGATAGGGTCATAAAGATTTAACTTCCAGGATGTGTGCATGTGCATTTCTCTATGTTAACCTTTCCCGTTTGCATCGGCTGGATTGACACTATTTAAAACACGTAAATGTATTTGAAATAGCATGCATGCTTGATTGTTTTGACTAAATGTAATAATTTGGAGTCATCTCATCTGATCGATGGTGAAAATGTGCTTAAATGCATTTAAAACCAGTCAATTAATAAAAAGTAAAAAGACAACAGGGACTTGAACCTTGGTTCCCGAAACTAAAGTTCAAGATTCAGGCCCTGTTTGCTCGACAACGCGACAATTGAAAACATGTCGTTTTTGTTGAAGAAAGGTTTTGCGTTAACACAACGTTTTGAAAACGATGTCCATTAATACAGAAACTAAAGAAACGCTGAAAACAATGTTGTTTTTACGATGTGGCTTAAAGAATGTGCACCTGTGTTTCTGGACGTCGACTTTTCATGTTTGCATCACCTGCATTGATTTCAATTTAAAATCTGTGTTTCTACTCGTTTCCAATGAGGGCTACACATGTGCAGAAAATAACTATTTACTATGGCATATGCATATGTGCAGTAGCTGTCCGAGCATTTTCGACAAGTTCCACCTTGGGAGAAGTTTTCAAAACGTCGGATTTTCAGTGGCTCCGAGCATCAAGACTTTGCATTTCATTTGAAATGTTGTTGTGTAAACAGGCTCTTGGGCCTTTTCAACTGAAATCGCATCGTTGTTGCCTTTTTGTTTCAGAAAAGTTTGGTCTTCGCACAGCAACATTTTGAAAACATTGCAGTTTTCATAATGTTGTCAGGTCTTGTCTGTTCCGTCCTTCCTCGTGTCCCCATTAGCCTCATGTGCTGCACCTGTGTTCCTCCCTACTTAAAGCCCTCTCTCCTTCGGTCTCATTGCCAGATCGTCCCTCTTTCCTTGTGTTGTGACGTCCCGCTCTGCTCCCAGTGTTTCTACCTGTTTGGACTTTGTTTCTACCTCCGGCTTGCCTTCGGACACTCCCGAGGACACCTTTGCCTGCTTGAAAGAAAGACTTTTTGAACTTCTTTACACTCTTTGATCTTTTACTCTCTGTGCATTTTGATCCAGTCCTGATTCGTGACCGATCTTAACTTCCCACCCAAAATGCAACAAAGGTTTTCTGTTTTCACGGGGAAAAAAATAGATGTTTAAATGGGGCCTCAAACTGAAGCACAATCTACAGGATCATAACATATAAAAACACCAAAGTAGAGCTTTGTACTGAACCTGTAACCCGTCATTGTTTCATTCAAATTTCCTTTACAAATTTTCAAGTTTACATGTTAAAGTCCAGCAAACTCAAAATGTTAAAGTTTAATTTGCTAATTACAAATTTTCTGTATTCACTAAAACTTTAAAGCAATATAGTCTAGATCTGTTATTAAAAAAAAAAAAGAGTTAATGTGTAAAGATTCCAGGTTTATTTAAGGAGAGTGAGTTTAGATTAAAATGTCTGGATCTTGATTAAGAAGTCACGACCCAAACGGAGGTCAGTGGAAGATTTTTAGAGCGTCTCGATCTTTTCCTGAGCAATTAACCACAAACAAACAAAAACAAAGTGAAGATAATGAGTGTCATCTGTTCTTAACAATAACAACGTTAGCAGGTTTAATTACATTTGCCTTTTGAACACAGTTACACACGCAGAAGATTGAATATGGATTCTATTAAATTGAGGTCAATAATCCTAAATTGTGTGTGTGTGGTTTGAACTGCAGTGTTATAATTGATATTTGTGAATAAAACGTCAGCTGACTCTGTAAAGAGTTTCGGTTTCATTTAAAATGTAGCTCAATGAGCATAAAAGGAATATTCCCCTCTATATCCTCACCTCGCAGTTAGTTAAAACTGATATGATCTTTCCTTCAATTATTAACATGAGGAAATGTTCCATGTTTGATGCTGATGTACATATTTTGTTCACATCTTTATGCTGATTAGTATCTCTACTTTTTGAAATAAATCTTAATCTGAGGGTTGTATTCATGCTGCAGTTGTTAAAAAGACATCGGGACTCCTCAATCAAATAGACTCACAAGAAGAATAAAATATTTTTCTTCCCACCTTTTGAATCCTGCTTCTCATTTGGTTGGAGTAAAGTCAAATTTGTGTGCAATCTTTACTGCAATAGATATAAATAATTGGAGCTTTAACTTCTTCCTAACCAGAAGATGGTTTTGACCAATTGGTTACTAATTCTGTTAATCACACATCCAGTATTTTGGATATAGAGAAGGATTATGTCTAATGGCATCATTAGGATTGGCTTTATGTTGAGATTGTAATAATCTTCGGTGGCAATTGTTTGGTTTTGTGAAAATTTAGACCAGAGGTCTGCAGTCTGCAGCTCAGGAGCCACGTGTGGCTCTTCAGCTCCTCTGTAGCAGCGTAATGAAGCTTTCGGAATTTGTCATGTAAACAAACATTTTGCTGCCATTTCTAGTTAATGTGTATTCCACTGCATACGTGATGTTCAAAAACAGTCTGATCCCCAGGATAGTATATATCAAAGTATATATCATCACGTATACTCTGTGTCACAACAAAGAAACACTTTAGTGTTCAGTTTAGATTGAATGGTTATCAGAGCCCACTCACCATTACATTGGGCTGTTTGGGACTCCTGAACTAAAATGAGTTTGTCTCCCTTGTATTAAAGGTAAGACTTTAAACATAAAAATACTCTCGGAAAAAAGTTCCACCAGATTAATTCTACTAATCCAGCTGAAGAATTTCCCACTTTGTAGGGTCTTTTTTTTTTTTTTTAATTATTATTATTTCACTCATTTTCCACAATTAGCTTTAGATATCTGAGATGTCCCAGGAGTTAATGGTTCCTATCAGGTTGGACCAGTGCAGTTGAAAATCCTCTGCCCCATGCCAAAAGAATATCATTGCCTGCACGTGTAGCTTTAAATATGTTTATTATTTAAAGAAAAGAGCTTAACAGTCACAATTATTTCCTAATCACTGCAAATTAAGGCAGAAAATGCAACGTAACTGATAAAATATAAACCAAGAAGGATGGTGTCGACAAGAAGGAAAATTATATATTTTCATCAAAACTTGCAGTGTTTTTTTTTTAAATATAAACATGTTATTTTCAGAGCTGTGAGCGTAAAGTAAATGCTAAATTGTTTGAGTGCAGAACAGACCGAAAATGTTTGATTCAGAGCATTAAAGGAGGAAAAGAAAATTGAAGTCGGAGTGACTCTGAACATTTGAGGTCACACTGACCCCTGCTGGCTGATGGTTGTAACACTCCATTCAGATGGTTTGATAACAGTCTGATCACATCTCACTCTCTTACTGCTGATCTCTGCCTGCTTATGTAAAGTTTATACACTGCAGAAGGCCCTACAGTGGAGCATGTAAACGAGATGGCGTGAGCATCTGGGCTGCATGTTTCTAGTTTGAATGAATTTCACAAAACACCAAAGACAGAGCAACATTAGTTCCATTACAATCTGTCGGTATTATTACTCTGATAAACCTTTTCAATGTCTCTAGATGAAAAAATGACTTTTTCGATCATCTAAATGCACATTTAGCTTTCACTAATTTCTAATTAACCACAAATTAATTATTAACCTCTCATGCATGTATTTGGACTGTGGGAGGAAACCGGAGTACCAGGAGGAAATCTTCATAAACAGCAGAGAAAATGCACTTAAAGTGCAGTATGTGTTTAAGGGTTGAATGTTTGTCCATTGAAAGTGGATCTTTTATTTCTGTTCCTTTTCCTACAGCATTGGTTTCGTGCAATAGGCAGTAGTCATGGCCATGCTTGACAGTAAAAGATGAAGACTCCTGAAGGTCACTCATCATTGCAGATGTATGAGATAAGGCTGGAAAATGTTGGGGTATGGCACATGTTGCAGCAGTTGGTTCCTGAGGGTTGTCTATGGCAGGTAATATGTCTGATGGGTCTGGCAGACTTGATGCTGAGATGTCCAGGAGTAAATTCAATGGTGAGAAGATGCTGGATGCTCCTGGAGTTGGAGAAGGAGAGTTTCTGGTGTCTCTTCTTCTTCATTGGCTGATCTGGTCTGTTTCATTACTCCAAAGTCGAGCTCTTCTTCATTGAGCCTGTTTTGGGAAGCGAGCTCTTCAGGTTCTCCCAGGTTACATCTTGCTGACCATCTAAATACAATGTCATACGGTGTCTTGCCTGATGTTACTGATGTTGATGTGTTCATGGCATGCACCACAAACTTCTCTCCTTTGGTGCACGAATCACCCTTGTTTTCGATCCACTTCCCCAGTTTCACCTGCAGTTTACCATTCGCTCTCTCCACACAGCATTGGGAGTGAGGATGTCGAGGACGTCCATGGATGATGATGAGACCCTCCCATAAACTTGTCAATTTATTTATGACCCTGGCAACAAACTCCCGTCCATTATCTGACTGAAGAATCCGAGGGTCTCCAAAGAAGCAGAATACCTCAGTCAGCTTCTCTGCAACCTCTGCTGCACGTTTGGAAGTTAGTGGAGGCCTACTCATATGTTTCATTGTTGATAGTGAAGCTCTGCTGCCACATCTCATTGAGAGATGCAATATGATTGTCAAGCAAGAGGTAAAACTGAGTCTTCTGATCAGAAGCCTTAGTTGAAAGTACAGAACTGCAGACATTGATTACTGGATAGTAAGAAGTTTACTAATAAGCCAGTCAGTCACAGGTGGCTGAAGGACTCAAAATGCCAGGTGTTGAGACAAAAGCTCATTTTATCCAAATAAAAAAGAAACCAGAAATCCTGGAGCACAAAAGGAATCACGGTCATCACTGGGAAAACCACAGATGAACTGACAACCAGACATGCTTCACCCTCACATTTGGCCTTGGGGGTACTTTAAATCGCCCTGGGGAAACTTCCAATTACAACTTCCCCAGAAGGAAATTCCCCCAGATTTCAATTCCCCCATAACAAATGTATAAATCGTATCTTGTCGTTTATGATGCTACACTCTGATTGGCTGGCTTCAGGGCTGCGTCCCTAGACGTGCCTTCCTATTGGCTGTTGCACCGCCGTCTGTTATTTGAGTCCTGTGAACCGAGTCCGCCTCTCGCTCGCTGATTGGCTGGTTTTGGGGCTGCGTCGCTCGACGTGCCTTCCTATTGGCTGTCGCCCCGCCGCCAGTGTTGTGTGTGTCCTGAAGCCGCGGTGAAGGTGAACCGAGTCTGTCTCTCCCGCTGTCCGCCGCTTGAAGTTCCACGTCCCGTCAGCTCCTCCTGCACCGCTCCTGAACCATGTCCATCTTCAGCGACGTCCCGCAGGCCCCGCCGGTGGCCGTCTTCAAGCTGTCGGCTGACTTTAGAGAGGACAGCCACGCTCAGAAGGTGAACCTGGGAGTCGGAGGTAAGAGTGATTAGCTGTGGGCTAATGCAAATGCTAAAGCTAAGCTACTCCTCCTTCAGCGGGGCACAAACTCTGCCCCCGGCTGTTTTTTCTTCCCCTCATTGGCCTCTGAGCTCTGTGAGTTTGAGCGGGTATGGAGCCGTCACGCTGCCTCACATGAGCAGCTCACTGTCGTGACCTTCGCTACAAGCTAACACCGAAGCTAACAGCTGTGGCACCGTCCAGCTCCTCTATATATGGAGTTAGCAAATATAACTATTCTGCATGTCTCCTACTGTTTAGAAACACTTCAGGACTTCGTCTCGTCACTGCTTTCTTAGACGACTACCCCATCTCAGTCAAAGAGACCCCAGTTTAACGTGGCATAGTATTTATAGGCGACATTTACTTGTCCCACTATCATCTGTGTTCTTGAACGCATCATTGTGCTCTAGTCTCTAATAGAGAAATCTACAGCCTGTTTCAGAGCATCATGTGGCCACCTTT
The DNA here is from genome assembly GCF_963383615.2 of Lipophrys pholis. Lineage (NCBI taxonomy): Eukaryota > Metazoa > Chordata > Actinopteri > Blenniiformes > Blenniidae > Lipophrys > Lipophrys pholis. The sequence continues at coordinate 11,612,608 of NC_137628.1, forward strand.
AAAAGCCTGGTTTGGGTATCAAATTCATGTTGATAAATAGAAATCTACAGCATCCTTGAGAGGTTTTGTTTACCTCATGAAAATGTACATCCTTCATTTGGACTTCTGATCCTTTACAACCTGGTCATGACCATACTTCTTAAATCACTGAGCACTATTGTATTACTAACATCCTTGAAGTTTGTTATCTTTGCTATGAGATTTGATTAGCACCGTGATAATCTGCATTAGTCTGAATGTGAGGGGACGTGTCATCCTTAAAGTGGTAAATGTGAGTCGCTTTTCATTTTCTGCAAACATCCAGCTGAAACAATAACTGTCTAGTTGCAGTATTCAGTTCAACATGATATATATATGATCAAAGGATCATTTCACTTCTAAATTATCTTTAGCAGAGGCCACTCAAAAACCCTGAGATTATACACATGCACTGCTTTGTCTCTATTACAATCTCAAGTCATTAAAACTTAGTTTTAAGTCTCGATCAGATGACGTAAGTCAGCTCTGCAACTGTTTAAAGGAGCACCAGCGTTTGTGTAGTAACAATGTGTTAGTTTTCGCTGACATATTGAAGCTGTTGTTGTAACTGACAGTTTCTTTTTTTGTCTTTTTTTTGTCTTTTTTCTCTGCCCTTGTCCTGTTCGGCAGCTTGGGCCAACAATATGATGTGATTGACAGTAACTGACAGTTTCTAAAAAATATATCTTTAAGCATTAGACTAAGTAGTTGATTAATGAATCAAGTATTTATCCCAATAATCTTTCAAATGCTTATTTTACAAATTCGTGTTTGTTCTTTTGGACCTTTAAAACTATAACCTTACCATCCATTATGGATTGCTTTTATAGTCATGCTCTCATAATAGAATTTGTGAAGGTGGGGGTCTTTGCTAATGATTCCTAACCATTTTCTTGGATTGACTGTTAATCTCTGATTTACCAAAACTGTAGAGTGAAGCCAAAATGTACTTCATCCAAACACTGAGCAACATACAAAAGCAGGCAGTTTCTGAAGTCTTCTTTTGGTATTCTTTGAAAATCTCATTTTGACAACCTTTTAAGGGTCCCATGTGATCTCTGGTGTCTCTATAAGATTCAGAGCCAGTTCTTTACACTACATAACCTGGAGATGTTTCTCATGTTTTGTCTCAGTAAGTTTCACAACTGGGATTAAATTGCAGTGTGATTTCTTTAGCTTTAGCTTGTCTTCCCTTTTTTTTCTCCTTTTGTTAGTGTTGATGCCCGCCCTGTGCAGGGGTTATTCATGTTCACGGGGTCTTGTGGTTCAAGAGCCCTGATCGTCGCTAGGCTTTTTCAAGTTGTTGCCAAAACATTTGAGAACGAAGCCAGTTGTTGTCGGCGATGTGAAGCCGCTGCCTTAATATCCTAGCCAGGAGCCGGGGTTTGGTTTATGTTCATGTAAACTGGTCCCTCAGGAGATTCCCCTACTGTTTGTTTGAAGGCGGCTCCACGGTCATCAGTGCGCTCGACGTGTCCACCACCTGCTCCACATTTCACAGCAGAATCCTCCCAGCTCTTCAGACTGACTTTATCTTCCTCTCATTCCAAACTACAGTGAGGACTTGTTTGACCTTCCAGGTCAGAGAGACGGCCTGATATATGACACGCTTCTGCATAGCATGAGGGAGCAGGAGTTCTTCAGGAGTCAGATATGTCTCGCTCTGCAGCTGACCTTAACAGGGTGCGCGACGTTACATAAGATTATTTGAAATGTTAGTTTGTGAGAAATGTCAGCTCTACATTATATTATGGATTCATGGAGACAGCTAACACATTGTGCTGACTGATACCGCTAAGATCTAATCAAAAGACTTGGAAAAGGGAAAAGGAAGTAAACCCTGGATTTTATCAGTTTGGACCATTTTTCTTTACAGATGTGATTTAGCTCAGAACGATACCCGTCTGCTTTAAACAGCTGTCTGAGCTCGTTCTGCAATATCTCAGCTGGGTTCAACCTGGATTCAGCTTGGACCCCGATGCTGAGCACGCTGAGGTGTCTGTATTCATCGTTGGTGCCACAGAAGCAGTGTCATCGCCATGCCTTCCTGTCAGCTTCTTTTGCCCTTCCTGACCTGCATGCCGCTGGTGCAGAGGCTCAGCCAGGCGAACAACTTTTAAATCGTATTGGGGCGGCAGCTCCATTTCAGTGTAAAGTGAAAGTCAAGCAGTGAGAGCATGAGTTAATCTCACAATTAATATCTGGATGCCACAGTAACACAGATATTTGTATCCAGCCCTAGTTTTGGGCTTTCTTTTATAGGACAGCGGTACGCCGAGAAACTGATATCGCAACTAAAAATGGCTCCCAAAGTGGAACTTTTTGAAAACGCTCAGGCTTTGTCTCCGTGTAGATGGTGGAAATGGTGCTCCCTGCATAGGCACTATGGCCGTAGTAAATGGTTCTTCTGCACATGCTCAGTAGATGGACATTAACAGTGTTTCCTCCAGTGTCATGACTCCCAGTTCATGTTCTCCTGGGACTTGGTAGGTTTATATTTGAGAGTAACTGTGATAACGATCCAACTTGGTCGTCTGTACTCTCATTGTTAATGTTTATAGTGTATTGTTCTCTATGTGCATGTGTATGTGGTTTCAATTCAAAAACAAACAGCACCCACTAGTGGCTCAACACAAAAACTACATTGTTTTCAGCGTTTCTATGGAAACAGAGCACAATACTGTTTCTGAAACGAAAAGAAAAACAATGCATTCATTACGGTCGGTAAGGATGTGTGTGGTGTCGTGTCCCTCCAGCTTACCGTACCGACGACTGCCTGCCCTGGGTGCTGCCGGTGGTGAAGAAGGTGGAGCGTCTGATTGTGGAGGACAGCAGCCTGAACCATGAGTACCTCCCCATCCTCGGCCTGCCCGAGTTTCGCTCTGCTGCGTCCAAGGTTGCCTTGGGAGACGACAGTGCTGCCATCAAGGACAACAGGGTGAGGCCAACGAGAAAGTATTTAAAAATAAAAAAACTCACAGTGGTCTTTTCATATGTGGATTAAATGTTCTGGGTCCCTCCACCAGGTGGGAGGAGTCCAGGCTCTGGGCGGGACCGGGGCCCTGAGGATCGGTGCTGACTTCCTGCGGCGGTGGTACAATGGCGTCAACAACACGTCCACGCCCGTCTACGTCTCAGCGCCCACCTGGGGTCAGTGAGCATCTCCTGACAAGCTTCACAGCATCAGTTTGGATCTGAAGTTTTATGTCCTCTGGTTTGTTTTCCTTCTAGAGAACCACAACGGCGTGTTTGCTGATGCCGGCTTCAAAGACATCCGGCCGTACCATTACTGGGACGCCGCGAAGAGGGGCCTGGACCTCGCCGGGCTCATGGACGACCTGGAGGTGAACAAAGACTCACCAACTCTGCAGATTGTCCTCAAGCACAATGAGATGATCGTTTATTTTTACAAGAAATGCTCAGATTCCATGCAGGTGTTGTGCAATCTGATTGTGTGTTGACTGTCCAAGGGATGAACAGTGATTGTAATTTTCCCAAAGCGACTTTCAAATGTAAACCTCAAACTTTTTTTGAGTTTTGACCAAAAAAACAGTAGTTTTACAATAGTGATTCCTAGAAATCGAAAATGTTTATTCTTTCGAAAATATTTCTCCTGCGACCTTGATCAGAACGCTGCCGTCTGAACAGAAAACGTCCTTTCTTAGACGCCACCTGGGGCTGGAGGAAAATATTGTGAAGTGTTGAGTTAACAAAGCTGAGGTTATGACTGCAACTGGCATCAAGTACAGATTAGACCAAACAGACTGTACTCGGTAATTGTTCCAAACTCATGAGCCTCATATGTGACTTGTTCTCTCTCCGCAGAAAGCTCCGGAACACTCTATCTTCATCCTTCATGCCTGCGCACACAATCCCACGGGCACCGACCCCACCCAGGAGGAGTGGAAGAAGATCGCAGAAGTCATGAAGGTAAAACTGAGCAATCCTTTAAAAAAAAACACTCCCGTGTGGAATGAGTTTTTCACTCAAACTTTTAGCGTTTTCTTTCTTAAGCTTTATTAACTTCAATGGGAGACCGCACTGGTCTGCAGCATCGTGTGCTTGTAGTTTGACACCAGTGTAGAAGGTTTTGAAATGAAAAACAAAACAAAAAACTGACATTTTCTATGATCACTTGTAACTGCTCTGTGGTTTTTTGTTGCTTATTTTATAATTTTTAGTTCAAATTCTAACGTTGACGATTAGCTTCTTAATATAAAAATCACATAATCGGCCAAAACACCAAAAAAAGTTGCGACTTAAGGACAATATGGTAATAATGGTTTATCTGTGGTACTGTAGCAGCTTTCTGTAGTAACAGAGACATGTAGTTATCTCGAATAGTATATATATATGTAGTGTTCACAGCATTGCATTTACTTTATAACCACGTTTTCTCTCTTTCTCTGCATGTTTCTAGAGGAGGAATCTGTTTGTGTTCTTCGACTCGGCCTACCAGGGTTTCGCCTCGGGCAGTCTGGATAAAGACGCCTGGGCCATTCGCTTCTTCGTGTCTGAGGGCTTCGAGCTCTTCGTGGCTCAGTCCTTCTCCAAAAACTTCGGCCTGTACAGTGAGTCGTCATGTTTCAGCTCTTTTCCCTCTCTCCAGAGTTTGGACGCTCCTAAACCGTCTCTCTGTCTTCAGACGAGAGGGTGGGCAACCTGACGGTGGTTGCCCGGGACAATGAGAACCTGACCCGCATCCTGTCCCAGATGGAGAAGATCGTGAGGACGACCTGGTCCAACCCCCCGTCTCAGGGGGCGCGCGTCGTCAGCAAGACCCTCAACTGCCCCGAGCTCTTCGCTGAATGGTACCAAACTCCACGCGATCGACAATCTGAGCTCTTCGAGCGATTGTTGACCGTTGTTCTCGTGTGGTTCTTCTCCAGGAAGGACAACGTGAAGACCATGGCGGACCGCGTCCTGCTGATGAGGGATCAGCTGAAGAGCAAGCTGCAGGCCCTGGGCACCCCGGGGACCTGGGACCACATCACCCAGCAGATCGGCATGTTCAGCTTCACCGGCCTGAACCGTGAGTGGGAGAAACACACACACACACACACACACACACACACACACACACACACACACACACACACACACACACACACACACACACACACACACACACACCGGAGGCCCGTTCACACGACAACATGTTCAACTGCACTACTTTTGTTTGTTCTTTCTAGGCTTGTTAATGTGTTGTTCTCTGGGTGCATGTGTGAGTGGTTTTATTATTAAAAAAAAAAAACACCCACTCGTGGCCAAACAGGAAAGCAACATTGTTTTCTGTGTTTCTGTTACAAAACTTACAAACAAAAAAAGTCTGCATTTTCACTGAAACGTCGTGTAAACGGGGCCCCAGTAAACGGTTGGTGTTTACTCCGTACTAATCCCGATATTTGCTTCTGCAGCCAAACAGGTGGAGTACATGATCAAGGAGCGCCACGTGTACCTGATGGCCAGTGGACGCATCAACATGTGCGGCCTCACCTCCAAAAACATCGACTATGTGGCGCAGTCCATCCACGAGGCCGTCACCAAAGTCCAGTAAAGGCTTTACCCCCACCCCCCCCCTCATCCTCCATCCTCCCTCTGCTTGAACCACAGCAGGGATCCTGTGATTGGACCGGAGGGACGATGAAGTCTTTGAGTTCTCAGATGAAATTGTGAAAGTTTCTGGGAAGTGCAATGTCTTTTAGGAGACACCTTGAACGCACACAGTCGGTCTTCACCGGCTCCACGATGTTGTAAAGTGTTTAAAAGCTACAAAGTTAGCACCTTTTATCCCATGTTTCCCATCAAATACTGCCTTCTTTTCCCCTTTTTGATCCCATCTGACTGTGGTGGATGAAACACACAATCTCACCCAGCAAGGTTGTTAATACAGTCACAATGCCCCACCTTAGTTCCCCCCCTACCCCCCCCCCCCCCCCCCCCCCCCACAGCTTTCAGGTTTAAATTGCATTTTAATCTTATTTTTAATGTTTTTGAAGTAAATCTGGGTTGTATCTGACCGGTGCCTTTCACTGCAGGAGATAAATGTTGAATTTCCAACTCTTAGAAAATTCAATGTTGGATAAACTGCAACGGCCAAATTAGCTTAAGCTGCTAACATAGCCAAGTTAGCGAGGTAGCAAAAACATGCAGAATAACTAAAGTGGCCAAAAAAAAAGAAAATGCAGAAAGCCTTAAGCCCTTAATAGTGTCAAATTTGCTTTAATGGATAAAATGTGACAAATTGCTGAAACTGACAAAACTTCTAAATTGGCTTGAATATATATATATATATATATATATATATATATATATATATATATATATATATAAATAATAGTTCACAAGTTTAGTTTTTACCCGTTTTATCCTTGTTTCAACAGATAAATTTTGCTGCTCCAGACAAACTGTATTTCATGGGAAGTGGTGAGAAACGTCTCTTCAGGTCATAAAGCTTGTAGAACAAACCGCAACGCAAACTGTTTTTGGTCCGACTCACTTCTTCGCACTGCACTCCTGCTTTCCTCCGGGTCTTAGACCGGCGATTCCAATAATCACGTGTTCAGCTTGTAGAATCCACAAATAGCCGAGCGATACTGTAATCTGAATGTTTTAGGCTGAACCCGTCGAACTGAACAGCACAAGCCCTGGACGGTTTCCTCAAACGATCCTGGTCACTGTCACGGCCGGTCTGGAAAGGTCACATTAAGGTAAACACGCGTGTCTCCCGTCCAAAGTGTTTCCTTGCAGCTGCGTTAACGGCCGTGTCGGTAGATGGATCCTCTTTGTGTGACAAACTCCGAACAAACTCCTCCCCTCGCTCCTCGTCGTGTTTTCTGCAGTGCTGTTACTGTTACTGTGGCGAGCCACTCCCATCATCGCGTTCCTGACAAAATAAACTATAAGCCACTGAAACGTCCTGCTGCGTCTTTTTTTCCCTCTCACTCTCCAAGTGCAGGTTTGAGTCATCAGAACACCGAGTCGGGTAAAGATGATGGTTTTCTTGTTATATAATCACAGAATTAACCGTCTCCTCTTTCGCTCCGCCTCGCATATTTCCACAACGCCAGGACACAAAGTCTCCCAAACTTAGATTGTCCAAAGCCTACCATAAGGTTGGTTCACAAGAAAAGCCATTAGTTAGTCAGTAAGTCCTGTTTAATGTCACTTTACCATAATTTAATACATCCAAACCTCACATAATGTAACCTCCTTCACTTAAGAATCTTTTTTTGTATGAAAAGTATTTGATTAACAATGATCTCATATTCCAACTGTACCTCTGTTTAGAAAGTTTAACTATTACCAAATTCATATGCAAATATGCATACTTCTATGTTAATTCATTAATAATGAACAAAACCTCTCAGACACATTGTACTACTGTTTCCTCCTGTCATCAGACATTCACTCCGACCCCACGAGGAGACGTGCAGTCGTCCACTCTGTCGTCCCTCCAATCATCAACTTTGGCTCAAACTCTGGAACTTTATGGAGAAATCATTTAAATCGCTTTCCTCTTTGGCCCTTGTTATTTGTCTCCCGTACAAACAGTATCCTACTTATTATTCTGAGTGAGACGTCTACCTTGTTCATCTCCTGCCAAGTTTTAGTTGTTATGATTAGGGCTTGAGAACTGAAAGTGCAAGGAGCCTATTGTATATGAGGGAATAATTCTTTCTTACCAAATGTCGTTTTGTGACCTGAACAAGTTTAAAAACTCCCCAGATTTGGCACAAAACTCAACAATGGGCAAGGCAACTGTTTAAAGATGTTTAAAATAATCAATAGTTTGACCAAGGATCATGAATTTTGGTATCCATGTAGAACATGTCCAGATTGTCAGACTGACACGTTGCCATGAAACAGGAAGTGATGTGTAACTCTGCTCTACATGCTGCAATCTACCTAAAACTTGACATGTTTCATTAAAGTCCTGCCCTGATCACATCCATATTCTAATTCACGGTCAGAGCGTCACCTTGTGGTAGCAGAAATTCTACGTTTTTTGACACTTCGATGTAGGACTGGTTACCGCAATTTCATCAAACTCTAACGTCCAAACCTCAACATGCATCACTTCCTAACGTACATGAGTGCGTGTTCAACGCAGCTTTAACTGTCTATTATATTGTTATTAGTGCAAATAAAGACAAAAAAAAATGGATCCTGCTGCCATCTGATCGTCAGGTGAGCCCAAACTCCTCCACTTCTACGTGATGTGAAAGATTAATCTGACCGGACCGCCGTCCTTATTGTCACTTGTGATGGTCATCATGGTCATGCATCAATGTACTTTACCCAACTTCAACTTCTGCAGCAGCTTCAGTAACCCGTCTGTTGGATCGGACCACACGACCTTCACTCCGTGACCGGGAGGTTCACTGCTTTCCTTCCATTGGACGACTTTGGATTGACCCTGACTGCAGACTGGGAGCACTTCCAAGAGCGGCAGGTTTGTTCAGTATCCTGTGACCCAATTGTTTTCAAACTCTTGATCCTTGGAATGATTAACTAGTCAATCACCACCAGATAATCAGTAACCCCGTTTCTGGTATCAACAAATATTTGAGGCGGTTGGCGCGCGTACAAGCAGAGTTGCAGCTCTCAGCAGATTTTCAGTGACGTTGACCCAGTAAAACTTGGGTTGAAGCAGTTCATCACCAGCATGTCCAGATCGTTCTGTACTTCGGTAAAAACACCTCAGTCAGCCAAGAGTTCATCAGCTGCTCCTCTGGAACACTTTTGGCCGTTTCTTTATGTTTTGTTTTTATATTTCTTCATCATATTTGCTGTGTCTTTTGCAGAATTTCATCCATTTACAATCTCCAAATGCATTTTGCACCATTTTGACTTCAAAAATGTACAAAAAAACTCTTAAAAATATCAATATTTATTCAAGCTTATTTTCAAGAAATCAGTTCAATGACCTCAAACGTTCTTGAAACTACCAAACATTCAATTATTTAACGGATTTTAACTATTTAAATGCCAGTTCATGTATTTGAAACTTGGCAAAAAAAAAGAAAAAAAAGAACGACAGTTTCTTGATCCCGAAGGACTCTGGTTTGTTTTCTTTCTGTGTGGCGTTTACGTGTTCTCTGCATCAAGTATTATGGAAGATTGATGGATGGCTAAAGTATTGTCTTTATATGCTTGATACCCGACAGACCAGTTTTGACCCCCTCACCTCAAATGAAGACAGTAGACTGTTAAACTTGTGTGAAATATTTGTATTTATTTGTACATTTTGATGCAAAATATCCTCACATAGTGTCTTTCTACAAGTATTCAAGTCCAAAAACATGTTCTGTTACAAAACTGAGCTGAAAACAATAGAAATCATCTCCACTGGAGTCTGGAAATCCTCAAGTGATCTGGTTTGAATAGGAGCAGAGCATCCTCTCAACGTGTCGCCGCGACCACGGGCCGGCACTCCACTGCAGCACAGTGACTCAGCAGCTCAGACAGAGAGGGTGGGGGGACGCTTCCTCGCTATTGTCAGATTAACCAATCAGAGGAGCCCAGAAGCTCCCCTCCCACTTTATCTCTGTGACTGAAAACCTTTTATCGGGACAAGATTTTTTTAATTTGATGATTGTCATTGAAAGTGACTCTTTTCCAGGTTTTCTCACCCAGGAACCTTAAAACTGAAAGTTTCCTTCCAGCTGAAGGTGAAATCAATCAGGAAGATAATTATTTGGATGGATTTGACATTTTTTCCCCTTATTTGCGAGCATTTCCTTTCACTCCTCCTCCTCCTCCTCCTCCTCCTCCTCCTCCTCCTCCTCCTCTGTACTGCAGTGCCCCAAATCTGATCCTGCAGACCCAAATGCAGCCACTCCCATCCACCCACCCAGCAGACACATCCATCCTCACTGTGGGTTAAAAGACAGCTTCGTCAGATAGAAATTCAGACGTGGGAAGCATGGAGCCGTTTGGCATCAGGTGCAGTGAGTATTGCTCTCCTACACTGCGAGCTGCAGCAGGAAAGGACAAGAGAAGCCAAACAAAAACATTAGGGGTCGGCATTAGCAATTGCATTCAGAATCGAACTCTATAAACCCCGATAATAATCCTTAAACACGTTCAGCTTCACACAGAACACAAATGTGACGATACATTCTCATAAGGACTGCAGGTCCAGAAGATCTGAAATACACTTCAAAAAGGTCGGGATGGTTGGAAACCTAGAACTGCACACAGGATGAGATTGTTTGATATAATTTACAAAATAATCCAGATTACATATCTGATGAAATTAACATGTTTGACCACTTTGTTGGAGTTGGATCATTTTGAGTTTGATTGCAGCAACACGGAGAGTAGATTTTACTTAAGTAGCACAGATCTGTCGTGTCAACATGATTCACAAAAGCGTGTATGTACTCAACATCTTCCTCGATATTATAGAGCGGGGTGTCACACACGTTATTCAGAGGCCTATTATACAGTCCTATTTCATCTGGAGTGGGCCGAACCGGTATAATAGTTTCTTTGTTGTGGCGCAACAGAGTATATGAAATGTCTATATTTCACAAAACCAAACAATTACTACAGAAAATGACTACAATCCCAACATAAAGATAGTTTTAATGAAACCTTCTCGGGCAAAACACAGTCAAATGTCCCAAATAAACTTCCCCTATAGCTGTTGCATTATGGGTGTTTATACAGACTCACCCTGACAGCTTGGCTTTGATGCCCCCAGTGAGACAGCCGATTAAAAATCTGAATAAACAAAACAAATTAAACTAATGATGTTTGGGTTCAGCGTCTTGCTTTAACATAAGGACAGGAGACAGCGAGAGCTGGGGAATTGAACCACCAACCTCTAGATTGACCACTGAACAAATTCACCTTGAGAGCCTTTTTCCATTTAAAACTTCGACCGGATTGGTGAACAAAGACTCTGAAACTCTAAAATCTTCTTTTCGTTCTCATTGAATGCTATAGAACTGGTGATATTACAGCTTCTTTTTCATAATTTTCTTTTATTCGCTGCCTTTTCCCTCCTTTTGCCACTTCTGTTCTAACTTTCCTTAAGGTTTGTTTCCACCAATTTTTAAAAATCTGATATTTGAATGCAACCTCGATATATAATCTGCATCTGTTGTAAATGTTGCATTAAGGGTTTTCTACAAAAGCTTAACATTTTAGTTTGTTTTCTTTACACTTAAGAAATTCAGTTTTAAAATGTAAAAATGTTAATGTTATTTCTTTTTGTTTGGATTTCTTCTCATAATTTGGCCCAACCTGAAAACGACCTTGTTTTCAGCATTTCTGCGGGTTCAGTGTAAATTTACATCCTTATCAAATGATCACAAAATGCAAACGTTTTCTGAAATGAAAATGCAAAAACGCTGTGTTTTCACTCCAAACGTCGTCGTGTCAACGGTGCTAAAGATTTTCCAAGCAGAACAAACCTGATCATGAGCTAATGAAGCAACATGCTCAGTTTCTTTTTACCGCTCTTAAAGATGAACATTAACATCAATCTATTATTGAAAGAGATCTCATTAAAAAAGAAGCTTGAATGATGATTATATTAAAAGGTTCAGTGGTCATAAATCGAGGGTGGGAAAGAAACCTGACGTGTTCTTTCATGTTCTGAATCAGTATGCAGACCGGCTCCAGTCTGTCTTCATCCCGTCTGAGCTGCAGGACCAGAATAATCTCCAGACCAAACAAAGGACTGAAATAGAGAAATTAAACTTTTATGAAATATAAAATGGAACTCAAGTTAGAATGCTGGCACTAAAAGCACATGCACAGGAAAACAACTGAGACATCGAGGCAAATTGAGCTTTTACAGTTTTAAATTAGGGCCAATCCATTTCAAACCACTTTATTCTGGCAGCCAGCAGCTGATCGAACCTCAATTTTTAACACAATCAACTGGGGAAATGTTCATCGAAGAAGGATGTTTCCACATGCAAACATGACAAACACTGAAAGAAAAAGCTGTTCTTTGTTTAGTTTTTTTTAACGATTTACACCTTCTATCCAATAGATAAATGCTCAGATTTGTGCTGGCAACCTCAAATCTGTTTCTGACCACGAGGGGGCAGTTCGAAGAAGTTGGAAAAATTCTATTCATAGCAACCCCTTCAAGACAGCTGCTTCCCTTCAAGATGCTTTGCAGTCGATTTCACCCGAGCTTCAGACAAATTCTTTAAAGAAGGCGACACAACATGACAATGACGCCAAACTCTAGTGGACACGCACGCACGCACACACGCACGCACACACACACACACACACACACACACACGTAAGTGGGAGCCTTCCTGGTCTGCTCAATGTTCTACAAAGAGTCCAAATTTTCGGCCCTATTTACACGACAACGTTCCAAATCAAAACACATCGTATGAAAATGATGTCAGTTTGTACAGTGTTGTCTGTTTATGTAATAAAATCCCACACACGTGCGCAGAGAACAATACGCTCTAAACATGAACAATGGAAGAACACAGACATTCTGGTCGACAGACAACCGAGTTGGATTGTTATTATAGTGACTGTCAACTATAAAACTACCAAGTCCCAGGAGAATACGGACTGGGAGTCACGACACTGTGGAGGAAACGTTGTTGTTATTGTCCAGCTGCGTGAGACTGTGCGTTTCTAAATATCTGGTGGCCTTCACTTGATTCTCTGTTTTGACTTGAGGAACGTGTTGAGGCACTGTTGAACAACGTCTTTGAAATAAACAACAGACAACTTTCCCGTTGAGTCACCAAACCCGTTAGCTCAAAACTGATAACTGCTGTTTACACATTCTAAAGTATTCAAGGAGCAGACCCTGATCCTTGAACCTGAGGTCCAGGTCTCGGAGCAGACCTTGAAGCTTTCCCAGGTCTATTCTAGATTCCAGGAAGTGTCTTTTTATGGTTTCCTTTAACTTGTGCAAATAATACTAGCAGCAACTGTTGGAGTCGGCAAAGCGAAGGACTCCGTCTTTGTTCTGTAGGACCAGAGGAGTTCCCAACTCGAACATCGCTTCAGGTCAGTATTTACAAGTGACGTCTTTCTCATGCAATATCATCCACTTGAAGTGAATGACAGAAGATTCAGCAGTTTGAGAGTCGAGCTAAACTGCGAATCCAGACTACCGATCCCAGACTTCATGCTAAGTTTAACTAATCACTAGAGTAGAGACCAAGTGGTAAGAAAATCCTAACAGATGAGAAAGTGATGAATAAATGGGGTAAAATGTCGAAATACTTCTTGTCAAACATTAATAAAACATTGAATTTCAGGTCATTTCCTGAGATGATAGCTAAGTCATTCTCCTCACACACTTGTTATAAATGATGCTTTACTGAACCAGTGGGGGGGGGGGGTCCTTAAATTATGTTGAAATCTAGACTGAAAATCCAACAAAAACAGCTGGAAAATATGAGAAAAACACTTTGTACAAGCAAAGGCGTTGAACTCGTCAGGAAAATGAATGAGCGCACACTCTGAAGCAGTTTCTGGGTCTGTGAAATGCTGTGATGCAACGGTTATGATTGATCAACGTAGTTTCAAGTCAAACCACAAACCTCCGACACAAAAGGCTCTGTGAGGGCGGTGCCGGGAGATACAATCTGGGTCGTGGTCATTCTAGCTTATTTCAAGGTGTTGGATTAGGTGGAGATCAGAAGGTTCTTGCAGGTTTCTTTTCCACCAAAATGAGACGATGCTGCAGAGTTCTGTGAGTTTGCAGAGGTTGTTGACAAATAAAAGGTGAGCCTACGGCCTAGTTCACATGAAAACGCATCCTTTTGTTGTTTTTTTTTATTCAGAAAAGTTTCATGTTTACACGGCAATTCCAGAAACACTGACAACAATGCCGTTTTAATTTTGGGCCACTAGTGGGGGCTGTTTTTGTAATTACCGACCAAGCCGCAGGAGAATATGGACTGATAGTCATGACACTCTGGAGGAAACATTCTACTGAGCATGTGCAGAACAACTCGTTACTCCAGCCATGGTGGGAATGTGCAGTCGCAGTGTTTCCGCCGTCTACATGGAGCTGGAGCGTTTTTAAAAGAAAATTGGTGTTTTCAGTGGCTCTGAGCAATGTTGGTGTGTAAACGGACCCCAAAAAAACTCAACAGAAGTTTTGCGTTTTCACTTGAAAACATTGTCGTGTAAACGGGACGCTTCTGCATTGTATAGGGAGGTGATAAATGCTAAGAAAATAATCCCATCAGGAAATCCAGTACAAGGCTGGACGCTCCTGTTTGAGGTTCCTCCCGTGCCTTGTGGAAGAGTGCGTACAAATCAGCATCCTCTTTGGAATCCTCCTCCTGTTTCCTGTGTCCCATCGTCCCCTTCAGCTCCGGCGTGAGTGCGCACATGTGAGTTGTGTATAAAAACTCTTTAAAATCTACTACATTCAAAGTCATTCCTTTATATACGAGCATCAGCAGGAAAAAGCCGGAGGGGTGGAGATGAGAGGCGTATTGAAGAAGCTAATTCCTTTGTTGATCAAACGTTGGTTTGATGCATATTGCCAAAGCTGAGCCTTCTTGAAGAGAATGGTGCGCTCCGTTCACTCGCGCAGGATATTCCAGGTGATAGATCCACCTCATGACCTCCTTCAGTGATAAGCGTATGAACTGCTTTCAGATAAAACTCTGACAGCTGAAGACATCGTCTTTACAAACAGCTTTAAGAACCACCAGGCGATGGGAGTTTGGGGATTTTGGAGAGTTCGGGTCTCTTTTACACGCTCGGCTAGGTTTTCACCAGCGGCTGCTCTGAAACGTCTTCTGGTGTCTTCTCTCCTTCCCGGGATTTTTTCCTTTTCTTATGACCTGAGGACAGAAAAGACATATTACTAAATGGAAAGAAATCGAAATGGCAGCTTTGTCTTCTGTCAAGATCTTATTCTTATCAACTGTTCTGTCAGAGCTGACGCACACACACACACACACATGTACATTATGTAACTAGCCGAGGCCCCATTTACACAACATTTCATGAGTAAAAGAAAAATTTCACATTTCCACGGCAACGTTTTGAAAATGATGTTTACATGGAAATATCAGAAAACTATGTAGCTTGCAAGCCAGGACAAGTGTTGGTCTGTAAACGTGAAACTTTTCTGAAATGAAAACGCACAAATTATGCGTTTTTACTTTAAATGAAAGTTTCGCTCTCCGCCTGTGTCAGCACACCTGAATATAATGACGGTTGTCATCACGCTTGTTATTGTTATTGCCTCTATGCAGTCAGGTGTACTGTAACTGGGAGTGACCTTAAACCTGCAGGACAATCAGCCTCCAGGGTTAGAACTGGACACTCCTGTGTGTGTGTGTGTGTGTGTGTGTGTGTGTGTGTGTGTGTGTGTGTGTGTGTGTGTGTGTGTGTGTGTCTGTGTGTGTGTGTGTGTGTCTGTGTGTGTCTGTGTGTGTCTCTGTGTGTGAGACTGACTGAGTTTGAGCAGCAGCTTCTTGCCCAGCGTGTCCTCTGAGCTGCTCAGCGACAAGTTGCTGATGAAAGGCGACGTGTCCGTTTCCATGGGAACAGAAGCCAAGTCTGAAAGACAGAGAGCCACAAGAGTCCGTCCTTCATGAACACTTACAGGACAAATTCAACTCCTGTACTCTAATCATTTTAACACCTTTAAAATGACTTTTGTGAAGATTTGAGTAAAGATTTTCATGAGAAGATAAAATTCAAATTGATGAAAATGTTCAGGTGTGGTTCAATTGAAAAGTAATAAAGTCCAATCCAATGGAAATACTTGTATTTCTTCAGCTTTAAACTTTTATTATTGTAATGTTGGCAACATAAAGTCAGACACACACAACAGTCTTTACTCCATTAAATCACTGGTTGACTGTTCTTTTCTGTTTTTTCAATAAATGAAAAAAAAAACTGTTTTTGATGAGAATGAATGCATTAATTGCATAAAGTAATTATATAACAATCTTCTAAATACATTTTTTTCTTATGTATACATAGCTGTGGATTTACAAAATGCCACAGCAGATAGTTTCAATCAATCCTGAAGTTTTTCAGGAACAAACGTGAGAAATTTTACATGGAATAAGGCATCCATCTTAAGAAGTAAGCTTTGCTCTTCATATTGAGCTTTACTATCAAACGCTATAATTGTGGCTTATTTTCCACAAACACTTCTATTAACCTCCATTGTTACAAATTTCTAACTTTGAACGACATCAACCAGGTTGTAACCTTTGAGTCATCTCATTGCAGAAAGCTGGTCTTTAACTAATTCTGAGGATAAATTAAAAATAAGTAGCCACATTATACAGAATAATTGAAGCAGCTGAAAAATAACAGTACAACACTCCCTGTTTAAACTTTTCATGGTGCCTGAAGCTGCCTTTGGATTTACTGTTTCTTTCAGCTTTGATTCCTGAGAAGAAGTGAAAGCAGCAGTTTATTTTGTCACATTAAAAAAAAAACAAATGAATGAAACAAACCGGCGTGTGCATCAGGCTCAGCTCGGTCCTCTCTGATGTAGGGAATCTCGTCCATCCTGAGAAACACGGAGTCGCTGGGGCTCTTCTGGCCGTCAGACTTACTCCCTGCAACACACACACGCACAGTTAGGCGCTTCTAATTTCAAATATCTGATCAAAGTGTTTTGCAGTAGGACTTTTTTTTAAAGATGATCTAAGGATCCGTTTACATGACACCAGACTTGTTTGTTGAAAAATAACAGGTCAGACTACGTGACGAAACATGACGAAAGTTTTGCGGTTCCACTCTTTGTTGTCGTGTTAACGGGACCTGAGTCGATTGAGCCGTTTGATTCAGGATGTCTCAAAAAGACACTCTGCTTCAAATG
This sequence comes from Lipophrys pholis, assembly GCF_963383615.2. Lineage (NCBI taxonomy): Eukaryota > Metazoa > Chordata > Actinopteri > Blenniiformes > Blenniidae > Lipophrys > Lipophrys pholis. The sequence continues at coordinate 11,629,439 of NC_137628.1, forward strand.
CAACCACACTCCAAACCTGCCTTCTCCATCTGTCAGCAGCTCGAGGAGCCACTCAGGAGCCGTGTGGTAAAATCCCACCTCAGCAAGAATTACATGAGCAAAAGTGTTCAATGCTTCTGGAAAGTAAAGGATCAAGATGGTGCCTGTTAATGCTGACTCTCTGAAAATGAATGGAGTTACTTCATAGTTTCTGATAGTGAAATATAAGATCGTTATGAGTATTACTTGTCTGACTGATTGCAGAACTAATATGCACATGGTTGAAGTCAAGCTGTAATTAGTGAACAAAACTTGAAAGACTTTCCTTTTCTTTTATTTATTGCTTCTATTTTAGGGTCACGCTCAGGGACTCACAGTGGAATTCAAATTTGAAAACCTCCAAGCCCACTACTCTAACCACTGTCTGCACATTTCCTTTGGTAGAGCAGGTCCATGTTATAAAATAATTAAAGCCCCATATACACAATGTTTCCAGTGAAAACGTCTCATATTCATGAAATTCATTTCTTGTTCCGTCTGAACTGCAGACGTGTCTCAGGACTCACGGACGATTCGGTTCTTCTCATTCAGCAGCGATGTGCTGTGCGGGACGCTGGACTGCTGCCCCCGGCTCCGGGCCGAACTGGGCCTGCCGAGCTCCCGGGGCGGTGGCATGAGGAGGGTGGTACTGGTGGCGTGCTCGGTGGGCATCAGCGTGGCTGCGTGGTCAGTGGGCGGAGCCTCCGGGGTCGGGCTGTTGGCCTCGGCCAGCCGGGTGTCGGCGTCCGGCGTCTGAGGGGAGCTGTCCATCCGGGTGGCCGTCACCGCGTTCTGGTAGTGGCTCCGGGTGATCTGATGGAAGAGCAGAGGATTCCAGGTAATAGCTAGTCATAGGAAATGTTAACGTCTTCGCGTTTCAGAATAACAGTGTCCTTTCTCTTTCTGGACCCACTTGCAACCAGATGCAACGTTCACCAAGACGAGCAGTTTGTTGTTTCTCCACTGCAGGGCATGAATGAAAAGTGAGCAGAAGAATTAGCATGCTAAAAGATAAAAAGGCAGAAACACAAAGAAAAGTTACCACTGGGGTTTGGTTTAGGATCATAATGACGCATTGAGATGTAAAGAAATCACATCTCAGTTGTAAAATCAGTTTTACCAGCTTTAATCAGCAACAGTTTTCAAACTATATCAAGAAGTCAGAGCAGATCTGCTGGAAGGATCCAGAGCTTCTGAGACTACTACCTACTGTCCTCTGTCTTAATCCACTTTTATATTGTGCGAATATTGGGGAGGAATTGAGGTGTAGAATGATAGAATGCAGCTCTAAAGATGTTTCCAATGACAACCTAAGTAAATAACGCTGATTAAAGTTCTCTTTCACACGAGGCGCCGTTAAAAGGCTCCTTTTATGGCTGAAAACTCCAAGCTTTCATTTACAGTAGTATGTAGTTTATGTTGGAGTTGCTGATGAACCAAAAGTATTGCTTCATTATAAAGAAGTTCCGTGGGTAGAAAATAGTGGAGCGTCTCATAACGGAGAGTAACGCAGTGCATGCAGACCTCCGCCTGCGGTCATAACGCCATACAAGACCTGGAAGTGAAGTTAGTTACAATGACATTACGGGAAAAAGCGTGAAAAAAACGACAATGGAAAACTGCTTCTAAATGATATGTTTGACGCAGCTGACTGTGTGACAGGGCAGGAGCTCTGCAGCACAACAGTTGGAGAGCCACCGGCTCCGCCATCGTGGATTAAATTATCTCGTTCCCTCACATGATTAACTTGAGGGAGCGACTTATCATCTCCGGGCCTCCGTGTTCGCTGTAGATTTCAGAAAGCTGGTACATCGTTTTCTCCGCCTCGTAGGTAGCAATAACTCCGCCCCCAGCTGATGACGTGTCAGGTCTCGCTTTGGCCCCGCCCTGGCCCCGCCCTGGCCCCGCCCTGGCCCCACCCTGGCCCCGCCCTGGCCCCGCCCTGGCCCCGCTCTGGCCCCGCTCTGGCCCAGCAATGATGTGGGACCAGCTAAGCACCTGTTTAGACCCTGATAGGCCGGGGCTTTGGCAGTGGAAAGACAAAGAACTGGTGTTAAATCTGGCCCTGGCCCTGAACTAGCACCTGGTTCTTTCTGGTGGAAAAGCCTCCAAAGTAACTTCCTTCAGGATGAGTCTCTTGCCTCCGCCATGCCGAGTGATGTGACTGGATGCTTAATTTGTTGGAGAATCCCTACCCCCCTACCTGAACCAAGGTTTGAATCCCTCCCAACAATCTGTTTGTCCTCTGATTTTCTCTCTTTCTATCCCCCAACACCAGCCAGAACAGCAGAAAGTGGAATTGTTGGCTTTTAAAAGTGTCTTGAAATGACAGTGTTGTATTCAGTTCTATAGAAATAAAAATTAATTGAAAAATCTGTTTCTTTTTAACCAATGGAATGACACGTTTAGCTTTACGATTACTTTCAAATTACTTAATTCTGTATTTGCAATCCATCGTGATATGTTTATCTTTTGTGGTGAGCAACAAATTGCTGTGAGAATCCAAAACATCCATCCATGCATTTTCTATACTGAGAGAGACGGAGAGAACCGCACACTGAAATTAACATCTAACAAAGGGAATTTAGGGTCATCAGTAAGCCTCACATGCATGTTTTCAAACAATGGCAATAAATCAGCCCAGGACAGAACACTCACCATTACACCACAACTATAAATAGATGGATTTCCCAACCCTGATGTGCCTGAATATTCAGGATCTTCTGTAGAAACACATTTTATGTAATTTTTTGTTATTTTCTGGTGAACAGATCTGAAAAAAGGAGGCATTGTGTTGCAGTGCCACCAGATATTTTTCCTTTTTTTTTTTTAACTAGATTGTTGGCTAAAGAGAGCGGTAGCCATAGTGGCAAAGAGCTGGCTTTCTGAGCGGAGGGGTCTGTGTTTATCTGTGAGGCCACTAACTCAGAAAACACTCAGTATGTGCTGCACAGTGACATGCAGAGAACTAATTATACTGTGTATACAACAATTAAATGACTCTTTTTCAGTGTCATGTCCTTTCTAATCACTAAAAACGAATCCATCTCACTTCAAACTGAACCGACTCTCTTCTACTTATAATGTCAATCACATTAAATCCAGACATCAAACCTCCTTCCCTCCTTAAAAGTTTTAATGTGCGTGTATTTACCATCATGTTTCAACTGAAAACGCATCGTTTTTGCGTTTTCCTTTCAGAAAAGTTTTGCTCTTGACTATAAAACTACCGAGTCTCAGGAGAATATGGACGGGGAGACTTGGGGAATGAATGGACGACTCGTAACACGGAGAGAGAGCTGGTCTGTTACCAGTCGGTCAGAAGCTTCTGGGTCGGAAAGGAAAGGACATCACCTCTCTCTGCCCCTCCTCATTTATGGAATATTTTTTGTGAAGAGACAGTTTAATTAGGGCCAAAACCTTTAGCGAAAAGATTGAACTGAGTGACGCGGTGATCAAATCTTTGTAGGAAGCGGGTCTCACCCGTGCAGCCACAGTAGTACAGTGGTTATGACTCTTACCTGCCGTACCGGGAAACCAGGGTTTGATTCCTTATAGTTGCATTCATTTATTTAGATATGTTTAGTTAATTTTAAAGACGCGGTTTGTTTATTCTTTTTTTATTTTAGACCCGCCATAGCATAGAGGTTAAAATCGATCCATGCAGCGATATCTTAATTTTTATGTCGAGAGGGTATTGAGGCTCCCAGTGTGTTCTGTTCAGTGGGAAACGGGTCCAAATGGCTCTTTCAGTGTTGGAGGTTGCCGACCCGTGACTTGAACTATCGATCGCATTTAATCCAGATGTGAAAACAAAGCTTAAAAACAGAGTGTGCTACTTTCATGAGTGAGTTTGAGGTGTCACCTTGATGACCTGGAGATGTGTGAGCTGTCGAACAGAGTAGTCAGGCAGGTAGACGTTCCCACCTCCGTTCAATTGCCCCATACTGCCCCCGTATAGCATGGACTCGGAGCGGTCCAGACCACTGCTGCGAGAGGGGGATCTGTGGACTGCAGGGGGAAGAACGAGAACTGAATCAGCTCAATCCTCTCATTCATTCACCTGTTAGAGCTGACTCCTTTCCAGTTCATCAATGTAGCATGGAAATCATTTCAATTTGTAAAATAATACTACTTTAACATTATGACCAGCAACAGGTAACACTACAAGACAAAAAAAATAGATCTCACTGTCGATTGGCCAACAAAAACACATGTTAATATGCATTCAGTGGTATTTCCCTTCATGTTAAATTTTTTCAAGAAATGAAAGTCAAATATGGCCCAAAACAACTTAGTTACTGTGTCACAATAAACACACATCAGAGCATCTTCCCCTTCAGGCGTTTAGTCAGAAGTGTTCTCGGACTGATAAGATATTGTGGTCATAATGTTCTGGCTGATTAGTGTATACAGTTTTTTGCTGATTCTTCTGGTTTGTCCTTTTTAAAAGCATAATGTAAAGTGTGTGTACCTGTCGGCATGATGGCTGGAACCCCAAAGTAAGAAAAGGCTCCGTTCTCAAACTTCAACGCTTCTTTACCGAACTCCACCTCAACACGACCCTGAGGACACAGAGACACAGAGACACAGAGACATTCTGACCATGGTCTGGACACCGTCTTGGTTTTGGATTGTTTGACATACCTGCAGCAAAAGGATGAAGTAGTCCACCGGCTTGTTGCGCTGAAACAGGAAGTGCTGCTGCGCTCGCTTGTTCTTCTCATCGAACTTGAGCTCCTGAACCACGCTGGGATGTTTGATGAGCCGCAGTAAAATCTTCTCTGAGATGTGAGCCGGTTTGAAGGGCTCCACCTCTGACACAGTATAAACACACCAAAAAGATTTACATTTAAATTCAGAATGTTCAAAGAATTACAAGAATCAGTTTTCAGCGCAAACACACCCAAGATGTGTTATACAAGATATAAAGAAAACATTTCTTCTCACTTTACTTTTAATTTGTTGATAGTTGTGAATCAGAATAGCTCACAACATCATCCTGTGGTACAAAGTAGAGTGACAAGACTGAAAAGTTAAGAGACGTGTTGGTCAGCTTGCTAAACTCAGTGAACGTCAACATAACATAACAAGTTGTAAATTACATCAGGTTAACTCTGCTGGTCCACATGTGATTAAGTTGCTGGTGTTGTACAATCTTTTACCTCCTCCTGATATTTTGGCAGAACATTATTTACACTCTGAATTACTTTTGTCATTCTCATAAATATCAAAGATTCTCTAAACTGTTGACATCCCTCATCCTCTGTTACTCGTAGGCGACGTTGCCGACGTATGATGTCAGCCGAGGTGTCACTCGTCGGGTTGTATGAGGGATCTTTTCTGAGTACGAGTACCTCGTGCAGTATCGGACCGAATACTCGATACTGGTCCTATCGATGCATCCCTACATTGTACAGTTTAGAAACAGAGGGTTTCTCAGAGAAGCGATCTGATTGGCTGGTACCTGTGGAAAGGAAGCGGTGCGTCGCCAGAAGAAGCTGAGGCGAAATCTTCACTTTCATCTCGTTCTCGGACAGTTTGAAGATGGAAAAGTCCTGCTGCTTACTCTCGTGGTGGGAGACCCTCCGCTTAGAACGATTGTCGGCTGAGACACACAGAGCAATGAGATCAAGACTCTTGTTTTATTCGCTACGTCAGGACAAATGTGTGTGTCAGGATACGTACTGTAGAGGTCCGTCTCATCGAGGATCTCTGACTTGATGATTTCCTCGATGACGTCCTCCAGGGTGACGATGCCCATGACTTCATAGAAAGGGTCACCCTCGCCCTCGTTGTTCACACGCTGCACAATGGCCAGGTGGGATTTCCCTGGATAGGAAGGGTCAGTACAACAGCTCAGCTTCAGTTCTTAAATTAGTTCACTATGGAACGAAACATCAGGAAAAAAAAGGAATCAAACCGATCTGAAAAAGACCCCAACACAAAAAGTGTGACGCAGTACAGTTGTCAAAAATTCACGAAACACCTATATCAACAACTTCATTGTGCATTCTCTGATTTGCAAAACAACTTTGGGAGAAATTCCCAAATATAAACACTTTTACAATAAAGGCTTAAACTGCGAATCTCCATTGTTCCCGTCATAATTTCCATGACCACTAGAGGGCTCTTTGTCCCATAACATTGGTATCAATTACATCAGAATTGATTTTACATTTCTGTTTTATTGCCAATCCGTGGGGTAGTGGTTAGCACACTTGCATCATGGCAAGAAAGCCCCTGGTTTGAGTCCGGTTTGGGCTTGATTGCCTTTCTGTGTTCTTTGTTTTTAGCCTCTTTAATTTGTTTTAACAGTTTTTTTTGTATTTTATGTATCTTCTAAATATCGTAAACTGTGCACTTTTACATCCTATTTATTTTTATGCAGCACTTTGTACAGGTACTTGCTTGCTTGCTCTGGTTTTCTACCACAGTCCAAGTATACATTTGAATTTAATTAAAGAAACTCTAAATTGACCAAAAGTGTGACTGTGCTCTATGTGTTGTCTGTGTTTGTCATGTGCTGGACAAATAGCCTGTGCATTCTGCCTCCATCCACAGTTAGGATAAGCTAAAATAGGATGAAAGATGAACATATGTTATAGTTTCCTTTTTAACGACAAGTGAAGCAGGATGTTTTTACCTTGTTGACATGTTTTGGCTGCATCTGCAGTTTTCCTCAGAGCGTCAGCCCATTTCGGATACTGACACTGTGTAAGTGCGTTCTGGATGTGTTTGTCCTCCTCCTGTCTGTCTATTTCATCTGTTATGATGCCGGTCAATTGTAAAGTGTCCTGAGAACAGAAGGTTTCTGTGCTGTCGGGTGTTCCGATGTCCAAAGGAAGTACTGGCCCATGTGTGGGGGTTTCCTGTAGACTGTGACTTCTATAGTGGCGTCTTGTCTGTAGTAAATGTTCATGTCCTGAAAAGAAGGGGTCTTGTTTGTTTCCTCTTCGTGTGTGAATTGTATATTTCCAGTGTCGTCCATGTTGTTCAGATGGTCTGTGAGGTCTTGTGTGTGTCCAGTTTTTAATATTCCCAGGATGTAATCTACGTATCTTCTCCAGAGAGTGTGTCTGCAGTGTGTGGGACTGTGTGGATGGCTTTAGTTTAGATCCGCCATGAAAAAAATTGCTGATTATTGCAGATAGTGGATTTCCTATCTGTCGGCCTGGTCATCTGATACAGACCGACACGTCATCACATGTCAGATGACGCGCCAAGAAAGACTGCAGATGCAGCCAAAAGTCAGCAAGGTGTAAACATCCTGCTTCACTTGTCAGTGGCAGCTTTGTACTAAAAAGGACATGTCAATATCTCCATCTCTGACGTGAACGTTCAGCCATGGTTCGTGTGAACGTGCATTTAGAACATATTAGTCTGAAAACTGAATTGATGTGCACAGTTCCGCCCGGAAATGGCCCAGATGAGATTACGCCCTGTGAGTATTAATTACATCTTTTTGTGTTATTGATTTCTCTCCATCAACAGGAACTGTGGGATTGAATTAACCACCATGCCAGATAGGGTCACACTTTGTACTCCAAAGTGAAATAACAATCTGACTTTCAAAGAGCTCCATGTTTGGATTTCACTCAGAGCAAGAAAATTAATACAAAACACATAAAGTCCACATAATCTGATGTTGTGTATCCGTGCACAGAACAGTGTGTCCTGCGTTTCAGATACACAAATCATCAGAGTACACAATGTTTTCCACAGATATTGTTTGATCTGAAATTAGTGCTTGGGATTGGAGTAAACCTGCTTCACTGTGTTTGTGTGACTCATCCTGAGTGGGAGTGGAGCTCAGCACTCTCATGTAGAGTGGATGGAGCAGCAAGAGCTGAATGGAGTGGGTGTAAACGGGGGGTGTGTACACACAAAAGACGCTGTAGATGTAAAAACACAATCCATCATGTGACACAAACAAAACAGACTGCAGTGTTTCCCTGTGTATTTACTCCCACAATGATGAGTGTGTGCACTCAGGTGCAATGCTGAGGCATCTCGGCAGATAATTGGCGTGATTAATAATGCAATGCACCAATACGTGCAAAGCCTGTCCAGGAAGTGTATTTCACGTAAATACAACAGAGAGGTTTGTATGCATGTGAGGAAGGATTGTGACAGAGAGGTTCTGCAGCACAATGGAGAAATCATCAGGTGTGATCCAGCTGATGCATAATTCAAAACGTCACACTCAGAAAAAGCATTCACACGCGTGCACATGCATACAGACACGAAGTGGTAGAAAACAGAGTGAATGTTGTTTGTAGCTCCATCTCAGCAGTCTGGCTACAGTTCAGCTCTCCGCCTGCCAAGTACCTCAGGCACACACCGAGGCACAAACATGCACAGAGCTGAAAAGTGTTCACCATTCGGTGCGGCTAATCAGGTCAGGCAGACTTCCACTGGGCTGAGACAGGCTCATATGCTGTACATTTTCCTCAGAATTCATTTTAATTCAAATCACTTTGTCTGTTCTGCAAGTTTAAATGGAGTTTTTCATTTCAACCGTCTCATCTGCTGGCTCATTTTGAATTGTTTTTTTTCTCTGTCAATAATGTGAGAAGGCAACTTTCCAATAAGGATCGTGTGAGGCACCGTTTACATGATGATTTCCAGTAAAAAGGGAAAACTTTCATTATGATTTGGGTGTTCATTTACACGAAAACGGTGCTTGGAGAGCATTTCTATTTATCCATCCATCCATCCATCCATCGTTCAGGTTCACGGGGCGCTGGACCCAAATATTACCCAGTTGAAATCCACGCACACACATGGGAACATGCCAGCTCCACACAGAAAGAACCCACAACATTCTTGCTGTGAGGCGAGAGCTCTAACCACTGCACCACAGTTCAGCACTTAGGACCATCTGAGTGATTCTGAAACTTCGGAATCCTTGAAACAGCATTAAAAAGATATAACGGCAGATGGTGCTGTATCTATAGTGCAATACAAGCGAGTATCATCAGCATAAAGATCGATAATGCATCAAGTTTAAACATAAGAGGACCAAACACTGAGCCTTGTTAACCAATCAGATGCAAAATCCCACACACTTCTTTCTGTCTATGAGATAGTACAAATTCAAAAATGTCTCTTTTTGTCTTGTTCACATCACTTAACACATTCTGACCCAATGAACCAAATGTCTACAGGGTAAATGCAATCTGCCAGCTTGGATCTACTTTGGACTTAGAAAGATAACATTTAATTTGTGTCTCCAGACCACAATTAGGTCACCAATAAACCTGCAGCAATATCTCCTGACATGTTTGAAGCATATTGAGACTTTATCTCATTTTATTGTGTGATGGTACATCCAAACGCAGGTTCTGCACTTGAAGCCTCATTTATTGACCAGCTGCAACCGTACGTTTCCTGCCAGCAGGTTCAGTGTTTCACAACCCTCTACTCCTGTATTAGTCGAATCTGTGTTTGTATTTCAAGTTGGTGCTGACCTCATGTGAGCCATCCAAGGATAACCTACATACTGTATGTGTGACCTGTATGGCAGGTCAACATTGCAGAAAAACATAAAAACCGCAGCATATACAAAAGCCAAATCCCCAACTACAACAAATACAAAGAAAGGTTGAAACTTGTCCTGTAATGATTGATATCGATCACACTCGTTTTTGCGTTTTACAGGCTCAGGTCAAACAACAATGTGCAACTCATTGTGGGGCTTAGCACCAGTTCTTTGTCTTTCCACTGCCAAAGCCCCGTCCTATCCGGGTCTAAACGGGTGCTAAGCTGGCCTCACATCGTTGCTGGGTCAGAGCAGGGCCAGAACGAGGCCAGAGCGAGGCCAGAGCGGGGCCAGAGCGAGGCCAGAGCGGAGCCAGAGTGAGGCCAGAGCGGGGCCAGAGCGGGGCCAGAGTGGAGCCAGACACGTCATCAGCTGGGGGCGGAGTTATCGCTACCGACGAGGCAGAAGAGACGTTGAACCGGTTTTCTGAAATCTACAGCGAACATGGAGCCCCGGAGTGGTTATAGAAAAAAACTAAAATAATAACGCGAGGGAACGAGATAATTTAATCCGCGATCGCGGAGCCGGTGGCTCTCCAACTGTTGTGCCGCAGAGCTCCTGCCCTGTTACACAAAGTCAGCCAGATATATCATTTAGAAGCAGTTTTCCATTGTCGTTTTTTTCAAGCTTTTTGTCGTAACATCATTGTAGCTAACTTCACTTCCAGGTCTTGTATGGCGTTATGACCGCAGGCTGAGGTCTGCATGCACTGCATTGCGCCATGACGAAGCGATACTTTTGGTTCATGAACAACTACAAAACAAACTACATTCTACTGTAAATGAAAGCTTGGATTTTTTGGGGGGCCATAAAATGAGCCTTTTAATGGCGCTTCATGTGAAAGATAACTTGTTGATCAGTGTGTGTTTTTGTAGGTTGCCATTGGAAACGGCTTTAGAACTGCATTCTATCATTCTACTCCTCCATTCCTTCCGATGTGGAGGCATTTGATTCAGACACAAAGTGAAAGGAGCAGAAATTCACAATGTAATGAAATGTTGAAAAATAAGCCCAAAGCTCATTCAAGTGTTATTATTATCAATGTTTTTTGTTCTATGGCCACTCCGGGGCTCCGGACTAAAGCAAGACGGACGTGAAAAAACACCAATAGAGCAACGAGAAGACGCAATGTTTCAGGCCAAACTCAATGGCGCGACCCGGACCAAACCAGTGAATACAGTCCGTCTCCTCGTTCTTGTATATGCGCTGCGGGTGCTACATTGGTGAAATCAGTGACGTACAACGTTTGGAGTGACGCAATGATGTGGCTCTCACTTGGAAAAAACAATGGAAAAAGAACCGGCCCTGAACGAGCTCCTGGTTCTTTTTGGTGGAAAAGGCCTATGTGTCTGAATGGCCTCCAGAAGGTCCTGTGTAGACTGCAATCTAACCAATTAGCCATGGTTGTGAAAGAAGGAGGACAACAGCTCAGCAGTGAAAAGTAAAAGTGGGTCATCTTTTCGTTATCAGACGCTTTAGATCAAACTCTACCAAATCTAAAACTAAGGCTAAGACTCAGCCGTCGGTCAAATGGATCAAATGTGTAAAAAAATGGCACCAGAATTGAACAGATGGCAGAGAGACAAAGTGAAAATACAGCACAATGAATATTTAATCATCTGCCTCCGAGGGGACTGTGAAGGGACGAGAGCCAAAAGAGAGAGGGAAAGTAATGGAAGGGGCGTTTCATATAACTCAATTCCTGAGCTAGTCCCGTGTTTCTCGACTTTAATCACTTCTGACAGCCCATAAAAGATGGTAAAGGATCGGTTACGGTGACAGATGCAAACTTCCATGTCTCAGTTGAGACTTTCAGGATGATAAAATTGGACCTATTGTTGGATTGTTGGTAAAAGACACATTCCTTCACCAGCTTTGGTGGATCATGTCCGATCGCTGTGCGATGCTCACACTCGGCTTCCCATCTGTCTACACAGTGCTCGCTCTGGCACGGGGAAGGTTTCCCCCCGTTCTCGCACGCTGCTGCTGCCGTTAGTTCACAGCGGGGAAGCCGTCACTCGGCCAGCTTCACTGTGCCAGACGCTCTGCTTTGTATTCAGGCCAAAGAGCCTCTGTGGTCTCAGCACACCAGCAGGCTGGCTGCGACTCGCTTTCACTAACTTCTGCCAGGATGGGGTACAGTTCTCCTCCCAGTTGTAGCTTGTTTCCATCCAGAAACCTCGACTGAAGCCAACAGGCCTCCTTTTAACTTTGCTTTTCAAATATATGGTAAATCAGCGTGAGACAGTTTAGTTTAGGTTGAGGCCAGTTCTGCTCAATATCTTTAAATAGAAAGCAGTTTTATAAGTCAAATCTTCTCTGATGTGTCAGCGAAGTTCTTGGATTTTCTCTCCATGTTTTTTTCTGGTGAAGGGAAATCATGCTCTGATCTGTGAGTGCAAGTGTCCTCCTCAAGGATCAACAAGTTCATGTTGTAAAAACAACTCTTTGTGCATCATTCTCTCTTTCTATTTAAGTAACAATTGTTGGCTGCAGGATATAGCAAATTTATCATCATTGCAATATCAATGTGCACAACTTAATACAAAGTACTAAACCGTAAGCCTTCACTTTGTATTCATGTTCTGGAAATTCACATTGCCTGAATTTTAAATATGTGAGAAAAAAAGTGGTCGTCGAGAATGTGTATATGATCTTTTTCAATATTTCTAAACTTCATTTTCTTCTACTTTCACACTGAAATTGGCAAAGACCAGAATTGAGATTCTGCAGAGCTTGCAGCGATAGGAAGTAGAGTCAAATCCACCACATAAATACCGCCTTCACCTTCTGCAGCAGCTTGTTGAACAAGAAAAAGTCGTCACGAATGAAGGAACCCAATGATTTCACGAATGCACACATTCTATTGCTGTTGACCTCGCAGAAAACCTCCAATCATTTGTTGTATTTTCAGTTGTAATAAAATGAACCCCCTACGACACGAACTAAATTAGTATTGTGTTCTCGACAATCCAAAATGATGAGGTTGAAGTAAACGTGATGTTTTGAGATTATACTGTATTTTCAAACCGGGGTCTTTCCTTATTTCCAACTTTTTCAAGTTTTGTAAATGAATATTGTATTTTCATGCAACTAGTATTCATTTGCTCTGTACGTTGAGATTGAGGGTTTTTTTTTTAGACTTGTGGATTATTATGATGTGGGCCCGCTGTCCATGTAACGAGTCTGTATGAGGAGGAGATTTCCTTGACTGATGTGAGCTGGTTACTACAAGAAGCGGGTAAACACTGCAAAGCTGCTGCTGCAGGAGTCTCAGTGAAATGAATGAAAAGGTCGGCATTTCTTCTGCCGCAGTGCATGAACGTGCTGCTACAGAGAGAGAGAGAGCGAGAGAGAGAGAGAGAGAGAGCGAGAGCGAGAGCGAGAGAGAACACTGATGGCACCTGGTTCGCCTCCATTATACTAATACCAATACTCTGATAATCCACCTTAAGCCCAGAAAAAAACATAAAAATATAGTGGATTTATTTAATTATTTGCATGTTTTGGAGTTGTTTTAGTCACATTCATCAGTTTTATCTGCGCTGTTGATGTGGGACGCGCTGTTTAGTGATTACAGTTCCAGACTATAAATAAAAGAGCTGTGGAGTGTCTCCTGTCAGCAGGTCAAGGTGTCCTCCTCTGTTTACCTCCCTCTTGTTCCATCCTCGCCACACACACAAACTGCTGACTATGCAGGATCCCGGAGCACGCAGGAAGGCAGCGATAAGCGGCGAGGCTCGCCATTGGCTGGGCGGCACCCCACCCTTTTCACAGAGAGGTAGGAGCACCAGCTGACTGCATGCAGGATGGGAAAAAAAAAAAAAGAGTCTGCAGCAGCACTGCAAAGCCTGTGTGACACAGAAGGAGGGCCGAGCCACCAGCACGGCTCCCTTCCAGATCCAATTTGTAAAGACACACATTTGCATTCCCTGATGTATCCCACAAAACCTTCCTGGTAAAAAAAAATAAAGGAGCCCTTGTTTCAGGGTATTCACAGAGCTGGGAATTTATGACTGGGAAGTGGGAAACTTCCAACTTCTCAGTAAGACACCTGAACAGGCTCCAGGTGAAAAAAAACAAACATCCATGAAGCTTCAGACTCGCTCAGAGGTCTGCAACCTTTATGACCAAGAGAGACATTTGAGAGAAAATTTGCCTGGAGCCGCTAACACAGCTTCTAAAGTTTCATGGATACAGTAGTTTTGAAACAAAAACTATATCTTATGTTGCATATATATATATCCCAGAGGGGATTTCCTTTCAGCATTACTTCACATTGATTGAATAAAACGAAGGATGAATATGAAATCTGATCAAAAAATAAATAAGTGATTGAAAACATAAATATGTCTAAGGCTTAACAGTGACAAATACAAGAACTGAAAGATTTAAATTAACCAAAACGCAGCAGACATTATTTACAAGTAGACGTTATAGAGGCTACCGGAAGGAAGGACATTTGAACCATTGTATCTCTTTTCTCAGCAGTTTTGTTGGTTTTTGTTCCATTTTGTTTACCTATTTATTCCCTTTTAGAAATTCTAGTCAGTTTAGCCTTTTTTTTCTCAATTTACTTACTGTGCCTTTTTAAAGCCATTTTTTTTATCTAAGAGATAAAATTTATTTTGAAAAAGACAGGTGTGTAAAAATAAATTCAGGTATAGTTTAGTGAAAGCTTCAGGGAGCCACAAACAAAAGAGCCAAAGCGCCACATGTGGCTGCAGAGATGCAGGTTGTACGCCTCTATTGGAGCCTATCAGGTACTAAAACAGTTTCTAAACCTGCATCATTTCAAAGCAACATGTACAACTGAAGCATTTTTCATCAGATTATGAAGGGAACACAGGAAATACTCTGAGTTGGGAGAATTCTGTGTTATCAACAGAAAAAAGATGAGAAACATTCAGCTTCACATGGCTCCTCAAAACTTCACACTTTCTCCAAATACACATCAATTAGGTTCCAAAGTCAAAACTTTCTCAGTTACTTGATACATTTAACATTTGTTTAACACATTCTTAACAAAAATGCAACATTTAGTTTGCTTTTTGAAGGTATGTGGAATATGGAAGTGATATGTTACTTGAAATGCTTCTATCAATAAGAAGTTATTATTATCTCTTTGTTTTTTTTCTTAAAGTGTACACAACGGATGATGTGCTGCTGTAGGTTTAACCTGCTGGTTAAAGCCTATAGCAGCCGCCTTCAAGAACTCCCCATGGAATTGATAGTGGTTCAAACACCAGGTTCGGTAGCATCTAATCCTTTCATTGAATCATTTTCGATACAAAGGTAAACAGACATGTTGCGCACCTTGTTGGTACCTGCTTTTATCTGATTTTATTCGTTTGTTTTTATGCTTTTATTTTATAAACATCACAAGTGGCACTTTGAGATTTTGCTTGAATGTGTTTTGTAATTAACAATGTGAACTCAAAGGTTTCGCAGTAGTTTTTGTGTGCATGATAAACTCTGAAGGTCATCTGTGTGTCAATGTGCTAAACGTGCGGAGGATGTGCAAACTGAAGTTGTGAAGTTGTGCGTCTCCTCTGACCTTTCTTGAACTCCTCCAGCATGGCGTCCAGCTTGGTGTCGTTGAAGACGCAGTGCAGCGGGTGCTTGTAGAACTGAGTGATGGTCTTCAGCGGGGTGCAGTCGTCCGGGTCCACGAAGGCCAGGTCCTTGATGAACAGGATGTCCACGATGTTGGACCTCTCGTTCTCGAACACGGGGATCCGGGTGTAGCCGCTCTGCATGATCTCGGTCATGGTGTTAAAGTCCAGCACCGCGTCCGAGGCCAGCATGAAGCAGTCGGTGAGCGGCGTCAGAACGTCCTCCACCGTCTTGGTGCGCAACTCCAGCGCACCCTGGATGATGTTCAGCTCCTCCTTCACCAGGTCGTGGTACGGGTCCGTGACGCGCAGCATCTCCAACAGCTTCTCCCGGGTGTAGAAGTTGGAGATCTCCTGGTTCAGGATGAGATCCAGCAGTTTGCTGATGGGGTAAGAGATGGGGAACGAGAGCACCATCAGTAGCCGCGTCACCCAGATGGTTTTGGAGGCGATGGCGAGGCCGTGGCGCGACGCCACGGAATGCGGGAGGATCTCCCCGATGAAGAAGATTCCGAAAGCGCAGATGACCGTGGAGAGCCAGGTCATGCCCAGGATCTGACACATCCACACGGCCAGCGACGCGTTGATGATGGCGGTGCCCAGCAGCAGGGTGCACAGCACGTAGTTCCCATGCCGACGCACGGATTCGATCTTCCGCGCGTAGTTCTGCTCCGTGTCGGTACCGCTGTTCTGGAGCACCTGCAGCTCCACCGGGTCCAGGGCCAGCAGGCTCAGGTTCAATCCGCTGAAGAGCGCCGAGAGCCCAAGCAGCAGCACCGACACCAGCACCTGCAGCCACAGGTCCGGCGCCGCGGAGCGCTCCGCCACGGCCACCCAGAAGTCCCGGGTCCGGTAGTGCTCCCACTTGGAGCCGTCGAAGGCGCACATGGAGTAGTACTTCACCTTCTCTCCCCGGCGCAGGTCTTTGGCCAGCAGCTCCACCAGCACCGAGTTCTGGCTGGAGGCGGACTTGAAGGAGCCCAGTACCTCGATGTCGGACGTCCGGGCGGTCTTGTCCATGCACATGTTCCTCTTGGGGTGAACCTGTCCCTCCCTCCCGGGACTCGGCTCCTCGATGAAGGCGATCCAAGGCGCGGCGTTGTTGGCGCGCGTCCCCGCGGTGCGGTTGAGCCTTTGCGGGGAGGTGGAGTAGTAAACCCGCAGCATGAAACGGGTCCCCTCGGTGGCTTTCAGCACCCCGTCCCGCACGGACAGCTCCGCCCCGGTGTCCTCCGGACGAAAGCCGAGCAGCGCGCGCGCTGGGGCGGGCAGCAGCGAGCAGGAGTAGAGGGAGAGAAGCAGCAGTAGCCGGGACAAGGAGCGCGGAGCCCCGCAGGCTCCAGCTCCAGCCCCGGTACGGTACGGCACCGCCGCAGCCTCCGCAGCCATGATGCGGTGTGAGGAGCGGGTAGCCCAGGTCACGTGCTGCTGCTGCTGCTGCTGCTGCTGCTGCTGCTGCGTGGGTTCCGGTCCATGTTGTGCGGGGAAGGAGGGGACCTGTGATCAGTGATGGGGGGGCTGGGGGCGTGGGAAGAGGAGGCCTTTACGGGGATCTGACTTGCCCTCAGCCGGCGGGGATGTAACTTTCTAATAATGACCTGCACACTACACAGATTTAAGTGTTTGCTGTGATCCAGAACTCCATCTTTCTGTTTATCATCTCGTTTATTTGTCTAAATCAGCCTGCTGCTCTGGAGCCATGTGCTGCTCTGGAGCGGCTCCACGAAGCTTTCACAATGTGTAATGGTAAGAAACATTCTGTTTCTTGATTTTCTGTGCACACCGCACTGATTTTTAAAAATGGTCCAATCTCCAGGCTGAAAACAGCTAAAACAGTCATATACGCTGCGAAAAACGACTTAAATGGCAAAGATTACTGAAAAGAAACAGTCAAAGTAAAATCATAAAAATAGCTAGAATAAAATCAATATGAAAGCAAAAAAAAAAATAGAAATAAAAAATACAAATTATAGAGTGTAAATCAAAATTGTACATTCATGAATGTGACTCAGTTTTGTATCTAAAGATAGAAGTACAATTTTACAATTTTACAATTCCAGACCAGATAATCCTACAGAGTCCAACGATTCATATGAAAAAAATCTTATCTGTGAAACCTTTGTTTGATTTGTAGTAACTCAAAGTGCTTGCTTTTGGCAGCCCTCTGGTGGTCAGTGGGTCCCGATACAGCCGCATGTGCGTCCAGCCTGCTGGTCAGTAAAATTTTCTTCACATTACATCACGTCACGTCACGTCACGTCACGTCACGTCACGTCACGTCACGTCACATCACATCACGTCACATCACATCACGTCACATCACATCACATCACATCACATCACATCACATCACATCACATCACATCACATCACATCACATCACATCACATCACGGACGGTGATTTTCAGCAAACAAATAATTCTATCGTTTATTTAAACTCACATAAATACTTGCTTCTTTATGTTGAGTGACGGCAATTCTTGTTGTCCTATATTTCTATGTGTGTGTATATATATATATATATATATATATATATATATATATATATATATATATATATATATATATATATATATATATATATATATATATATATGTAACTATCCTGTCTTTAGATGTGTGCAATGTGAAACCGGTGCTGTGATGAACATATAACATATATATATAACATATAACCTGTTGGCCACATTATCTTGTTAAGAATAAAAAATTACACGAAACCAAAAAGAAAGCAAATTTAAAAAAACTAAAACAAAACGCAGAGGGTCACCTTGTATTGTCCGGCATGCTGTAATGACAATTCCCACACAAATAACAGTGTTAAGCTTTATTTGAAAGGTCTTATTCGAGATTAGATGTTTCACAGATCTAAAACAATGTTTTTATTCAATTCGGCTCAATTCAATTCAATTCAACTCAACTTTATTTATATAGCACTATGGCAGTGTCTTGAAACAGCTCTAACTGTAAGCTTTAGTAAATAGAAAAGTCTTGAGTCTGGCCTTAAAAGTAAAGACTGTGTCAGCTTTCCTGACTGAAACTGGGATCTGGTTCCACATAAGAGGAGCCTGAGAGCTGAAAGCTCTGCCTCCCATTCTAGTTTTAGAAAACCTAGGAACCTCCAGTAAGCCAGCACTCTGAGAACAAAGTGTTCTTCTTGGGAGATATGGGACTAACAGTTCTTTACGATATAGTGGAGCCTGGTTGTTAAGAGCTTTATAAGTTAAAAGGAGGATTTTAAATTCTCTTCTAGATTAAACAGGGAGCCACTGAAGCGAGGTTAGTATTGGAGTGATGTGATCTCTGATGTTGGTTCCTGTCAGAACTCCCGCCGCAGCATTTTGAATCAATTGAAGACTTTTTGGGCAGGTACTGGGACACCCTGATAATAGGGAGTTACATTAGTCGACTCCCGAAATAACAAAAGCATGGATTAGTTTTTCAGCATCACTCTGAGTCAACATGTTGGTAATTTTAGAAATATTACGTAGGTGAGAAAAGGCAGTCCTGCAGATTTGTGTAATGTGGGAGTTGAAGGATAAATCCTGGTCAAAGAGAACTCCCAGGTTCCTCACAGTGCTACTGGAGGTCAAAGCAATGTCATCCGGTGTTACTATTTCTTTAGATCATTTCTCTCTCAGACGTTTTGGGCCAAATATCATTCATTTTGTTTTATCTGAGTTCAGAAGCAGGAAATTACAGCTCGTCCAGGAGTTTATGTCTTCAAGACAAGCTTCTAGTTTAATAAGTTGATCAGTATCATCTAGTTTCATAGATAAGTAGATCTGTGTGTCACAAGGGAAGTTGATTGTTTCCTGATAATATTATCTACAGAAAGCATATATCATGTGAAAAGCATAGGTCCTGATACAGAACCCATGTTTAACTTTAGTGTGAGCTGAGGAGTCATTAACATGAACGAAGTAGAACCTGTCTGATAAATATGATGGAAACCACTTCAGTGCTTCACCTCTAACACTGATGATATGTTCTAGTATCTGAATTAGGATGTTCTAATCAATAGTGTGAAATGCGGCGTTTCATCGTTCTGCACTGCTTGAGCTGGAGTTAAAACCAATATTTAAAAATAACACAATAAACTCCAATAAAATGGAAAAAAAGAATCCTCATTCAGATGCCTTCTTTGTTTCTGCTCTGGTATGTAAATGTATTTTATTAAACATTCTTACACAAATAAGCTTCAGTTAAATATCAATACGCAGTAAGTGATTCGTGTTTTCTCCATGATGTACATTATTAAATGATTCCAGCTGGTTTAATGTTTTTGAAGAGCAGGTTACATTAAACCCTTTTGAAGAGTGTTTTTGAGTGAGTGTGTGTGTTTTTATTGAGCTTTTAATAAGCAGCAGTTCCCCTGTGGCCACTTCAATTCATTAAGAAGCTTCATTTAGAGGAGATGAGTCTGTAAAAAACATCATTCATTACACTACAGCACAGCTTCATCTGCACAAAATACATGCAGTTGTCTTTAACACATTATTTCAACTCATTAAATTCTCAATTAAGATAGACAAATATATAGAATGGTTTGGTTTATTGAGGCAGGTGATGCATTTCCATGTTGGATCTCAGGGGATTTACACTGATTTAAACTGGAAGGATGAATCCAGCTTTAACATTAGCAGCGTTTCCCCCAATCATTTCTTAAGATTTTCTTGAAACGTTTATCATTATTATTATGATGATGATGATGATCTTCCCACTCACTGATGTAATAGTACAGACAATGGACAGATAAAGTCAGAGGTACATTTGTAGAATCTGTTTTAATTTTCTGTGTATGTCTATGTATGGGTGAGTTGATCAGTTTATATAATTCTATTCCACCTGTGCTGCTTCAGTCATCCGTATGTGTGTGGTAACATGTTTTCCAGGCAAATCATGATCGGTATTACAGTTTCAGATTGCCCATATGGATGTGGTCACGACAATATGAACATATAATGTAAAAGTGGGCATTTCATTATGGTCAATATTTCCTTATTTAACACATTTTTGGTCAGAAATAGACATACACACTCACTATGAGGGTATTTGTTTTACCTGAATGTTGAAGTTAAATGGCTCAAACTGTAAACGTCTATGCAGTTCAAAGTATGTCCACATGGTGGCAGTAGTACAAAGGCTATCAGAGGCTGCGACATCGACAAAGTGCATCAAATCCTTCAACACACTAAAGTAAAAATACTGTATACCTCCTTATCATTAACTCTAGCTAAGATAAGCAGATTGTTTTTAGAATTTTTATTTTTAAAGCCTTCCAATGTAGTTCTTTAATTTCTTTTAAAACTTTAATGTATTTCTTTTATAATTTTTTTTTATTTCTTTTAAAGTTTTCTGTATTTCTTTAATTTCTTTGTAAAGCACTGCGAGCTGCCCTGTGTTTGAATGGTGCTCTATAAATGAATCTGACTTGCCTTGCCCTCTCTTCAATATTATTAAGACTCTTTCTTGTGAGATTTGCCACAGTTGAGTATTTGATAAGAAAAGAGTGATTATTGAACATCTTGGAGGTTATGAGAAAACATCTCAGCCTGAGTTCCGCTCTGAAACTTAATAACTGTGTTCATGTGTGAAGGAAATAAAGTTTGAACGTTTAAAAACAACAGGCCTCATTTTGTCTGCTCTTAGGGCCTGTTTAGACAATGGTCCTTTCGTTGCATTTTAAGTGTTTGTTTAATACGACAACGGTGCTCGGAGCCACTGAAAACACAACTTTTAAAGAACGGCCACCAAGGTTGAACTTTTTGAAAATGCTCTCACTTTGCCGTTGTGTAAACTGGGGAAAATGCAACTTTCTGGAAACACCGGAGCTCCGTCTCCTTGTAGATCCTGCTACTGCACATGCACACCATGGCCATAGTGAATAGTTCTTCTGCACGTGCTCATGATGGACAATAAGAACAATGTTTTCCTCCTGAACGTCATGACTCCCAGTCCACATTATCCTGGGACTGAGTGGTTTTATAGTTGACAGTCACCGGAGTAACAATCTAACTTGGTAGTTCGAAATTTCCTGCATGAAAACTACACTGTTTTCAAAACGTTGCCTTGTGAGCGCGAAACTTTTGAAACAAAAATACAAAAACTATGTGTTTTCACTAGAAACATTTCTGTGTAAATAGTGCCTCAGTTTACAAAGTTGAGTTTTTAACGTGAAATCACTTGTTTGCATTCATAACTAGCAGCAGGAGGGGTTTTGTTTGTGAGTAGCACCATGGAGGAAAGTGACGTTTCATTTCTTACAGCTTCATGAAGTTTGCTGCAGAGAAATCCCACCTGAGATTATGTTATACCTCAATTTCTGTCTGTCGGTCCATCGATCATCAAGAGGGCTTCACAACCCCTCATAGATCTTTAGAGCCCCTCTCTGAATGTCAGGCACCACTGTTTGGAAATCACTGATTTAAGACTAGATTATTGGTTTTATGTAATGATACAAAAACTAAAAAAATATGGAACGGCAAACCAGTAATTACACAGTTCCTTGAGGCAGTTGTACTCGATTCAAAGTTGCCCCTTCTGAATCTTATTCATTTTAAAATATTAAATAAAATCAGATTATTGTCTTTTAACGGTTGTATTTTAACCTCGATGTCTCTTTTTCCATTTGACGTTAAACAAAAGGTGCAGTGAGGGTTCGTGTGTCTCGGTCAGGAACCAGGTGAGCGTCTTTCCACACCGCGTCACTTCCGTTTGCGTTATTTCTGGAACAAGCTGATGATTGATGATCCCTGAATGTGCCGGGGCGGATTTCCTGTCTGTGCGACAGAGTTTAGGATCCAAAACACACGAGTGCATGTAAAGACTTCGCAAAAAGCTGAAAGTTACAGTTGACTCGGGTGTGTGCGTGCTGAGTCTGCAGGTTTTACGCAGCGCGACACGCAAAAAACAACAACAATTACAAAAAAACGACCCACACTTCCAGTCAGGACATCAGTGGAACAGAAATGAACACTTGTGGTCAATATTTGAAGAAGAGAGTTAGTGATTAACTCGCTGGACTGCAGGCAGCTGCTCAGACTCCCAGACTAAAGTCATCCGGCGGCTCGAGCAGCGTGTCCGCCTCAGCATGCAGTGTGTCCGGGCCTGGAGGCGCGCGGCAGCCGCTCCACTGACAGCGTGGATCCAAACCCGGAGCTGGAGCCTCACGGCCGCGGCCAGGCTGGACCTGAGCGGGATCTATCCGCCCATCGCCACCCCGTTCACCGCCCAGGAGGAAGTGGACTACCGCAGACTGGAGGAAAACCTGCAGAAATACGCAAAGATCCCGTTTAAAGGTCAGACTGAGGGCGCGGCGAGGATTCATGTGAACTTCTACACTTTTATTTTAACCGAGAGGAAACGCGGCATTGGTTTGACCACAAGTCTCCTGTATTTGTTTACTCGGGGACCCTGAGACACGGGACAAAGTCCAGCACACACTGCGTCCTCCCCTGTTTGCTTCTGTCGCCCCCAGTGTTCACTTCCTGCTACTGCAGCAGGTTATTAAATCCATTCAGCGCTTCAGTCAATCACACCAGAAATAATGTTACTGATGTAAAGACACTAAATATCTCAATCACTAGAAACTTATAAATCCTTTGCCCCTTTCTCTGAATCTTTTTGGCTCGTTTTTAAAAAGGTTTTATTTAACATTTATTTCAGAAAACTTTTGTTTTTCTTTTTTCTAAATAATGCAATGATTTCTGAGATATGGAAAATATATTTTTTTACCCTCTTTCTGAATCATCCAGATGTTTTATGAACGTTTGCCTTTTGCTTTCTTGAGGTTAAGTTTTCTTTAAAATGAACTGTGAAGGAAAACTCTTAGATGTCTGTTGAACTATATGACAAAAATATCTAATCCCATTTTGTAAATTGAACAATATGTTCATCTAGATAATAAATGGCTTCACTCCCTTTATGTAGTGCACCAGATGTTTTTTTTTTTGTTTTTTTTTTACATATACGTTTGTAGGTAAACTTGATGTTCTGGGACAATCTTTTTTTCTGACTTTTTCTTTTTTTTCATGAAAGATATTTATGCAGTTTTTTGTAAGTAAGCTAGATACATTTATTTAAAAATATTTTCAGATGTTTTATTAAAAAAGCACTCTTTCTGCATTGACCAGATGTTTTTTTTTTCTCCTTTCTTAAATATTTCTTGGCCTCTTTTTCTTAGTCAACTAAATCTTTTCATGACCAATAAAATACCATATTGTTTTCTGAATCAACCAGAACTTTCTACAAAAATGTCCATTTCCCTTGAATTCCTTATTTATTGACTTTTTCCCACGATATAATAATAAAAGTAACGGAATGAAGAAATCTGTACAGAGGAGATTCCTAACGATTGTACCAGAAGGCCTCACTTGCTGTGGTCTTTGGATTGCAGCGTTTCAGACTTTAAAGGAGACGTAATAGAGGATAAACAGTTTTGTCTTTTGCGCCGCAGGTCTGGTGGTTCAGGGCTCCAATGGCGAGTATCCATACCTGAGTAATGAGGAGCGAGTGGAGGTGGTGAGGGCGGTCCGACGATCACTGCCCAAAGAAAAGCTGCTGATGGCCGGATCAGGCTGTGAATGTAAGTGTGTGTGTGTGTGTGTGTGTGTGTGTGTGTGTGTGTGTGTGTGTGTGTGTGTGTGTGTGTGTGTGTGTGTGTGTGTGTGTGTGTGTGTGTGTGTGTGTGTGTGTGTGTGTGTGTGTGTGTGTGTGTGTGTGTGTGTGTGTGTGTGTGTGTGTGTGTGTGTGTGTGTGTGTTATATTGTCAAGTGCTGCAATGGTGAACTGACTTATGATGCATATTGAAGTTGATGTGGTCAGCGTCTTAGTATTTTGGGACTTTTACTTCTTAACAGTGCTCTTTCTCTTCTTGGACTCAGTTTAAATCCGACACAAGTGTTTTGTTGTTCTTTTTTGGATCAAATTGTTCATTTATCAAGCTGCGGTGTGAAAGAGTGCCAGAGAGAAGATTTACATTTTAAAGATTGACGACACAATCATCTGCCTACGTGGAAAACGTTTCTTACCAACAACAAATACTGTGAGCTCACACAAGGAAAGAAATACATTTCAAACAAACTTGAATGCTTTCATCATACTGTTCTCTGCGTCTTAGTTTTCGTTACAAAACACAGCACCGACTAGTGGCCGAACATGGAAACTACAGAGTTCCTAGAGTTTCTGTGTGAACGGATAATTACTAAAAAGTTGCCCTCTGAAACATTTTGCAAATGGAACAATTCTATTCTTTTACTTTTTATTGCCATTCATCGACAAACTTAAGAATAAACATCAGTTGCTGTTACTCTGCTTTTTTTTCTCAGCAGGATACAAACAAACCTTTCTTGAAGCTCCATGTGCTGTAACACGTGTTCTTTTCCGTCTCGTATGTGCTATCGTAACGTCCATCCACATATTTAAAGTTTTGCTTTCCTGTGAAGGAATTGTTTTGTGTTTAAGGCCTTTTTCACCAGCCACCAACTAAATATTTAAAGGTCCCATATCCTACCGGTTTTCAACAATTTCACATCCGTGTCAGAGGTCAAACCACATTGTCTTTAAACTGTATTTAGGCCGTAAGGTCAAACCATGACAAAGTGGCTACATAATGATTTTTCTTCCCATGTCTGGGCACTACTTTTTAAATGCATTTTTGTGCGGACTATACCTTTATGAACTTTGGGTTAAAAGTTAAAAAGTTTTCTGCCATATGAACGTGATCAGACCAGATCGTTTCGGTCCCCAGTGCGCATGCGCAGAAAACGCTGTTGACAGACATGAATATGGATGACACGCTGGTCAGCAGCAGGGTTGCCAGATGTCACTCACTATTTTCAGCCCAAACAATGTAAAATCCACACAACTCAATAAAAACCAGCTCAAATCTCCGCCTGTGTAGTAATCACATTCAGACCATAAAACGATTAGATGTGTAACGATACCACATAAACATGCACACAATAAACAAAGTTAAAAGGGGAGGAGAGTTTGGCTCTCCTATTGGGGGATACCCGCTGTATCTGACAATGTTGGCCAGCCCATGTAGGTCAATTTTCAACTGGTTGTTAAGTACGAGTGGACGAGGCTTCCCTCTGTTGTTGACCTGAGGATTCTGTACCTGATGGCTGAGGTAACCCCTGTCTGAGCTTATCTGCAGCGATAGTGCCTCAAGAAAAACCAGCTCAAATATATTGTGCTCGCTCTGGGAGTGAAACATCAGCTGAGGGGAGTCGAGGGTCAGCCTCCTCTTCAATCTATGCGTCCTGCAACACATCAATACCATGATATTTGATTACAGTATGAATACATTTATATTTACCAGTACAAGATAATTTACCATCCCAGACTTTTTGGGGGGGAAATACTTACCACCTTGACAACCCTATTCAAGCAGTTATTGTAGTCAAAGAGGCAAAATTATGAGCCTGGACATTGGTTTCAAATGACCTACAATGATTAATCCATCATTTAGAATTGCTGCGATGTTTTCTGTCCAAAGCTGACGAAGACGATGTTGGTAATTTGAGTTACTTTACCTGTAGTTTGAAGCCTCAACGTCCTCAAGCTCTTTCACTATGGTGATGAGCTTCCTTCTTAGATGATTCATCCTCAGCACCTCTTGGTTTACAATAATTCCAGCTTAAACGAAGGCCGGCTCATTTCTGAAACACTCAGACTTAAACAGTGCAGAAAGCTGTGCAACAAACGTGGTATGTATTTACAATATATCTAGAGTTGTGCAGTATGAGCAAATTATTACAACGACCACATAACATTGTGTCTGACATTTCTTCTTCTGTGGTCCCAGTAACTGTTGAAGTGGATTTGGCCAATAACCTGGTGTACCGGCGGTAACAGGACTTGTGTCATTGAACTTCCATGGTCACACTGTCTTTATCTTTAATACGCAAAAGAATCCCAGTGTCTTCCTTCACCTCAGCAGCTTTCAGAAACAAGCCTTTAATTAAGGAAGATAATTACATGGTGTCTCTCTGTCTTTGTGTGGGCTTTAAATCAAATATAACATACAATAATACGATCTTATGTAAACACAATATACCACTTCCCTATGTTAAAATCAGTACTACCTAGCCCGGAGATTTTAATTTAAAATGATCACAACTCTAAACAAAATAGAATGCTGGCAGCACCACTTCTTAGCACAGACTCTGGACGCTTTCTTTTGTGTTTCTCCACGGATCCAAGCGCTTTCTATCAATGGATCGTCTGTCGCATGTTGCAAGAAACCAGCATCTTCTGGAACATTGTCAAAATCAATATGATGCAGTGTTTTTAAATTTGATCGAAGGTCTTGCTCTCACCACTCAAACAAAGCCATCGTTCGACGCAGTTTCTGAACGATTCCCATTGTTTTGCCGAAATGTCTTGTATTTATTTATTTATTTTTTAACCAATATCTGGTACATACAGCATATTTCTAACGGCTTATTAAAAGGTTTTGTCGTGTTTTCCTCCTCTGAACTGCTGTAAGATCTTATCCTGGTCGCCACCATCTTGCATGCTTTGCGTTCGCCTATTGGACCAGCAGGTCACGTATGGCAACAATATCATTACGCTAGTAAAGAAAGTAGTACCCACTTCAAACACTGATTTTATACAAACTGCGGGATTCCACATGAACCTTTGACATCTAGCTCAGGACTAATATATCTTTGTAACTCCCTGAAGACATTGTAGTGCTCAATATGTCGGAATGGAATGAAGCGATACAGCGTTCACCCTACGGACTAATTTCACCAAATCCAGCCTTTGTCCAGAAATTCATGCAATCTTAAACTCCTTCTCGTGAGCTCTACTGAGAACAGGCTGTTTCTGTGCCTGTGTCTGTTAGGGATGGGGCCGATCCGATCCAGTATCGCAATCGGGTTCCGATGCCAACCTAATTCATGGATAGGAAATTTCTGATCCAACCTGCAAAGATTTCCGATCCACGAGCCACGTCTGTGCTTAAGGGGACCCCCTGCAGGGTGCTCTGCTCGCTGGCTGCAAAATGTGGAATGGAGTTCCTGAATGGAGGAGAGTCTCAATGAGTCAGGAAATCCATTCCACAGTTTGCAGCCAGCTGGCAGGTTAGCTTAGCAGCACTGTGGCGATCCAGCTTTGCAAACATTGCACGTTGCTGTTGCTTTGCGGTGTACTGAGTGTAAAATACGTCCACACGACATTAAAAAAGGGATTAAAAAGTGATTCTGAGGTTTTAAAGATGTAATAAGTTTATTAAGAGATGATGACGTCACACAGACCCCCTCATTGTCCAAATTGTTCAAAAACAGTTTGTACTGTTTCCTTTTCTTTCTTATACTAACGTCAAGTTGCCTTTTGAGAGAATACCTGCATGAATTCGTACATTTCATACTTGCCTGTAGATAGTTTATTACTGCCTCATATAAAATCAACAATAATGACAATAATAATATTAAAGCAAACAGAGCTTTGGTATCGGAATAGCATCGGTATCAGCAGATATT
Organism: Lipophrys pholis; assembly: GCF_963383615.2. Taxonomy (NCBI): domain Eukaryota; kingdom Metazoa; phylum Chordata; class Actinopteri; order Blenniiformes; family Blenniidae; genus Lipophrys; species Lipophrys pholis. The sequence continues at coordinate 11,657,111 of NC_137628.1, forward strand.
CAAAGTCAGGTATTGGGATCGGATCGGAAGTGAAAAAATGTGGATCGGTGCATCCCTAGTGTCTGTCCTACTCCAGGCCCCTCAGGGGAAGAAAGCCATTCCTGGTGTTTCAGATGAAAGGGTTTCCCTGTTAACTGGTGGCCCATTACCGTCCCTTGTTGCTGCTAATAACAGACGTTAAAAACCCGATAGAAATCCGTCGCTTTTCTGACGGATGTTGTTTAACAACATTTACAATGATGTTTCAAATTGTAGCACCTTTTGTGAGTCTTTTGATATATGTTACGATGGACGCTAAAGGACGTCCGTTACCATTTCACAGGGAAACCAGTTAATCCGGTATAATGCCTTCATGTTTATGGTGGATTTGTTGGTAGGACTCATATAAACGCTGTCGTTCAAACAGCGAGAACAAAAACCTGACCCAGAAGGAAAGGCTCCTGAAGATAGTGAGTTAAAAATATTGTGTGTCTGAATGTATTACCTAGTTTGGTCGTATGTGTTGTTATAGTTACTACCAAGTAGCTAATGCTAGCTCCTGCTAACTGTAAGTGTTTTTTCATACTATACTGAATTTATTCCGTATATCAGAAATCTTTGTTAAACTTTTTTTTAATCTACCTGTGGGAAGGTGCAAGCAAGTGAGGTAGAGGAGACTTTCTTCACTTCTGGGGCCTCGTACACAGGCTGCGGGGACACATGGTACTGTAAAAAAAACATTAGAAAGGGAATTTTGCATAATATGGGACCTTTAATGTACTAGTCTCTTTCTGACTGGACATCAGGTGTGGGTCCAAAAAAGGTGACCTCAAAAAACGTGTTTTACTGCTTTAACTTCAAGTGACATTACTTGGATTGTACATACTGTCCCTTTAAGATTGTTCCGACATTGATTGATGCCGCCAGAAGATGAAGCATCTGTATTTTTAGATTCACATAATGTGAAGCAGCTTGGAGAAGTTTGATATATGTGCTTCAAAATGAGTGTGTCTTTTCTCCGAAGTTTAGCCCTGCCAACATGTCACGATTGTTAAAATTCATTTCTTTAATGAAGGTCATCAAAAGTTCTTCAAAAACTCATTGAAGTGGAATGTTTCAAATAAAGCTAATTATGTCTTCAGCCAACTTGAATTTGAAGAGGCACTAAAGGATGAAAACATTCAGAGCCGTGCGCAATTTAATTTTCTTCAGACTGCTGCTTTTTTTTCTTTTTTTTCTTTTTTTTTTTAATTTGTTGAATCAAAGCTTCACTTATTTGCATTATGTATTAAGGTTTTTGTGGATGTTTCATACTTTTCGGGATAAAAGGTTAAACTGGATTTTAAAGACCTTGACTGTTAAAAGCTTATCGCGGAGCCGGTGGCACCAATTTTCATGGGTAAACAATTGTACTGGAATGGAGTTTGTTCAGTTTTATTGGTGGTTTAGTTCTACAGTGTCTAAAGGGGCCTTCGTGCTACCCATGTCCGCGAATGTCCGCATGTGCGCAGAGTGCGCGTGACGTCAAAATCGTCATCCGCCCCCGTGCGCGGGTGTCCGCGCCGACGCCTCTTTGTGACCGCGCGACCTGTGCGCACCGACTGCGCATGCGCCAGTCTCTACTTCTTCCGGCATATCGCAATGGAGTGGGTCCGTTTGTAGTTGAAATAGTCACTACCGGACCTCGGAGGAGATCTTATTTGGATGTGTTTGCTATCAATGGCACACATAAGTTCCAAATTCTGCAGAAATCCAGTGCTATTTCCACCCACTGTGCTGGCGACGGGAAGGCAACAAACTTAGACCTCATTATGCTGCATTAATAATCTGAATATTATGGCTCCTATTGGGTTTAGTTCAGGGAACTGCATTAGTAATCAATGATTCCTCCACATCTTGAAGGGCTGCTCATTGAAATGGCTGAACTGACAGTTGAGGAAACCAGTTTGAGACAAAGGAAGCTCTATCTTCTTGCTGAGTGGAGCCACTGGAAGATGTGTATGGTCATAAATGGATGTGTATGATGAGCAGCTGTTCTCAGGAATACACTGGTTTCTAACCCTTTATTTCCCTAAACGACACGAGGACATTGCTCAGTTGAGAGAGAAATACAGACCTGGATACTTTTACCTCCACTGAGTGGAAGAAGATGAAATCAAATCGCTTTTAGATCCTAATAAGATGTAAATCATCTTAAATAAGTACACCTGACCCTTTGTGTCTGTTCTTAATAAAGCCTATTACGTACTCTTTACCTCAATATGTGGCTCGAATAATGTTTCCAGTATTACTGCATTATACGAATTGACCTTTGGCTAAACTATGCGGCTCTTAGTTACTGCTGCTAACTGGGACAAGCCGTAGCAGCTGATTGCATGCTGTCAGTGTAGAAACCACATCGCAACAACTGGACACCTTTTAGAGGCACGGATCATCAGGTAAGCTCGGTGGCTCGCTTACAGAACCTTGTCGCTGCTTGTGTTATGTGATTGATATTATACGACTAGATTACTAAGCTCATACAAGACATTGCCTTACTTTGGAACAAATGTAGAAAGTCCTTGTTTCTGGTTGTGGCGTTGAGTTTGTGTGTTCTGGGACATGGGATATTGTTTATCTTTTCGGGATACCCGGTATCACTGTTGCACATTGTTTGATCATTTTCTGTATCTTAAATAGCTTAAATATTCCAGAAAACAACAAAGGTGTCACCGGCTCTAATGATTCTCTATGGAGATTTATGCTGCTATTGTCTGCTTTTCTAGGCAGTTGGTTGTTCAATGCTGTTGGTCAATTTGTTTTTGGGAGCGACACTTAGCCAAATGTCAATTTGCCTGAATGCTTCAGCCAAGGTTGAAAAAATTATTACTATTTTTTTTTTTATGATTTTTGTTATAGGACTGTATTAATCCTTACTACTCGAAGCATTTGGGCAACAACCAGTGCTGGTCATTTGTTTTTCATTTTATTATTACTATACAACCATAAAATTAAGTAAATATAAGATAAACATTAATAAAGGGAGCAAAGAAATACTACATTGTGACATGTGATAAATTGTAGGGCCAGTTAATATTGAACTAACCAAACAGCAAACATGTCATGGGAGAAAGATACTTCTTTAAAATCAAATAACTGAACCAATATAAAGATATATGTGTGTGTGTGTGTAATATATACAAAGATGTATACAAAATAAAATGTGATTTTAGAAGCCACACACAGTCCAGTTTCATCTTGAGTGGGCTGGACCGGTAACATTTTCTTCAACATGCTTCACAGCAGCAGCATCAAGGAACTAGTAGAGGGCCCCGTCAGACTGATCACCAACATATTATCAATGATGTACACTATTGTCAATACTCTTTGGGTGCCCGTTGATTGGCTTACTTGAGGTTTGACGCCTATGCATATGACCCCATGAATGTACCAATTATTCTAATTAATCACAAAACAACAGCGGGCTGTCTCGCGTTCCCTTTAAGAGCAAAGTGCATGTACGCTGATCAACAACCCTTACTGGCTGATCAGAGCTCGGCCATGCTTTAACAAGCATTTCAATGTTGGGTATTGTTTGAGACTGTTGAGAGAGGTTTTAATTCCCTGTATTGAGGTTCCAGATCGCATGCACACCAGGTTACACAATCATTTTTATCTCAGGCCTGCTTGACCTTCCTTCCACAATAGCTGCAGCCTAAAGAACTGATTTTAAACCCAGAGCAATTTTCATGGCACGTCTTCTTTGTTTCTTTGATGCCATTCAGGTTCCCCGTCCGTCCTTCCATCTGTTTATCTGCTCCATGTATAAAGGCAGAGCGCAAGACCCTCATGCCCACTTTTTTTCAGCATGAGAAATAAGACATGGTGGCAGTGTGTACGCGTGCAATATGTAGAAGTATGAGTGGCTTATTCAGAAAAACGAAAAACAAACTAGTGCTATGTAAATACTGTGCAAAGAATCAGCCAGCTCTCTTGTTCAGGGCCATTTTTCCATTCTTTCCAGTGTTCTTTTTTTTCTTTTACATTCGACCCCTCCTTCTGTCCTTCCTGCTCTACATCCACACTGTGGAAAACTGAGACCAAGACTGTATTAGTTGGTTTCCTTAATGCGGGGCTGAAGCAGCGGAGGCCTTGCTGGTGAGCGCAGGCATTATGTGTGCACACAAATGACCCATTAATAGCAAATAAAATGTGCCATAGAAATCTTGTCAAAAGACTAGACAACAGACAGCCGCAATCAATGCAAAATGAAAATCTGCCATGCCTCCTGCAGTTTAAGTTTCACTTTTGTGTTTGGACTTCAACGTGTGGCTTTAAATTCACCTCAACATGAAGTTTCATCCTTGGTTTCACTGTATTGTGTCACCATACTGTGACAAAGTGTGAAAAACACGATGAGAAAATATATGCTTTCGAATAAGAAAAATAAAATCAGTTTGTCTATCCTTGTTATACTCATAATTCAATAGTTTTTGTTTTTTATCAAAAGGAGTCATGAAGTATAATGTGGTGCTCGAAAAAATATAGAAGCCAAAAGCTGAAAAGAGGTGAATGGAATCTGGAGTTAAGGTCTTATATCATGCAAATTTCACTTTCTAATGGTTTTTTTTTAACAATAATGTGTGTCCCCATAGCCTGTGCACGAGGATCCAGAAGAGAAGAAAGTTTGTCATCCCTCTCTCGCACTTGCTCCACTTTAACTGTAACTGTAACAACACACACGACCAAACTAACGTATTCAGACACAATATTTTTAACTCACCATCTTCAGGAGGCTCTCCTTCTGCGTCAGGTTCTAACTGGGTGAACGACAGCATTTCCACGAGTCCTAAATGGAAACAGACGTCCTTTAGCATCCATCGCAGCATTGATAAAAAAAAGAAAAGACTCACAAAAGATCCGACACTTGCAAACGTCATTGTAAAAGCTGTTAAACAACGTTCGCTGTCGGGTTTTTAACAACTGTTATTAGCAGCAGCAAGGGATGGTAAAGAGTCACCAGATAACAGGAAACCCACTTAATCCGAAACACCAGAACTCTCTCCTCGAGACGGACCTGGAGTAGACATGGACAGACACCACAGACAAAGAAACAGCCTGTTCTCAGTAGAGCTGGATGAAACTATGACCAAGGCTGAATTTGGGGAAATGCACTTTGAATAAAATGTTGTTGGACCTCTGACACAGAATATGGGACCTTTAACAAACTTGAAGTCACTTCAGGGAAACCAAACTAATTTAAGCAAACATTTGAAATGATGCAAATTTTGTTGTTGGCATATATACATTTTCCCATAATGTTGTGAAATAAAGTTCTTCCTTCTGTGGTTGCTCTTCTGGTTCAGCCACCAGAGCTACCGTCCAGCTTACAGAAGGGATGGCAGCAGCCGGGGCCGACGCCGCCCTTGTGGTGACACCGTGCTTCTACAAGGGCAAGATGGACAGTCGTGCTCTGATCCAGCACTTCACGAAGGTCGGCAGGCAGCACTAACACAGCAACACACATTTGTACAATAAAAACTGACGTAACCTTCAATAGCATGTCACCGGTTGAAATCCTGCCCAAACGCCATGAAAGTTAAAGTCCCTGACCAACAACGAGGCCGAGAACGGGTTGAGACCAAGACCGTGATAATGTATCACTTCTAACTTTAACTCCCTTCATGAATTCTTTGTAAGGCAGTGGTGATCTTAGATGTAAAAACAGACTCTGGTTGAAGAAGTGAGCTTCCTCCCCTACAGGTGGCGGACAGCAGCCCTGTGCCGGTGGTCCTGTACAGCGTGCCGGCCAACACGGGCTTGGAGCTGCCGCTGGATGCTGTGGTGCATCTCTCCCAGCACCCTAACATCCAGGGAGTGAAAGACAGCGGTGGTGATGTAAGGAACTCTTTATTGGGCTTTGTTAGAACCGGTTCGTGATGAGGAAATGATGAAACACTGTTTGTTGGGCCGCATGTAATGAATCAGGGTTTTAATCTGCTGCACATTGGGATGTTTGATAAAAGGCCGGCAGGGGAACTGATTGAGACGGGCCACGGTATCTTGACGCAACAATCTGATCCTCCTTTTGCAGTCATAAATAAAAGTATACAAAAAGTTTTTGATCTGTACAGACATGAATTGGAACATAAATTACTAAATGGGTCCAACAAATTATTTCTACGGTTTGACAGTTGTGAGTCTCTGCTGCGGGGATCACTCTTAGATTAAAATGAGACTCATCACTCCTCCTGTGTAGCAGATTCATTTGACCAACTTCTGAGCTACTTTTCTCCAGGTGATCACTGGATTGCTTTTTTTTTTTTCAAAAAGAAAAAGAAAGAGGGAATAAAGAAAATAACATGTATGTGGAGGATGTTAATGTCTTTGTCCTTTATTCTTCCATGTAACAGTGCTCTTTCTCTCGATCCTAGTTTACATTTACATCTGCTGCGAATGGGCCGGATCTTTTGTCTTTTTCTCATCACGTTTTTTTTTTTTTTTGCCATTTTTCGTAGATTGTATTCTTCTGAAGTAATTGGGGTAATTCATTCTTCACTATTGATTTCAGGGATGCTGTCGGGGAAAACGGTTTGCTCTTGTTGGAGCTCTCGATACTCTGTTCGTCTGTGTGGGAAGTGGTCGCAAGAATTTCCTAGTGGATTTGTGATTTGGGAAATGGCATGTCTCTCCACTGGCTGGGAGACACACGTGCAGGTGTAGTCTGAGTGTAGAGCGGCCCTGCTCTGTAGTGGGCGTGAAGAGGACAAATGCAGAAAACAAGGGGTGATGGGTCAATTTCACAGAAGTTGCAGCGAAATGATTTGAAACACGTGAGTCAAAGCGATTTTTTTTTTTCTTCTTCTTCTTTTTTCACCTCAGAAAGCACCTGCTGTTTGCTGGGTTGATCGAGTCGTCTAACAACTGTGAATTTAACAACATGATTCAGGACAAAAACGTCTCACAGTTGCTTCAACCCTGCATGGTGGAGATGGATTTTTCCTCATATCACAAATCCGATAATCAAAATCTTGAATCTCTACATGAAAAGACTTTGAGCATCTTGCCGAAAAATCTATTTAAGGACGTGTTTGGATTGTTAGAGCGAAGAAAATCAGGGAGAACATGCAAAATCCACACAGAAAGACTCTTACGCTTATCTTTGAACCAGGAGTACGTTGCGAGGCGGGGGGGGGGGGGGGGTGTCCAACCTCCCCAACGCGCAGCTGGGATTCCATATCTTCTGTTAAAAGTGTTGCTTGGCTGTCATTTGTTTTTCACAATAATTCTATAAGATAACGCCCAGACAGCAGATCACATTAACTTTAGTATTTACTCCTAATTTCATAGCAGTGATCAGTGAATAACAGTAACACATTGAAACCTTCTTAAAGAAGGCTTTTTTCTTTCCACATAATTTCTCGATAACTTCTAGTGTAACGACTTCTGATGTTTAATATTTTGATAGATATTTGTGGAAGAGAGGTGACTCACATCAGGTACTTAATCACCTCTGTGTCCATAAAGGGAGAGCCGCCTGGACACAGGTGTGACAGGCGGAGTAGATACACACTGGAGCAAGCACCTGAAAGAGGAGCAGTGTGTCTGATTGTGTGTTTTTGAGTTTTGGTTTTCATTTAATTCAATAGAAGTATGGTTTTAGGAAGATCTGTCTCTTCCCTGCCACAATATTAATTTCAACCATGTTTCAGTAGCTTGTCAGGCTTCAGACTGCTGCTGAGTCTCACCGTTTAACAAACAGCTCTTCACAAACATCGTTTTATGGGTAATTGCACAATGACGAGCCTGGTGCCAAATTACACTTGCTGCTGCCACCTACTGCTTTTAACTAACATGCTGCACTGCTTTGCTCAGCCTGGCTGATGAAAGAATAGTAGAATGAACATTACAGTTGGACACAGAGAAGATGGAGATATTTACAGTAGGAAGCAGTTCATAATGGAACGCATTATGTGGATGATGATGATGGTAATTTAGCTAATTATTCTTTTATTTTATTTTATTTTATTTATAAAAAAAATTTCTCCCTTGTCCTGTTCGGCAGCTTTGGCAAACAATATGATGTGATTGAGAGTCAGTCTCTTCCTGTTGCAAGAGCAAAAACAGTTCTAAGAGTCTTGGGGGGGGGACAACATACAATACCCTTGTTAGTGCTCCAAATATTATTTACAGTTATCACACTGCTAATTATGCTGCTTTCATTGTGATGGAGCAAAAATGTTACCTCAGATAATCATCATGATCCGTCACAGTGAGAAGAGGAGGGTTTGATTCTGAGCCTTCATGTGTGGAGTCTCCATGTTCTTCCTGTGTGTGTGCGTGCGTGCGTGCGTGCGTGCGTGCGTGCGTGCGTTGAATAGACGGTCAAGTTGGTACGGCCTGTTTTTGTGACCGCTGAGTGAAAGAAGCAGTTTTTTGGTCTCATCCTGTCACATGTACGACAATTAGCAGGGTTATAAATAGTCCTGCCCTCACCTCCATCACAGGGGTAAATAATAGCATTGGCGGTGTAATTACCGCACTCAAAGAAAGAGAATTGTTTGGAGTGAGCACTCAGGTTGATGTCAGCCAGCGATGGATTCACACAACTCTCACATGCAGGAGTGAAAAGCGCCAAACTGAAACTTCATCCATAACTGAGCGAGTCAACTGTCAACTCTGTTGACTGCTCCATTTGGACACATTCGCACGCTTGCGCACCAAAAAAAGATCCATGTACAAATATCATACAAAAACAAACAGCCCGCACACACTTTAAAGTAAGTAGTGAACCTAGTATGTTGAGATGTGGATCACTGCAGGACGTCAGAATGGACTGATGGCTGAGGAAGAACATGCAGACTCCACACACAAAGGCTCTAGAAACTAAATTCAGAACTTGAACGTTCTCCAGGTCTCCTCTAGATCCCATCCAGTGTCTTGGTTAATTATTCTGGACGTGATCAGTTGTGCCCCAGACCTCAGGTTGTGACTCACTACAGATGGCTGCAGTTCACCTGCGAGCATATTTCATGCTTTGAAAGGTTATGTGTCCTTATGCCCTTAAGTTGCACACCACAGGCAAATAACCATGTTAAAGCTTTATAAAATGAAGGCTAATGAGTGTTTTTCTGTCACCGGGGCTGACGGCAGGCTCGCTGCAGTCCCATTTTTCCCACTGGGGGATGTGTGTGAATAGCCAGAGCGCTGAAGCTTTCAGGGGACCAGCAGGAGCTCCCATAACCTGATTGACTGATCAATTACAGTCCTGCGTGTTTGAAATGACGGATATAAGGGGAGCTGATTGACAGTCGGTGGTTAAAAATAGAGCCTCCTGGCGGTGGCACCAGGTTTTCCCTGCGGAGCTTTCAGCCGCCGCCAAGTCGTCTCATGCCGCCTTTGAACAGTTCAGGTTTATTTGGATTGTGAGCTTTACATCCACAGTGACAAAAGAGAATTAAAAGAGGCAAACAAAATAGGGATCTTATCAGATATTCATGAGTCCTCCTCCCCCCTCTACCTTCCTTTTTTTTTTTTTTTTTTTTTTTTTGAAGTTGATTCCTTTTTTTTTTTTCTTTCCCATATCCTCTCACTTGGGACCTGTCTGTTTTCCTGCTTCTGTTTTGGATCTTCAGCGATCCCCCTCCTTCCAAAACCTTCAAACCACGTGAGGAGATGCTGTTTGTCTCAATTTGAGCGATTTGTTTACCCTGTGAGATGTTGGGTTTGTCGTCGCCTCCTGTGACTGCCTCTCCTGGGATTAACAAACTACAGCAGATATTAGTCCTGACAGCAGGGAGGAGCGATGACGATAAAACGCTTTTCCTCTTCTTCACAGATCACACGGATCGGCCTGATTGTTCACAAAACGCGGGCGGAGGATTTCCAGGTTTTAGCGGGCTCAGCGGGGTTCCTCATGGCTGCTTATTGTGTTGGTAAGAAACCCTCCCAACACGCCGCTGCTTGTTGTCCTCCACCAAAGCAAAGGAGTTCAAACCGCCATCGACACGTGTTGATGACCTGACAACTTGATCTCTGAATTCCTCCACTGAGAATGTTGTCATTTCTACGTTTTCGTTTCGCGTTCAGACGGCGACACTTTGAAAAGCGACGTAGCTTTCATGTTAATTCACTCGCGGGTTCTGTGTTTTTTGTCATAAAACCGCCCCTGAATGCAAACAGAACAGTGCGACGTAAACTGACTGTTGTTTTGGGCCACTTGGTTGATGGTGGAATGAACATAGACCTTACTGGATATGATCAGTGTTGTCGGCCAAGGTATACGGCATATACCCACTTATATTTCAGCCAGCATTGCGCATTCCCACTTCCAAAGTTCCCCATGATGCATCACTCGGCAATACCTACCAGCCATGTAGCCTATATGATTTCCTCTGAACTCTTTCAAAAAGTTTAATTTTCAGTGGGTCCGAGCACTGATGATGTGGAATCAGACACCAAAAATGCTACAAAATGTTTACATTTTCCTTGAAAATGTTGTTGTGTAAACAGTTTGGGGTTTTCCAGGTACTTTTGGTCAATATGCAGCAGGGATGCAGCGTTTCTCTGTAAAACATTAAACCATGCAGGACGATGGTAAGATCAAAAATAAAATAAAATAAAAAAACAAAAAATGGGATGAAATTTAAAGAAGCTTTTTAAAAACCTTCGTGTGCATACGTGATTTATTCCTTAGTGAAAGAAGACAAGACGGATCCAGAACAGTAGAAACGCTCCTCAATCTGATCAGCGTATCATCCAAATATGGTGGATTAAATACAATGAAATGTTCTGCACTGACCACACCCAAACAAAATAACCCCCCCCCCCCCAAAAAGAAAAGTGGACTCTGGTACCAGACTACTTGTAAGTTCTTGCTGCAGTTGGTCACTTCATCGACACCGCCACAGAAATGATGGATTCTGCAGTAACAAGTAGCAGCATCGACTTTGCTTGCTTTGGTATGTTTATTTGCAGCTTGTGTTTTCATCCGCGAGCTGAGCAGTTTATAAAACACAAGCAATCCTTGCAGCGATCTGAAGTGATGTCTTCTACCTTCTTGGTATGTCGGCCACGTACAGCGTGTTTGGATTAGATAACACGTCTGGGAATAGGCATCAGTATGATGCTCAAGAACCTAATGAGTCATGTTCTCCCACTGCCAGCCCTGTCAAACATGCTGACACACACACACACACACACACACACACACACACACACACACACACACACACACACACACACACACACACACACACACACACACACACACACACACACACACACACACACACACACCCTCTTCCTCCCACAGCTCTCCGATCTTTGATCCCTGACATTTTCTCATCTCCATAACTAAAATATGCAAGTAACTGATCGTGTGTGTGTGTGTGTGTGTGTGTGTGCATGTGCAGATTTGAACACGGATCCAGTTGATGTGGAAGCCAGGTAACCCAGAGCGATGGATATGCTAATGTATCAACGCAGAGTGCACGCTCCAAGTTTTGATGTCCAAATTGTCATTATGTAGCGCCCCCGTGGTCGTGCTGGACCCCGTTGGACCCTGCGTGTCAGTCAGAATTTCTCGCAGCTTTAATGGGAAAACATTACGACTGCTGAGTCACGTTTACATTCTACACTCGGTTTCATCTGCTGTTTGACCTCTTTGACTCCTTTACACAACGTTTTCAAGTGAAGGTGGGAAGAATTCACAGTGTTCTGGACGTCAGAGCTCGGAGCCACTGGAAACGCAACTTTTTGAAAATGCTCCGACTCCATCTCTGTGTAAACGGGGGGGGGGAAATGCAACTTTTATGACATGGTGCAACTGCGCATGCACAGCGACTGTCATGAATACTTCTGCACATGTGCGAGTAGATCGACAATAACAATGGTGGACTCTAAAATGATGTGACCAGTAGATATTCTCTCTGGACTTGGTAGTTTTGTAGTTGAGTCACCCAGAATAACGATCTCACTTTACACACACACACACACACACACACACACACACACACACACACACACACACACACACACACACACACACACACACACACACACACACACACACACACACACACACACACACACACACACACACACACACACACACACACACACACACACACACACACACACACACACACAGAGAGACAGAGGTCGTCTCACGCTCACCTGACCCGCCCCCTCTCTCAACTCTTCAACCAAGAAACCAACACACATAATCATTAACATTAACATTGCAACAATAACACAACTGCAGAGATGATACACTATTTTTGTAATATTCCTCAGTAAGATGCATCGGCAGGATTTTTTTAAAACATAAATTGCATAAGAGTAGCGACACATCACTGAGAGCTGAGCTAAGATAAGGGTGATGCTGCCATGAAGGTGAGCTTCCTAGTTGCTATCAAACTAGTATTATTACTGGTGAGTTTGTAAAAAGATGCATAATACAACAGCTGTGGGAGACTTTTATTTGTACATTTCACTGTGTTTCGTATCATTTAAATTGGTTTTATGTTAAAATTATAGTAATTTTATGTCAAAATGTCGCCATTTTCATCAAGTATATTCTGCACCACAACAAAGAAAAATATTAAAATTTTAATTTCAAGGTTAATATGGCACTATTTTACTGGTACGACCCCATCGACTAAAATGAGTCTGACACCCCGGTCTAGTTCTTAGTAGCTAAAGAAGCAAGAAAGATTCTTGTATTGGTGTTCAATTCCAAGCAGAATGATTAATATTTAGTGCATCCATACAATGTATTTTTCTTCCCATGACCAGAAATATCTGTAACAAATGTTGATTCGAGTTACTCAGAGTAGCATCACGCTGGTGGCCGCAGGGTCACGGCCAGAGGCCAACAACAGCTCAGCTACAAGCAAAGGCTTTAGTAAATACAATTAATGAGATTTACTGACATACTTGAAGCAAAAATTATTTCTTGTTAGAAACAACGATTATCCCATTATTAGCTAAAACGCTAACTTGTCTCTTCTGTCGTAATAACATGTGATTAGTGTATCAATGTTTGTTTCTGCGTTCAGTGTTCACAAATGGCTCCATTGTTCCTTTGGACACATCAAATCAGCCTCGGTCTGCCAGTCGAGGCGTTCGGGTGCGAGGGGGCGGGTCTGTGGTTCTGTCAGTCAGTCAGCAGCGCGAGGTAAGCTTCTGTCAGCTGTGCGACGTGAGCGATGGCAGGCCACGGAAACAGAAATGAAACGCCAAATCCGCCCATGAGCAACCAGCAGCGGCGGAGACCACGGGCGGATGCCGTCTCCGTCAGCAGACACAGACAATGAGATGTCACGCTGAAAGGTGATATGTTGGTGCCCGGGAGCATGTCTGAGTTATAAAAAAGAAAGAAAGAAAAGGACATCATACGAGGCGCTGCTGCTTACTGATCTGACAGTGAAGGAAAAGTGGAGGACGGGCAAAGGAAAGGCTTCGCTGGCATCTCTGAATCTGTGTGTATGTGAATGACGTGATGGATGGCTTTTTGAAATATACAATCAACAAGACACACAAGTCTGTCATTCCTGTCCAGTTTGTGATGCTTTGAACTCTGCAGAAGGAAACTATTACTGCATTTATAATGAGGGTCTGGAACCTTTAGTTACTAGTACCCACCTTGTCACCTGTCCCTTATCCTTATTTATTGTGTACTAATATACCTACTACAAGTTTTCACTTACCTATGCGCCAACTGCACTAACTATATACCTTACTACTTGCCACCTACCTACGTCTATATATGAGGATGATTTCATAGGATTCAGAGTTGTCATTTCAGAATACTGTGTTTCAAGGTTTGAATGATGGGAAAGTAGATTCAACTATTGAGTTGTGGATATTAATCTTTCCAATTTAGCACTGTGGTCTTTTTGGCAGAGGTCAATGCTAGTAATAAAATGTTTTTTAAATGCTGAGGCTGATGTGATCACCTAGTAGGGCAGTTGTTGAGCAGACAGCCTGCTCATGACCACTGACCTAAAGGTTTGAGACCAAAATGCGTGGAAACAATGATTGACTGATGTGCCAGTAAATGCAGTTTTCAGTTTGACTAAAGCTCATGTGGTGTACTTTCCAGTTTTGAGGTGTGTTCTGCGAAGGATTCTAACTTTTACCTTATTAATCTATTTACCAACCATGTACTTATCATTTAATTACCTACTTACCACACAACTATGTACCTACCTACATATCTACTCCTCACCATATACGTATTTACTTGTCTAACTACCAACCTACTTAAATACTTTGTACCTACTACCTATGTATGTAGCAAAGAAAAGCAATAGTTTCCCTCTTCGATGTATGATTGCATAATAACACAGTGAAGCTAAACATTAGTGTAAAGGCCCTTTCTGCAGCGTAGAACTATGTGCAGTTTCTCAGGCCTGATCCAGTTTCTAGAAAGTCTCTTCTTTTAGGATACTTCTTTGTCATGTACAAATCTACTGTTTACGCTCTCAGAGCAGGCAAAGGTGTGAGCCCCCATGTGTTCTCTGTGCTCCCCCAGTGGAAAACACTGAGACAGTACAAACACTTTTTCTTTTTATTTGCCCAAGAAGCATATCGGTGTTGTTAATGTGTTGCAGTCAGTCTTTCTCTCCGACTCTCCGACACTCTCTAGGTGCTGTCGGTGGGGTGTGCGCGCTCGCTAACGTGCTGGGCCAGGAGCTGTGTGAGCTGGAGCGTCTGTGTGTGTCCGGGCGTTGGGAGGAAGCCAGAGACCTGCAGCAGCGCCTCATCGAGCCCAACGCCGCCGTGAGTACCATCTGCTGCACGCCGCACGCTTTCATCCGCCGCTCTTGTGAAACCAGCGCTCCTCACGCACAAACGCTCACAAACGGTGCCAGACTGGAGGTTTAGTCACTTTCCTGCGAGGTTCTGCAGCCTGACGTACTCGCACTGCATTACTGCCCCGTGGGCCAGGAGAAGGAGCGTGGTTTCATTTCCCTGCTGTATTTCTGGCTGATTTGACGTGCAACAAAAATGCACCCCAGAGGGATTTTTGTATGAAGTCCAGTCATTCCAGAAATGAGGCAGCCCCCTTCTCTTCAGCATATTTATACTGCGCACCATAAATACTGTGATCCACAACAAATCAGCGGAACCGAAAATAATCTATACGGGCGCTGCACAATATTAGAACGTGAACTTGTGATATTGTTATCGTGATGATAATAAAATTCACAGTAAATACAAACACCAGCTTATGACTTTGTGCTCTGAGATTAGTTTACAAAATAACAGTGCTCTTTTTTTGTTGCCCCTTCACTACACCAGCTGGAACTGGGCCATGTTTTCTTTGGGGTTTATTTCCATGACGTGTAAATCTGCAGTTTCCAGAAGCAGCAGATTGACTTGTTTGTTGTTATTGTTAATTTTTCCTTGATGTCCGTGTTTCTGATTTCGGTCCTGTGAACACCAGGAATGGCTTTGGAAGTAGTTTGTCATTATATGATCGTTATCACTTTTCAGTAATATTTAGTTATGTATTTCACATTTCAAGACTTTTTGAAATGTCAAGAGGGTCCAAAGTTAAGTAACTGTTACATGGTTGTTTTCATGAAGGTACTTATTAAACCGAGTGCTAAAGTCTGATCTGTTGACAAAAATGTGGTTTCAGCAGTTCGGGGATTTATTGGGGAACTTGACGATGTCAAACCCTAAAAGTTAAGACAAAAATGTTGGATTAATTCAAAATTTTTTGAATATATCAGCTCAAATAATAAGTTGAATAGTATAGATTTATTATTAATATGACAAAATGTGGATTGTTATTATCGTGCTTCACTGTCCGGTGTTTAGGTTTCACTGGTGCCCCTGTTCATTGGTGACTTCTTCCACAAGCTGTTGATAGCAGATGCTTTTAAAATGAGACAAACAAATGGTATCATATTTCAAACTTTATTGAAAATGCGGTTAAACGACTTTCACCAGAACAGCAACAGATTTTGGTCGGGTTTTTAACATCTGCTGCGAAAAGGGGACACTTGAGGAAGCCGGTCACCGGTTAACAGGGAAACCAGCTAATCTGAAACACCAGCGGTATCGGCAGCCCTGAGACCTCCAGATACTCGTGGCGGGTTGCTCCGTCGAGCTCCCTCCGAATCCTCTGTTTGACCACCAGACAAAAAAACACTTGCCCTTATAAGAACAATACGGTATAACTAGATGTTGTCAGCATAGAGGTAAGAAATAGCATTTTAACGTCTAATTATTTAGCCAAGAGGGAATATGTACTGCGAGAAGAAAATTGTACCCAGAACAGATCCCTGGGTTAGTTTGGTATCAGGCTGTCTTCCTCAACTGAACCCACCACGTACCAACGAAGCCCCTGACATTCTGCTTTGATATTTTGTTTGTCATTTTTTTTTTTTAAATAGAATACTGATAGACATTGTGGGTAAACTAAAATAAAAAAGTTGACGACATTGTTTTATAGTGTGTCAAGATTAGGAAAGATTGGAAGGTCATGACTCGTATTGACGTTACCGGTTCAAGTACCTGAAGCACTCCATAGCTACCTCGTATAAAATGCTGCTCTGGACTCTACACTTAAACTCCTATTCAACCCCCTCGGGTCACTCAAACGTGTTAAAGCAAAGTCAAACAAAGTAACTGAAACTTTCACCGATACCTTTATAGAAAAGTAAGCTGTGTAACTCACAGTTGGATTATGTTGTGTAAACTCTTCCCGACCGGATCCCGTAAGTCTTAGAAACACAGAATGAAGGGCACGAAATTGAGTGTTCTCCGAGTTGAAGAAGTGTGTTTTGGAGCCCTGAGTTCATGTCTGCAGTGCGCACAGACTGAAGCGGACGCTGAATGACACGAGGCAGCGCTCTGAGTGACACGGCAAAGCTAAATGTCAGCGCTGTGAGCTGCACGCCGCTCCACGATGCACTGAACCCGAGCGAGTTGCTTCGGAATGTGCTTCAGGCTACAAACGTGCTCGTTAAGGTGTGTTAAATGTTACTGCCCTAACAGCATGATTGTACCACTGCACCACCTACACACACACACACACACACACACACACACACACACACACACACACACACACACACACACACACACACACACACACACACAGGAGGATTGTAAAGCTCCAACTCTGCAGCAGTATCTACACGCTGCAGTTGGAGCTCGGCAGCTGAACATCTATCAGATCCGTGTCTCGTGTCATGAAGAGTAAATGTGATTATTGTTTAAAATTTCATCTTCGCTTATCCGAGGGTCAAACTGTGACTCGATATATCTGCAACAAAGTCTCCCCTGGGGGGCGCCGGAGAGTTTCAGTGCAGCAACGGGAAAAATCCGATCTGTTTTTACTTCTTTTAATTTCGTGAAAACATGATCAAAAATAAATATGGAACTATTCACCGTGTAACATTAACTGTGGCATATTTGCTGCATAAGTTTGCCAGACGTCTAACGTCATCACTATAACATATTTGATTGAAAAACAGGATTTCTAGGAATACCCAGCTTTGGAAACCTGATGGATACAAGCACTTTACCCAGGTCTTCTGTTAGAAATGTGAACTCCGTCTTTACCTCAACAAAGTCAAAAACTATTTTCAGATATACAAAGGACATTAAAGCTGCTGGAAACCAAAAAGTGAATAAAATCAATTGAAAGAATTCCTCGTCCTCCATTGCGGCTCTTGGTTGGTTTCACAAGTCAATTTCAGCAAATGAATATGTTGTACAATGTGGAAAAGACATATTTTGTATTTGTAAAGTCTAATGACTCAAAAATCTTGAGCTCATTTCTTTTTGTTCAGGCTTTAGAGTCAATTGCTTTGCTCATAAACTGGAGCCCTGTGGCCACTGAGTGCAACTGACTGATTCAGACCCTGCTTACACGACAACATTTCCAGTGAAAATGCGTAGTTTTTATGTTTTCAGAAAAGTTTCACGTGTACATTGCAATGTTTTGAAAACGATATCCGTTTCTACAAAAATAGCAGAAACACAAAAAATAATGCAGTTTTCATGTTGGGTGCTGTTGGTTGTTTTTGTAATGAAACCACACACACACACATGCGTGCAGAGAACAATTGGTAGACGACCAAGTTGGATTGTTATTACGGCAACTGTCAACTCTAAAACTACCCAGGAGTCCCCGGAGATTATGGACTGGGACTCATGACACTCTGGAGGAAACATTGTTCTGATTGTCCAGCTACTTGCACACGGGCAGATGAATTATTTACTTCAGCCCAGGTGCACATGCACAGGAGCAGGGGTTCTGCCGTCTCAACAGAGATTAAGCTTTTTTTTTTTTTTAAATATGTGTGTAAGCACACCAGCCAGCTCTCTCTCCCCTAACATTTACAGTTATTTTGTTGGGCAGTTAGGTCTTAGGGGTTTTTCCTCTTTTAGTTCATTTGTTTTATACAACCCAAAACATTTTGTAATACATTACATCATGTACACCTTATAAATATATATATATTTTTTCACTTAACCAATATTTAACCAGGAAAAGAAAAAACCCATTGAGACCGAGATCTTTTACAAGGGTGACCTGGCCACGAGGTTCGCAGCACACACCACATCCTTACATTTAAAAACAAAACAGATTTAAAACAACAGCATACAATAGTGAAAGTGCAGGTTACTATAAACAAATGATAGAAGGCTGATTTTTTTTTAAGGCAGATTAGAATAAAGTGGAAAAGAATGTTAAGCTGATTTCATTCACTGTAAAAAACCACAACTTTAAAGACAAGAACACTGATTAGTCGATGTTAGCTCTTTGAAGAGTAATAAAGGACGTAAATTATATAAGGATACCAGTTTGGACATTTTACTTTCTGTTTGAAGTAGTTCCAGAGAGAAAGGGCAGATAAACTAAAAGCTCGCTTTCCCAGTTCAGTCCGAACACGAGGAACATGTAGGAGACTAATGTCCCTGGACCGTAGGGAATAATGGCTGTTGGTCCTCCGGAGAAGAGCACATAGATAAGATGGAACCAAGCCAAAAAAGAGCCTTGTATACTAACCTCATCTAGTGCCTCTAGTTCCTCGCTCTGAGTGGAAGCCACTCAGATCCGGCATTTTGTTCACAGTGGTAAGTGAGACGACCGCATCCAGTTGCAACCTTAAGGCACAATGATACACTGTGTTCAAGGACTGCAGACATTTCAATGAAGCACCCATATACCGAACATCACCGTCGTCGATAAGTGGTAGAAACGTTGCAGACACAAGACATTTACGAGCACTTTGGGAAAAACATGATTTGTTACGAAAATAAACTAAAGTACAATCTTAATTTTAAGTTTGCCAAAGAAAATTGCAACGTGCTCTTTAAAAATAAGCTCTGGATCAAGTACAAAGCCAAGACAGTTGTAGCTGCATTCTATTTGTTCACCCTGAGTGGTGGTTATTTCTGGAAGGCTGTCTGGTAACTTACAATGAGTGAAAAACATCACTGTTTTCTCTGCATTGAAGATGAGCCTCAGATTGTGCAAGCGAGATTGGACAACAGTGCAAGCAGACTGTAAAAACACAAACACCTAAACCACGGCCTGTGGTGAGTGTGGTCTGTGGAGGCTTTTCCACCAGAAGGAACCAGGTGCTAGTTCGAAGCCAGGGCCAGATTTAACACCAGTTCTTTGTCTTTCCACCACCAAAGCCCCGGCCTATCAGGGTCTAAACAGGTGCTTAGCTGGTCCCACATCGTTGCTGGGCCAGAGCGGGGCCAGAGCGGGGCCAGAGCAGGGCCTGACGCGTCATCAGCCGGGGGCGGAGGTATCGCTTCCTACGAGGCGGAAGAGACGCTGTACCGGCTTTCTGAAATCTACAGCGAACACGGAGCCCCGGAGTGGTTATAGAGAAAAAAATAATAACGCATGGGGAACGCAATGATTTAATCGACGATCATGGAGCCGGTGGCTCTCCAACTGTTGTGCTGCAGAGCTCCTGCCCTGTCACACAGTCAGCAGCGTCAGACATATCATTTAGAAGCAGTTTTCCGTTGTCGTTTTTTTTCACGCTTTTGGCCGTAACGTCATTGTAACTAACTTCACTTCCAGGTCTTGTATGGCGTTATGACCGCAGGCGGAGGTCTGCATGCACTGCGTTACTCTCCGCTATGAGACGCTCCACTATTTTCTACCCACACAACGTCTTTATAATGAAGTGATACTTTTGGTTCATCAGCAACTCCAACATAAACTACATACTACTGTAAATGAAAGCTTGAAGTTTTTAGCCATAAAATGAGACTTTTAACGGCGCTTCATGTGAAAGAGAACTTTAATCAGCGTGTGTTTACTTAGGTTGCCTTTGGAAACGGGTTTAGAGCTGCGTTCTATCATTCTACACCTCCATTCCTCCCGATGTTGAAGCATTTGAGTCCGACATCCAGAAATAAAGTGAAAGGAGCAGTAATTCACAATGTAATGCTGAAAAATAAGATTTATACAGTCCGTCTCCTTGTTCCTGTATGAGCGCTGCCGGCGCTACATTGGTGACGTACAACGTTTTGTTGTGACGCAATGACGTGGCTCTCACTTGGCTCCGTTGACAATAGAAAAAGAACCGGTTCTTTGGCGGTGCTCATTTAAGAACTGGCAAAAGCGCTAGCCCCCGAATTAGCACCTGGTTCTTTTTGGTGGAAAAGCCCTATGTGAGGATTTATGTCTCGCTTCCAGTATTAATGATCGTAGGAGCTCTTGACACGTCCGCACCTCACCGTGCTCCTGACAGGTGAGACGGAGTTTAAAAAGAAATCAGCGCCTCTGAGAAACGGTACGCCCAGGGCACCAGGATGTGATTATGGGGGGGTGGACAGGCCGCCTGTCACAATGTGCACACTGATTCACCTATATACATACACATAAAGATAAATATATAAACCCTTTCAAAAAAACCTCTGTTTTCCTTTAAACGATGTTCCACCTTGGAAGCCGTTTTTAAAAAGTTGCATTTTCAGTGGTTTTGGCCACCCAAAACGCAACAAAAGTTGTTTTCACTTGAATACCTTGTTGTGTAAACGGGTCCAAAGACAGAAAAAAAACAAACTCCACATTGCATGACACACATTCATGATAATAAAGCTCACAGTTACAGAGCAGAGTTTGAAACTTAGATCAACATGATCCTAGTTGAGGGCCGAGGGCTTCCTGTCCAGCGAGTTGCCCGTGTCCGATATAGCTATTGATAGGATTTCTATTTTACCAGGTGACTAGGAAGTTGGGAGTTCCCGCCCTCAAGCAGGCGATGGAGTGGTTCGGTTTCCACGGAGGTGCCTGCAGATCGCCTCTTCAGCCTCTTACCGATGCAGAGACGCAGCAGCTGAGGCGGGACTTCTCCTCCAACGGGTGGCTGTGAGGGGGCATCGGAGGGTTGTGCTTTCTCATCACCTTTCCACAGCTTTTAGTATGTGCCGGGCTTAAAAGTAATCGCACAATGCCATGTGTTTGGAGAAATCTTTTTAAAAACCTGAGTTAATTGTGATCCCCGCAGCAGAAGAAACAATTGTAAGTCTATCTCCTCGCTGGACTAAAAAAAAAGACTGGATGACGAATCATCCTGTCATATAGGTCATGTCATGGAGGTATTCATAAACAGAAATGACATCAGCTCACTATTGAAACTGAATCTAAAATATGAACTTTATTGTGTACCTTCCATTCATGTATTCACCAGAGTTTTAGTCGCTTACTTTAGTCTTTGAGTGAATCACTTATGAACCTTCAGTTTGCTCCTCAGCTGCCTCTGATAGCAAAGTGCTCGAGATAATGTTTGGAATGAGGTAGAGCACCGTGTGCGTGCTTCTTTTTCCCAATAAAACTGTCTTTCCCTTCAATATTCTGTTTCTTTACCTTAATTTCAGCTTTCTATTCATCTAGTATTCCTCCCTTTTATCCATCATTATATCCATCCATGCTTCCACGCATTCATCGATCTATTTATGCAATCCAGCTATACATTCCCCCCATTTCTCTGGTCCGTCTGACCGTCTGTCTTGCCATCCATCCATTTATCCATCCGTCCATTATGGAAATGTTGACGATTTTTTTTAGATTTGTTAGCATCTACTAGCACTTTTTGTTAGCATGAACCGTTATGGTCGCTCATTTTCCAGCAAAACACACTTCATGTAAACCTAACAAGCAGCACACAGTACACAGCAGCAGCTACAATCACCCCAAATGTCTGACACAATCTTATATCAGGTTTGTCTTTGGTCGCAAAACCATGAGGACTGTCCTTCAAGCAGCCTCACAGTGCGACGCAAGACCACCAATTTCAAGCCAAGACCAAAGGTATTGCTACAATTCTTATCTTTCCTGTAAGCTGATTCATCTCTGTCTTCAATGGGTCCTCCATCTTTACGATGGAGATCGTGGAGTGAATGGGGGCGAAAGGGCAGAAGAGGAGGGGGCTGAGATCAAACCCCTGTGGTGTTCCGCTGGTCAGGATGAGTGTGGAACAAACCAGGTCATCCATCCTGGCAAGAAATCCAAGGAGAGTAGGACTCTTTTCACACCCGTGGGGCAGTTTCCTGGTTTGAAGCAACGTAAAGAAAAAAATCAAATGTCCCTAATTATTGTAATTCAAGTAAACAATACAGACATCCGGCTGTTTGCCTCAGGAAATCACTTAAAGCAAGCATGTAATCCACATTACGAGAACTTAATGACAGGCAAGTGCAAGTAAATATGTACTATATCAGGCTGTGACACAGAATGAAGCATGATTAAACATAGCTCCAGAACATTACAACATATATTGCTCATTTACAGAGGAAAAGTTGACTCAGAAAGATGATGTTTTTGTGCAGATTTGTACATAAGATATGAGCAAAGTAAACACGTCGGACAGCACCTGTCGTAGCTTTGACAACACCACCGTGTGCCGAGCTATATGCAACTGAGGGTAATTGTGTTGGTAGGCGGAGAGGTTGTACTCGCTTACAAATTGTGCGGAAACGCCAGCAGGAAGTTCTCCAAAGAGGAGAAGCAGGGTGGTTCTGTATCATTGGTCTCTTTGTACTCTTTTCAATCGTTCTGCTTTTATTCTTCAGTGAAACCCCACCGGAGTGTGTTTGAAAGCAGACCATGACCTGCATTTCACTAGGTGTGCATGGAGGTTAAAAGGTTTGTTTTAATAGAATAAAACATGTCAACTGTGACTGTGCCATGATCACACAGGCTGTGTCTGTTATACCTCCTAAAGAAACTGACATGAGCACAACCTATTCAAATGTCCGAACCAGTTTCAATGGCTACTTCGAAGTGCTTATGGCACCAAAAAATGGTTGAAAAAACCAATAAGAAATCAAAGTATTGACATAATACGTTTTTGTCATACCGCTGTCATCTTCTGGTAAACATCTACGAAAAATACATTAAATTAAGACGTGATTCTGGAGCGCCACCAAGCAAACGTTGTGAACATCCCAGCGAGAACATGTACCAGCAACCAGTCATCAAAACACAGAGATGGTCGCACAGCAAAGAGAAGAATGCCAATTATTTTCTGACATTCCAGACTGTCCTTCGGTAGTTGACGACTTTTTAAAGAAGAGTATGAGAGAGTGTTCGCGGGAGTGTTGGAGGTCAGACTGTACAGATCTGAGCCATATCTTGACAATCAACCGAGCAACTCCAGCAAAGATTTTAGACGAATCTCAAGACAAGACAGCCGGCAACACTGGTCAAGGCGATGTGAATGTGTCCATATCAGTGGACAGTGCGGGACTACTTAATAAATACAGGTAGATCTGATATGATATGATAGTACATGTTCCACTCACCCACGTCCTGACTCCAATGTCACATTAACACATATGTCGTATTTAATCAAAATGCTCAGATATATGACAGATTTTCAAGAGATGATTTCTATACAAGATCGTTTTTGAACACGAGTTGTATACAGACCGTCATTGCAAATAAGTACTTATTCACACACACAAAAAAAAAAAACTCCCGAAAAAGTTTACATGTCCTGAAAGTTGCAATAAGAATGAAAACCTGGAGATTTCAGGTCTTTTGCTCAATCGATACTTTTATTGGAGTACATGTTCCAAACGACCCCCATTTTCCTGCAGACACACACTTGAATCCGGCGAGCCAAGAGGTCGATCAATCCGATGTGCTTTTCCCTTTGAATGGCGTAAATCTTTTGGGTGATGGCCACTTTCAACTCGCCAATGGAAAGTGGACTATCATTATACACTTGGTCCTTCAAGAACTCCCACAGATTCAAATCTGAGGAGGTTTTGATCGGGTGAAAGCAGACACCACTCAGGTTCCTGTCACCTGCTGTTGAGCCAAGCTGGGAATCGTTGGTACATCATTGTTTTTCTTGTGTTCCTCGCACTTTCCCTGTCCACTGATTGTTGCGAACGGCGTCTTTCTGAAATGTGAACAAGCTTACTCTGTCTGCTCTAGTGTTCGAGCAACAGCTTGCCACAGGACAAGCCGGCATAATGTCAAAAACTAATTAGAACAAGAGAAAATCCTCAAAGACAATGCACCACAACAATATGAAAATGCAGCATTCCAGGGCAAATATGTCAATATTCGATCACGTGTCTACCGCAGACAAATAAACCTTTCACTGTTATTTTTTTAAGGCAAAAATGAATATGAAATATGGTGTTGGACACTTGAATGTAGACACATTCTTACTTCTGTGTAGTAATCTTGATCAGGTGAACTGACTTACCACATAATACAGACTGAAGTGCGCCCCTGGTGGTCAAATAAATGTATTGCAAATAGATACAAAGCTGTTCATAATTTCCTTTTGTGGGCCGCATTGGACCCTCTAGCAGGCTGGTTCTGGCCTGCTAGAGGCTGTAAGTGTGACAGTCCTCATCAAAAGCATGCAAAAGAGTAATTTGAATACTTTAAGTGTCATTCATGGAATCATGGTGATAAATCACCAATCAGTGACCAATACAGCTGCCAGTGTGATTTCAAGAAATCAGATCGGACGGAACCAATCTCCTAAAATTAAGAGACTTGTCATTGATTTGTTATTCAAAGTGAAACCAGGATCTTTCTCTTAAACCCACCAAGTAATTTTCTATTATTAACCTCATCAACATCCTGGTGTTGAGATTTTAACAAAGCAGGTGTAGAAAAACTGACTTTGATTTTTTCACATCATCCTTTCAAGATGTCTCACGACCATGTTGAATGATCAATGTGGCTTCACCGCCTTGTCACCAATGGAGACGTCTCCGTGTTCATAATAACTTTAAGCGCCGTGCTTATTGTGGTTATTGTGTGAAGACCAATTGTACTTTAACACTGAAATCATCAAGGTCATTGGGAAATACAAAGGGCTGAATGGAGAGCAGAGCTTGTGCAACCTTCTGCACCCTTAAACACTTTGCTTGATTGTAGGAAGAATATAAGGAATTGTAGAGAACAGTACTGGACAAAGCCGTGTTTAAATTAGTCATCTATGTGTAATTCAGTTTTGATATGAAGGGTCAAATAGTCAAGTTCTTTATATCTGATAGCTTTGTTTCCTCCTCCGAGGATTTGAGGATTTCTTCGTTCTACTGCCATGAGACTGAGCTTCACTCATTATTCACACATTATTTAAAAAAAAAAAAAAAACTTAAAACTGTGGTTTTTGATTTTTTCTTGCTGCTCAGATAATTTCCATCTTTCAGATCAGTCGGTCACAGACAAAGTTCCTCATCTCAAGATTTGATCTGGGTGACAGTACAGCAGGAATCTGAGCTGCAGGTCGCGGCGTCAGTTTGCAGTACAACGCCAGCACACACTCTGATGTGAAAAACTTAAAAACCATAATTACTGTAATTAAAGCCGAGTGTAGCAGGTAGCCACGGCAATAAGAGCCTTTGGCTTTTTCACACCAGAGCCCATATCTTACCGTGAGTCCAATTAGCACCTTACTTAGCAGGAGATATTGCCAGAAATGCTCATTGGATCATAACAAGAGACGAGATGTCTGTGTTGTTTTTCTCTCTATTTCGATGTGGCGAGGAAGGAAACGCTCCCTGTACATTTCACAGAAACAGCCGGCCACCAGTTTTAAGTGAGTCTCTGTTTATATTTCCGAGCTCCAAGGCCACTTTTTTTTTTTTATTGCTTTTAGTAACAAAATAATGTTTGAAATGTTGTTTTTTTTTATTTCCCGAGCTCTTCGTGTGAAATGCTCTGTCCGTTAAAACCTTCTGCTGAATACAGATTGGATTTATTTATCACTGTGAAGGTTTGACTTTGACTCACTCTGTTATTGGACGTTCCTGACCCTGAAAGGTAAAACACCAATTCTGTGACCTGACTTTTCATATATTTATATAAAGACATAAAGGTGAACTGCTGCATGTTGGACTCTTTCAGTGAAGTTGAGTCTCATGGCTCTTTAAAACATTTATTTACATTTAGATTCAAAGTTTTTGGGAAAATGAAAAGAAAGTGTCCAATGAAGTCTTCTTTATGCTGAGGGCCGGGACTTTAACACAAAAACACAAACGGCTTTAACTGATGAATGAATTATAAATGGTAAGGAATATACATCACTCTGAGGTGGACGAGGTGTTTAGTCCTTTTTGGGGGCTCATTTTATAATTCAAATTGCATCAAAGTATTAGACTTCCAATGACTTTTGCAGTGTTTCATTTGAGTCTCGTTACTGGGTGAAGAAGCTCTGAAAGGTTTCCTCAATTTATCTGCATGTTTGATCCTGTTCTGTCTCCTCGTATTTTCTACCTCATTCAGTTCAACAGTTTGATGTCAGAGAGGGAAAATACAGCAGTGTAGACTCGTGGTCCACGCAGAATATCTCTTCTCATGATTTTGCATTTGTTGATGATCTAACAATCTACACCATAAGGCTTTAAGTAATCAATTCTGATTGACTTTGAAAATGCCTGACTTATATGCGCTGTGATGCATAATTGGTTTTGGTCAGTAAACGTCTTGTGGAAAGAAGATTCATTTGGTTTGTGGATGAGTGCTGCGTGAAGGTCCAAAGAGTGTCATTAGCAGAATGAAACTGGATTCTTGTGGTTTGACCAGCTGCACAAAGTACTTTAGGGAAGACGGAAACACGACGCTCCACTGTTTAGTAGTTTGGATCAGAGCTGCCGGAGGAGACTGCGATACACAAAATTTTACATTGGAAAGGTTGCCATATTGGACATTTCTAACGTTGGCTTTGGAAAAATCACGTTTGGGTGGATTGATAAATTAGTTCAGAGAAAGTTATAAAAACATTTTTTACTTAATATGGCAACATCTCATGGATGACTTCAAAAAGATGAACTCAGGGATGGACATGATATTACTTGAGGTGGAGTAATAGAGACTTTGTTTTTCTCTTTTCTCTCTGTAAATAGATTTCACTTATATAGCGCTTTTCAACTGCTTGAGCGGTCCCATCGCTGCTAATCATTAATCATTGTTAATACATCGTTATTCACTTTCACACACACACATTCATACACCGATGGTGGCGGCTGCCAAGCAAGGCCCCTTGTCTACCCATTGGGGGCCATTTTGGATTCAGTGTCTTGCTGAAGGACACTTCGACGTGTGGACAGGTGGAGAAGGGGAATTGAACCTACAACCTTCCGATTGGGAGCCACAGTCACTTGTTTTGTTTTGTTCTTCCTTTGATATATAATAATACAATATCCTTCCCATATGTCTTCTCCATGACTTTCCCCTGTGCGGGGTGGCAGGCAGTTTACTTTGGAGGAGGCAGGATGCAACCTGGACAGGTTGCCAGCTCCTCCGTGTCGATGGCAGAAACACTGCCACTGCGCCTGCCTACCGGCCGTAGTGAATGGTTCTTCTGCACACGTGCGAGTCGATGGACAGTACAAGAATGTTTGTCACGACTCCCAGTCCATAATCTCCTGGGATTTGATAGTTTAAGAGTTGACAGTCACCTGGATTAGCAATCTGACTTCATCACCTGTCCATAGGAATGTCTGTGTCCTCGCATTAACGTTTATAGTGTATTGTACATGCATGTTTGGGAATAAACCGGAGTACCCTGAGGAAACCCAAACACGCATCAGGAGAACATGCAAACTCCACACCGAAAGTCCCCGGCTGGTATTTGAACCCAGAACTTTCTTGTTGTGAAGTGAGAGCGCTAACCACTGCACTGTAGAATCCTTCATAACCGAAACTAATCCAAATCAGGGTTTGCATTTGTTTTAAAAGGGAGAAATCAAGCAATAAAAAGTATTATTTGAAAAAAAAAAAAAAAAAAAAAACTGTGAAAACGTAAAACATTTGGGGGGGAACTTTTTAATTTATCTGCTCTTCTTGACATGTATGTTACTGTTGGTGGAGAATCAAATCATTAAAAGACAAAACTAATCTCAAAGGTTACAACTTAACAAGAAAGATAAGCGAACAAACATAAAACAAATAAAGAAAAGAAAATGATTAAATAGACACTACATATTGTATTTATAATTAAACTTAAAATATGAGGTGGAGACTGAAGATTTTCTTGCTTTTTTGTTTGAGCAGCATTTTAAATTGTGTGTGTAGGTGTCGACTTCGGAAACTTTTGTTTGTGTATCAAGACTTTGCCTGGAAAGTTTATTAAGAATTCACTGTCAACATTAAGGTTACACACTATAGTTAGTGTCATAGTTGGTTTAAATAAAGGGAAAATAAAAAGCACCTTTATATAGTTAAAATCAACCCTCATATGCAGTCACACGTCTGAGATTAGATTACTTTTTTGTGTTTGCACTCTGAATATTGATCACACTTCTGTGTGATTATATCATATTCTTTATTATTACTTACATATATCAAATTTTTATTGTGACTTTCTGCAGGGATTGTGATGTGGGCTGGTTTTTAAGCCTGGAAACTGTCAGTCAAATCTGGTCACCCCTGCTCAGTTGTGACAGCGCCATCAAACTGGAGTGTTAATTCAGTGGGACAGTGATGTCAAGGGTGTCTAACATATGGTCCCGGTACCAAAACGAGCCCGCCGAAGGCTCCAATCTGGCCGGAATGAGCATTCATACCGTGATAAATGTTAATCAGACAAATTTTTTAATGGAATTAACTGGGGTTCCTGATTTATCTAATAGAGTAGTGAACATATAACAATTTGTACAACACGCTTTAAACATTAACAATGCTAAGTACAGGGACATTCTTATGGGCAGACGAAGTTGGATTGTTATAACGGGTGATTGTTAATTATAGAACTACAAAGAGAATATGCATTTTTGCATTTTCACTTGAAAACGTCGTGTAAACGGGGCCGTAGTCTCACGCCAATCACGAGGAGGCCAGATTTGATCATGTGGATCGGCCTGAATGAAATGAGTCTTTTGACATTTGATGACAGCTCTTCAGTCCTTCAGTGTTCCGTCAAACGTCAGCAGTCTCCCAGCAAGGTCTTCTATTTTGAGCCTTGTTTACAAAACGTTTCAAGTGAAAACACATCGCTTCTGTGTTTTCCTTTTAGAAAAGTTTGGCATTTACAATTTCTACGTTTTATTTATTTATTTGTTTGTTTGGGTGTTTGTTTGTTTGTTTCTGGCAAAAGCAATGAAAATTTGGGGAAAAAACACAAAATATTGTCAGTTTTACACTGAAAACGATGTAATGTTCATGTAACCAATGAAAGTTTTCCGTTTTCATTTCAAAATGTCTGAAAGGGGCATTTATCTTATTCTAATCATGAGTCGAATGCCAAACTTCCTACTATATTATAATACATGTTTAAAAGAAGCATGCTTATTAATGTTATATGTTACTTCGAGACAAGTAGAAGACTTTGCTCCTGTGTTTTGCTCATGTAACTTAAATGATGCCTGCAGTTGTTTTCAAATTTGAAAATGTGTTGATAATAGATTTAAAAAGCTAAAATGCTAAAATCCAAGCCCCCCCCCCCCCCCCCCCAAAAAAAAAAAAAAGTTGATACCCTGCAGCTGTTAGCGCCAGTTGACACCGGAATACTTGAATTCCTATGTACAAGTTGATATAATGATCCAGAACATAATCTGGTGTTATTTGGGATACAGTTATCAGCGTTCGTAGTTTTAAATCAATTAAAGGTGACAGTGTGTTTCATTGCAACACATTTCAAATGCGGTTCTGCTTCTTTGCTTCCGTCTGATTGAATTAAAAAGTCAAGTTCAAGACCAATTAGTTCCTGCCTTCATGAGTTGGGTGCTCCTCAGCTCTTCTTTGGCTCGGAGAGCAAGGCCGCCCAGCACACGGGCTGCAGAACGTCCTACCAATCTGCTTCTGAGCCTCTGTGAGCTCAATGAAATTAGACTCTGTGGTTTGTTTTGCTTGCAAGTTCCCAACAAACGCATTTCTCAACAAATAGAAAATTCAAAAAAAAAAGGTCTATTCACGAGTACGATCACCAGGCTGATTTTTTGAAGACGGGAGAGTTTCAGGGTCTCATGTTTCCACCATCAAAGACATTCCAGTGCAGGGTTCACATGAATTTAAAAAAAAGTCAAGGATTTCTTCCACTTGGACGGGAATTATTTTCATTTCCTGTCTGTAAAACCTCTTTTCAAGGACAGTTGGGGTTTTTTTTAACCAAAAGATGGTATGTTCAAACACAATTACTTCCTAACCTTAGCCTGTTAAACTTTTTACTTCTTTCACAGCTGTCTCTAAGCATAATTGGATTTTTTTTTTTTCTCTTTTTCTTCTGTTTGGGTGTTTTTGCACAGCATTCTTGACTGTTGATCCCGGCGCCGTATAACCTTCTGGAGCGAAAAATCCATGTCATTGATACATTCTTCACATTCAACCAAGTGAGTGTTTGGAACATTTTGTAATCTCTTTTGACTCCAAAAAGTAGGAGATACAGTATATTGGCTTCACTTCATGTTTGGACTGCAACTGTTCCCTGAGCAACCACAAGGCGGCGGCACCCACCACCATGTACAACCCCCCCCCCCCCCCCCCAAAAAAAATACCCCACCGCCTGCTCTGCGTCAAGGGCATCTCTTTGATCTCATTTAGAGAATCTCGGACCCCGCGGGGCAAGAGATGCCTTCGCTCCCGGTGGGCGCGTGGGGGGGTTTAAGGGGCTGTGGCAGTGCCTCTCTCACTCCTGCACCCAGGGCGAGCGAGTGGCGAGTCAGCAGAAGCTGCCCCGCCACGTCACGAGGACGAGGGTGATGATGACACGGGGGAGGACATCCAGTCGAAATCTCCCCGCTCTCACACACACACACACACACACACACACACACACACACACACACACGCTTCCTCTGCACTCCATCATCCCTCCACACCTGACAGCTTGTCGTCCCACTCCCCTATTCCTCCCCCCTTCTTATTCTTCTTCTTCTTCTCTCTATCTGTGTCCCAACCCTGCAGGCGCGTGGTGACCTCTCTGTTTAGTGTAGCATGTAATGCCCAGTCTCTCTCTCTCTCTCTCTCTCTGTCTATATATATATATATAATTTCTCTCTCTGCTGCTTTTTCTTTCTACTTCCCTCTCTATCTCTTCCTCTCTTCTCTCCCTGTCCCTCTTGTTCCCTCCCTCTCCTTCTCCACCTCTGTCTCTCTCTCTTTCTACCATCCTGGCATCGCCCCAGATTAAAACCAAGTTTAGAATATTCCCAGATTTTCCCTCCCCTCCCCCTCCTTTTTTTCATCTTTCTCTTCTCCTCCATCCTCTTCACTGTGGTCAGCCACTGCATTCTCTCTCTCTCTCTCTCTCTCTCTCTCTCTCTCTCTCTCTCTCTCTCTCTCTCTCTCTCTCTCTCTCTCTCTCTCTCTCTCTCTGTCTAAATGTGAAGTATACGACTCACAAAAAGGTTGGGATATTTGGCCGGTGAAATTTATAGAAAAAGTCAAAAGTTCTCGCTGCAATGAAAAAATACCATAAAAAACAGGCCATTTAAGTAAAAGCATGCAATGGACTTCCACCTTCAGCTGCAGGTGTGAAAGTTCCCCTGGACTCTAATCCAGATCAAAGAGGTGAACTCTAGTCCACTGGAAAATGTGGGTCTTGGTTCTCTTGCGAGTGAAGTGAGGTTCTGGTTCACAGACAGTGTGAACGCATCAGGGACCATCAGCAGACTTTTTAGCGGACGGAGCGAGAAGACGTGACGTAGAGCGCAGTGCATTCTGGGTAGTAAACAAAGAAAGCTCACAGCACAAATCGGAAGAAGCAGATGCAAAAAGAAAAAGTTGGATAATGTCTTGTGGGCAGACGTTGAGTAGTGAGGAAGAAGAAGAGAGGAAGAAGAGAGGAAGGCGCTCCGTGATGTCTGGTCTGAAGACTATATATCGCTGTTGCTTGTGGCTTGGGTCCAACTACCTGGAGGAATGATTTACTGAGACTTTACGAAAAAAGCTGGAACACAAAATTCCATGCGTGATGTTTTGCTCCTCAATGTTTCCTGTCAGTTGATGATTTTCTACTTGTGTGTTTGCTTGATATCACATTTGTGTGCATTTGTAGGTGAGCTAACCTTTAGTCGGTCAGTCCTAATGTGTCTGCAAAAGCAAATCCATCCAACCACACTGTTGGATGCAAAACTAAGCCCCGGAAAGCCCAAACATTTCCTTCATACAACTAAAACTCTTCTCCTTCCGCCATGTAAGCAGAAAACTGCGAAGGCTGGGCTAATGAAGCCTGGCTCAGCTGTGTTAAGTTTGGATTATTACAGTGTGTATCAGAAAATAGAGATCATTTTTCATGTTCTTACACAAAAGGTGTGGGGTTTTTCACCTTCTAAGAAGTAGAAACTTTTTTGATTCAATTCAATTCAACTTTAATTATATAGCACCAAATACAACACATTCATCTCAAGGTGCTTTTAACAGAGAAAAACGCAACGAATCCACATGAGCGAGCAGATTTATTTGCGACTGTGGAAAGGAAAAACTCCCTCTAACAGGAAGAAACCTTTGCAGAAACCAAAGTCAGAGGTGGCGGCTTTTCTGCTGACCGGTTGGAGGGAGAGGATAGAGAAGAGGTAAGGATAGGATAGACAGAGAGATAGATTGGGGGGGGGGGGGGGGGGATTTAGTTATTAATGAAATGATCATAACGTAACCTGCATAGGAGAAGAAGGAGAAAACATTTTAAGTGATGAAGAACACATGAAGGGACTTAATCAGAGCAGTTACTGTCATTATTACCATAACAAAAATATATTTTTTTTTTCACGAAACGATTGATTTTTGGCCAGATTTATCCCCCTCAAAAAAAGCGTGATCGTTTTTAGAAATGTTCTACATTTGCCTGTCATCTCTAAATGGAAACGTTGAGTCTAACGGAAACGTTGAGTCTAACGTAATCAGCACTGATCCATTCATCCACCCTTTACTCCTCCCAATGCTTCATTTCCAAGGTTATGATCACTACGGCTTCTCGGAGTGGCAATACAGGTGTATTTGTCCTTGTTGTAGCTTGTTAGATCTTTGTGTCTGTTATATAGAAAAGAAATGTGTGAATATTGAGGCATTATCTACGCTGAAGATCTCCAAGACTCAGAACTTTGCCATCCGGCTCACTTCCAACCAAAAAATGACGATTTTTCATTTGTCTTGACTTTCTCAAACGTCCTTTTCAGATCGAGTGACCACAGAGAAGCCATAGTCACGTTTTCTTTCAGTCCGCCGTCTCCCTCTGAATCGCCAAGCCTCACGGCTGACAAGGATGGAAACAAGGCAGGGAGAGCAAGGTGGGCAGATAACCACAGAGGAGTGCCGGGGAAGAAAAAGCATGTACCAGATGGAAGCAGATCAGAGATGACGAGGCCTGTGTGGAGGTCAAAGAGAGAGAAAAAAGATCCTTTAACAAGGGGGAGGGAGTGGATCAGCTGGAGGAGAGATGTAGGCAGCAGATAAAACACAGACATTAAAACAGCAACGCGTCAGTGAACACACATATAGATATACGGAGATAAAATGTCTTGCTCGGTTTTTACAGCCAGATTTCAGTCTTGATTGCCGTCGGATGTAACGTGTGAAGAAAGGTAGCGACAACCTGATTAGTGACTTGTTAAACTGGGCGTTGTGGATCTAAATTTAAGCATAATTGAGCAGCTGTGTGACCTATTTTCCACGTCAAATGGAGACGGCCCTCAGCAGAGGAACCAGAAAGTGGCGGCGGAGGCGCAAGCGGCTGCTTGAAGCCACCTGCATTTTCCTGCACCTGACAAGATTAATGGCTCTGTTTTTTGTTTTCAAATTGAAAGCCGGAAAAATGTGATATCCATACAGCAAACAGAAAAAGTCTCAATTTGACTTCGGAGTGACTCTTGAATTTTTTGAAGGGGCTTTGAAAACATCTAACCGCAGTACATCAGTGTAGGAATGCAACAATACCAATACTTGTATCAGGTCCAATACTGCTCGGAGTACTCGTACTTATGAAAGCTCCCTGATACAACTCGACAAGTACTAAGTGACGTCATGTGTCAGCAACATCACCTGCTGGTACACAAGAGAAGTGCAATGTCAGCGGTGTGGAGATTCTTTAATATTACCAAGAATGACAAAAGTAAGATGAACTGTGAATCTGCCAAACTATCGCGATGCTACATACTATTCATGATTAAAGGTCCCATATGTACAGTTTTTCAACAGCAAGTTTCAGGCCCCGTCCACACAAGCCAAAATGATATTTTTTTTTCAACACATAAGTCACTATGAACACGGCTCAACACGAGGGCATGTAGTACATATGCCAGGCCTTTAGGGGCGCTGTGACTCACCAAATACACAAAAAAGCATTTACGTGAATCTCCATTCTCATGTGGACAGGTCCTAAAAGTCCAGTAAGCTCTGTTGAGAACAGGCTGTTTCTGTGTCTGTACCTTTAAATGCTAATGTGCTGTGTGTGTTTTCCTGGTAGCGTTTGTGAGGAGAAAAAATGGTGCCGCTCGTAATTTTAGATCGCAGAGCTCATCTACCTTTGGGAGGGCCAAAGTGAGTAGCCACCACCAGAGGGAATGGTTATTTCCCCACATGATGTCATGAAGGGAAAAACTCTGATTTGCCTGTATGAGCACACATTCGCAAAAAAGTGAAGCAAGCAAGTGAGAGAGAAGACAGACTTTTCACTTCGTGGTCCTCACACAGGCAATGGGGACTCATATTACTGTTAGAAAAACATTAGAAAGTGAAGTGTTGCATAATATGGGATATGCAGATTTGGGATCGGCTAGATGTGTTACCAGTCTGAAAGCCGAAGATGAAGAAGAAAAAGAAGAAGAAGCTGCACCACAGATGGATTACATGCATCTGAGCATCAAAGTGTGGATCCTTCCTTGATGGGGCTCAAAATGTTGAATATGTATATCATGTCTACATATCCCCCGGTATGCACCCCCCCCAAACCCAACCCAACCCATCACTTCCCCTCCTCCTCCTCCTCCTCCTCCTCTGAGTGATTCCTCCTCTCGCCCTTCTTCAATCTGCCTGTGCTTCTCTTGTGCTCCTCTTCCTCTTCTTCCCTCTGCCTCGAGCACCTGCAGGGAGAAGGTGGTGGCATGTTAAATGTGAAAATATACCCATAAAATTAATGTGTCCTGGTCTTAAAATCAAGATGTGCTGTGATGACTTGCCTGAGGGAGAACTGTAATGAAGATCTGACTTCATCTTGAACGAACCAATGAATAAATGAGGCTCTACTCAATTTCCTTTTGGGAGACTTTTCCACAACTATATATATATATATATATTCCCAATAATATCTTGTGAAGTCACATGTTTAATGCCTGGAAACACCCTCCTAAGCATATTCTAAACTTATATGTGCTTTTTTTATTTGAATTATCTGGGATTTCTTGCACGTTAAAGCTCACCCTAGTCTTCCTCGCTGGTTCTGAAGAAGCAATAATATCTTTCCATCTAAGGTGCCAATCTCCATTCAATATCTTCTGGTTTAACCGCCCGCCAAAAAATGACAGCAATTTAATTCCTCTCAGGCTGGTGTGCTTTCTTTTTCTCTTTCAGGTTAGTGGGTTTGTGCAGCAGCTGATATATGATTTTTAATAAGAAGAAGCCGGCGTCAGGGTGATGTTTCCGTCTAACCTTTGCTGTCGCTCGCTGCCTCTCTTCCTCGAGCTGCGGCTCAGAGTTGAGGAGCAAGGGCCGCTGAAATTTTTATTTAGCAGATGAATACACCTATTATATACCTCCCCCAACGCACTCAGGCATGCAAGCTCCTCTCAAACACACATACAGGCACGCATGCACACGCATATGCATGCACACGCATACGCATGCACAAACTCCCAAATGTGCTGTTGTTGTGAGCAGTGAGAACCCAGAGCAATTAAAAGCAGGCAAAAATCCACGCTATATGTGTGTGTGTGTGTGTGTGTGTGTGTGTGTGTGTGTGTGTGTGTGTGTGTGTGTGTGTGTGTGTGTGTGTGTGTGTGTGTGTGTGTGTGTGTGTGTGTGTGTGTGTGTGTTTTATGTTACCTTGCCCCAACCCCCTCCTCCTTCTCATTTTATCGTTCATCCTCTGCTGTTTTTTATATATATATATTTTGGCAGCTATGTGTGTAGCGACAGCGTGCTTCTCCCTGCAGTGTCAGGCCTCTCTTATCAGTATGCCACGTGCACTTCCTCTCTAAACATGGCCAAAGCTTTTGGGAGCCGTGAAGCTTCACTGATAAGATAAGAGACAAAGCCTTCTCTCTTTAAGGAATGCATGAAATAGAAAATAGGAGATCCCTCCCTGTGGAATTAGACAGAGGAGGAGGGGGAGGAGGAGGAGGAGGCGGAGGAGGAGAGGAGCGCTGTGAAGTCACATGTTTGGAAAATGAAATTTGCAAAGGAAACAAGTACTCTGCTAAGATACTGGATGATGTCGTAGCTGCTCAATGCTGGTCTGATTCTGGTGGGATTGTGGTTTCAATGGAGCACTATAACTGTACCAGCCCCAAAACACAATATAACTGCTTAATGCAGGGTTTTGTTTTGTTGTTTGCTTGTCTTTGTTGATCGATGACGGTCTGAAGCTGGTCTTTGTTGGTTTCTAATGGTCCTAACTGTTCTGTGCTGGTCTGGTCTGTTGCTCTGCTCTGGGTACTGCTTGTCAGATTATTCAATGCTTGTTAATTCAACCTTTTGTTGATGTATGCTGCGCTCATATTTGCCTTTTCTGGTCTTGTCCTTGTCTATGCTGGTGTGATGCTGGTGTGAAGTTTGTGTGAAGCTGGTTTAATGTTAGTATCAGATGGTCTTGTTCCAGAGTTGGATAAGCTGATGTCCTTCCAGCACACCAGTACCAAAACACAACAAAGTGTTTTCCGCTGGTCTAGGTTGTTGTGTTGTTCTACAGTTTATCTTTGTGATTTTGGTGATCCATGGTCTATGGTACTTCATGCTGGCCATACTACCCTGTGCTTGATCTATGCTTATCATTACTGGCCTTCACTGGTTTAAACTGCTCTGTTAGTGGTCTATGCTGGTCTGTGCCGATGAGAAGTTTGTTTGAAGCTCGTCTAATGCCAGTAAATGGTCATCTACGGTGTTCCAAAGTTAGTTTAGTTGATGCAGTATCATCAAACCAGATTCATGCTCGTTTGATGGTGGTCTATGCTGATTTTTGGTGGCCCTGGCTGGTCACATCTGATCTTTGTTTGTCTACACTGATGTTATTTTTTGCTTGTATTGCTTGCTTGTGTGGTTCTAGTCTGTGGAGAACAGTCCTGGTCTATGCTGGTCTGATGCTGGCCTGTCTTCGTTTATGGTGGTTTTTACTCATTTGCTATGGTTTCTGCTTATCTGATGTTTGTCTATGCTGGTCTTGAGTTGGTCTATACTGGTCTGAACGTCATCAGTGCAGGTCTATGTTGATCCATGTTGGCCTGAAGTTGGTCTGAGCTGGTCTGAAGTTGGTCTGAAGGTGGTCTGTGCCGGTCTATACTGCAGTATGTGGACTGCGGGTTTAGCGGAGGAAAGGAATTCACTTGTAGCAACAAAGACGTAATCTCAAAAAAGCACACTTGCACATCTGCCCCCTCTGGTGTGATAGGTGAGGATGATCCGTGGAGCATATTCAAATACTTCACCATGGCAACAGGCTCTATGATTAGGGGCAAACAGGCAAAACTGCGGAAGCACTCGGGATTGAAATGATACAAATTAAGGCAACTCTGGACGGTTGCCAGGGAGACGAAACAGACGGAGGGGTTAAAGTCCAACCTAAACACACCTTAAAGCTATTTTAGTGAGTGTTGGCGGGGGAGGAGGGGTGGACGAGGCCGGGGGGGAGGGGTGGGGGTGGTCTCTCTCTGAGAGCTCAAGCTCCACAAATAATCGTTAAGACCTGCTGAGATGTGTGATCATAGTTCAAAATCCTTTTGTGTGTGTGTGTGTGTGTGTGTGTGTGTGTGTGTGTGTGTGTGTGTGTGTGTGTGTGTGTGTGTGTGTGTGTGTGTGTGTGTGTGCATGCACCTTTCATTGTTCTGATTGTCTCTCACACACCGCTGCCTAACGAAAAGAAAAAAGAAGAAAAGAAAAAACGCACACAGTCAATTTCATGCATTTCTTTATTGTTTATCTGTGGATTCATTCCCATTTAAAATACCAGAGCTTTTCTTTTCTTTTCTTTTTTCAACATGACATCATAATAACCTGGCAACATTTACGGTAATCGTAAAAACGACCACAGTGATGTTATGGCTTCGTTACAACAACGGGCCTCAGTTTTCAGATACTTTCTCAATGTTTGTTTTTTTGACAAGGTGCCATAAAGGGCACGAAGCCCCGAGTGAAACGTGCTAAAAGATTTCCTCAAGAGGTCCCAGATTATCCAGAATAATTCCAGATTTACGTGTTTTGGTATGAGTGGCCTACTTTGAAATTCAAAGAGCAGTCTGATCAGAAACAACTGCTGCATGTGTTCGGTCTTTGACATTTTCAGGATAGTTGTAGAGTTTGTGACGCCTGAGCCGACTGGATCTCTGAGAGGAAGGTATATCATGCGTTTAAAAGTGAATCTTTGATCTTTGATTGTCTCACCTTTTTTTTGTGATCATAGTTTCATGATTCAGTGACGTCTGGTGAAGGGAATAGCAGCAGCGAGAAATCGAACTGCATAGTGTCGAAGATTGCTGATGTGCAGGTGAAATCTGAGCAGAAAAGCTCTTTACTTATAAAATAATGTAAATAAACTCAGTCAGTAGTGACCTCTTATCACACTCTGTTTGTGTTTCCCTCATGTTTTCCCACATCTCCATTTAAAATGGATCCTCGCCTAATTTTATGAAATAAACTAAATCCATTGTGATTTTCAGTGGATATTTATGGAGAAAGACAAAATCACATTTAACTTCAGCTCTTAATTTGTCCCTCGGGATAATTCCTAATGTTGACTCGCACAATTTACTGAAATCCAATTGACTTTGAACCAACAGGTCTTTCAGAAAAATAGACCGCTTTTGATTAATTTCACAACGAAATCAGCATTCAGCTGTTTAACAGCTTAACAATTCTACTTCAGTTCTTGAAAAGGAAACTCCACCAATTTCCAAATGCACTTGTGTGACTGGAAGTCCACTAGCAGAAGATCTCATCACGACATTGTTCAACACAACATTCTCAAGTTAAAGACACATTCTGGTGCTCCGCCTTCAGGCCACATTTCCAAACACACAACACAGGAAGAGCTGGAAACACCTTGAAACAGCCCGCATGGACAGCTTGACTGATTAAAATAGAAGTGCATCTATTCTCTCAGGCACGTGCGAGAGGGATGACGAACCCCAACCCAAAGCTGAAACACTTTGTCAATTGGCAACTTGGAAATTCCTACTATGGATCAGAAATACATACGCGCTATAGATACGGAGGCAAGAAAAGAACCGATGCAACATGTGTTGCATCCTGTTAGAACAGCCTCCTGATTTGTGTTTGAAACTGACGCGCCTGAATCATCAAAGTATGAACTCCCAAATCTAATCCAAAGTGACATGACTGCTTCTATCTGAGCAGGAATGAAGAGGTAACCTCCAAGAGTTTCATGACTTAGTAGCCTAGCTTAGCATAAAGGAACACATTGTCCAAAATAAATTCAACGCTAGGGTCTTTGT
The DNA here is from genome assembly GCF_963383615.2 of Lipophrys pholis. NCBI lineage: Eukaryota > Metazoa > Chordata > Actinopteri > Blenniiformes > Blenniidae > Lipophrys > Lipophrys pholis. The sequence continues at coordinate 11,697,134 of NC_137628.1, forward strand.
GAGTAAATTCTTCATCAACAAAACATATTTTTAATTAAGACCAGTCAATTAGCCTAAAACATTGTAAAGAAAAGCATTTAGCTGAAATACTGATATCTTCACTTCATTCACAATTTTCATAGATGTCAGGTGCTGCTGAAGAGCACGGCACTTTGCTCTGTCCGTTAATCTGGTGGTTAGCATTTAGCATCCCCGCTTTGTGTATTTACACTTAACGTTTTAAACTTCCTTAAGCCTGGAACTTTAGCTAAGTTGAGCGGAAGCAGGTTTTGTGGGGTCATTGTTATGATCAGTGGCGTCATCGGCGGAATAAGAATTCAAACGTCATCAAAGTAACTTGAGCATGGCTAGCTAGCACTACTAGCACCTTCCGAGCAGGATAATATACAAATGTTTAAGTTGATGTGGTTGACCTTTTTTCCAGAAGAGTGCTTGACATCATCAGGATGAATATTCTAATAAACTGCAGCTGCCTGATGGCGTTGTTGATGGCACATGACAGTTAAACGGCGCCTCATATAGGACATAAACGTTGTCCCAATAATATTTCTGGTGCAGACGACCGAGGAGGCCAAAGGAGGAGGCCGACGTCTAATCGGTATTGCCCAAAGGTGTCTAACTGGTTGGAGCTGTGGCGATTTCAAAAGGCCACTCCATGAGATCTTCATCAGTTTCATCCTCATCAAACCAATCAATGATCATTTGTTTCCAATGAAAGGTGGACATTATCATGCTCAAAGAAACCCTTCGAATCAGTGTCATTGAATTGGTCAGAATAACTTTGTATTGATTTGTGGTGAGTAAATCCCTCAAAGGCCTAAACCACCAAAATGCTCCCTAACAGGGCAAACAGATCCCCTCTTGATTAGGGTCAAGCATTGTGGCCTGAATTATTAACCACTCAATACTTAACATTTTGTAGGCTTTTGTGTTTCTTTACGCAACTGTGGTGCTCAGAGCCACTGAAAATGCCTATTTTTCACAATAATTCCCAAGGCGGAACTTTTCACAAACATTGTAACTCTGTTTCCTTGGAAACGGGGAGAAAATGTAACTTCCTGAAGATGTTCATACTCCATCTCCATGTCGATGGCGAAAACACTGCTACCGCGCATGCACACCACGGCCGTAGTACATCTACATGCGTGAATAGATGGACAATAACAAGAATGGCGGCCTCGAGTGTCTTGAGAGTTCTATATCCTTGATCTATAGACTATAACCATTATATGCTGTAAACATTCATGTACAGTATTCATATTTATTAGTTATCTTTCTAATCTAGGATCTAATAAGTGAAATTGCTGGAGTTTCCTTTTAAATGACATGATTTTCACATGGCTCTTCTCTTGCAAATGTGATTTTGTCTCACTTAAGATTCTTGTTTGATGTATCACTGAAAACTGAGCCCTAAAATAAAGGCTGAGGTTTGAAGGCAGCAAGTCGGTCCTGTCGTCGGGCTATAATCGCAACAAACCACTGTCCTTCACCCCCACTTTTCATATTTTCCCCTTGTATTTGTACAATTCAAGCATGGGTAAGATCAACATTTAAAAAACAGTGACACCCAATAAAAAGTTTGTCAAACAGTCAAAAGTATTCAAAGCACAGTAGAAGAAGAGTTTAGTTCAGGCACTCGTTAGACTCACTCTGGGTATTTTCTTTTTTTTTTATACATATTTACCAGTCTGTATTTTTTTCCATTATATTTGGATGGTGTAAGGACAATGCTTAATCCAGAGTGTTTGTGTGAAAGTGTGAGGAGTGAATACTGTTTATCAAATGGAATATCCGACACTGATTACATCCGTGTGAAATAGGTGACAGTTTCTCTTATTACAGACTCAAGGTTTTTGTCTTGTGAAATATACACAGAAGGGGGGAAAAAAGCATCTAAATCGACATTCGAATACCCACAGAGAGAAAAAAAACCAACAGCGACAGAGTCCTGGTGAGAAACAGTCACAGAGCCACAGTGAAAAACCATCAAGTCTTCATTTTCCTTTTTTTCAGAGGCAGGTCAAAAGTGTTGATGCTCTATCCAGTAATGGAAAAAAATGTTAAAACTCATAAGAATTTATTTTGTTGATGCTGTGTTTAGCTTAGCTTAGTTAGCTTAGCACGAAGCCAGCTTCGTCTACATGTAGCCCATAAAAGAGTCTGTCTACTGAATGTAAACCATTTCATTATATGAATATTCCTGATCAAAAAGCTATTCTAACATTTTTTCTGTTGGAGCGGAGGAGTAACTAGTGATGGCCAAATGAAGCTTCATGAACCACTTTCTTTATTTTCTGACTCCACCAGATGGCGCTTTTGGTTTGAAGATAGAGGCTGAAGGACTGGCAATGAAGTGTGTTTTAAAATGTTTGTTGAACAGACAGCGGCATCTAGTGGCCCCAGAAAATGAAGACAGTGGTTCATGAAGCTTCATTTGGCCATCACTAGGAGTAACAATTAAGAGAAATATGACGAGACTAAGAACTAGCCTAGCTTAGTGTACAGCAAGACTGACTCTCATGGACAACATTTATTTTGACAAACGATGAAGACGTTCAGAGTTGGGAATCTGCTACCACTGATTTGTGCCCTCTAGTGGTTTTATCGATTATAGCAGGAACGAAGAACAAAACACTTGGAAAAAAATATATATAATTTGAAAAAACATTCTATGCATTCATATTCTTTTTTTTAATTATTGAGTGTTTGGAAGGTGCATGTTTATTTAACAGGTCAGTTAAGCTAAGCTAAGCTAAGCTAAGCTAATTGTCCATTGGGTCAAGATTGATTTTTAGAATTCAGAAGCCAGAATGTCTTCTTTTAGGATTAGAACTTTGGAAAGTAGGACATCAGCATGTTTCAACAGATTGAGTTTTTTGTTCTCACTTTCAGGCTTACAAACAAATAAACGATCAAAAGGGTGAATTTCCATGGTGTTCTCCACTGTCACAGTGAAAGAAAGAATCCAGAAGTACCAACACCACAGACTGACTCTGCATAATATCAAACAGCAACATTTCAAGTTGAGGTTTCAAAAGTGCGTTTTAAAGGGTTTCATAACTCTCTTTGTTTTCTCACTGAAGGAACAAGAATCATCCATCACAAGGCAAGTGAAGAAAAATAAATAATCACAAGGAATCAGGTTTTCACCAAGAGCAGCAGTCTGCAATGTGTGTGACCAAAAGGGACGACTTTACCACTTTTTACCCCAAAAAATCAATCAAAACTTGTTTAACCTTCAAAAGGAGGACATTACAACTTTCGAAAGTTGGATAATTTCAGGTACATGCATGAAAACTGTATTTTGTGTTGAATATGATAAGAATATTCAACATCTTACAGTTTTTAGATAATTCATTTTTTTATGGCCAAAATGTGTGTTTGAGCCACGTAAAGACATTTTAGCAGGTTGTAGATGTTTTAGCCATATCAACCATTTAAGCTGTTTCAGCCATATTAGCTATTTTAGTTGTTTTACAACAGTCATCTGCAATTCTAACAGAACGTGTTTGCATCCCAGAGCCAATTAAAAGGTGTGAGATGCCTCCATCACTTCGCCCATCGTCTATGTCGCTGTCAAATTGGTCAACTGGGAAAACATCAGCCTCCAAATCCACACCCAAAGGTAATCACACTCAACTGATAGTTCACTTGATTTCCTGTTTGATAGCCTGACGCCCATCCACAACATCACAACACACACACACACCCACCGTTGAAGCTTGTGTTTGTTTTTTTGTTATTGTTTTTTTTTTTTTGTAAGGTTTGTTGAACTACACACAAACACTGAACATCTAAAGTGGCATTGCTGATTTAAAGGTCGTGTAAAGTAGAAAAAAAGCTGCATCCGGCAGCCAAGAGGAGGAAAAGCACTGAGTGAAGAGTTTCCTTTGAAAAATGTGTGAAATAATCTTCTTAAATATATTTTTTGGCACATGGATCTTAACAATTAACACATCGTACTCGTCAGGAAGAGGACATACTTTGAAGGAACCCACGCCTATGGACTCTTGTAGGCCTGAATAAGCTATAATCAAGCTACCCTACGAAATCCTCCATGTTTCATCTGTTTCCTTAATAGAAGTAGTTGCCAGTACATGAAAGCTGTTACCCTCTGAGCCCATGATGCAGTGTGTCAACCCTTCTGGTGATTTATGGCAGAATAATTACAGTGCTGCCTCACTGAAGGCTCTCGAACGGAGAAGCGATGGAGAGCCTTTCATGTAAAACGAGCTGGCTTTTGATTGCAATTTGTAGTTTAGAGGAAAATTGGTAATAGATTTAGGTCCCATTTACACAATGATTTTTCTATGAAAATGCTACATTATGCTTGCGTCTTGGGAGTCCGTGCACACGACAGCGATGCTCAGAGCCAAAACCTGTTGACTTCGTCTCTGTGTCTTTATAACCAGAAAAAAAATTTACTTTCTGGAAACACTTGGGGCCCCCTGTCTCCATGTAGACGGCGGGGATGCTGCTACTGCGCATGTGCACCATATGGCTGTAGTAAATAGTTCTGCACATGCTCAGTAGATGGACAATGTTTGCCTCCGTCGTGTCATGACTGCCAGTTCATATTCTCCTGGGACTCGGTAATTTTATAGGTGACAGTCACCATAATAACAATCCCATTTGATCGTCTGCCCTCGAGAACTCCTATTGTTAATGTTCATAGCAAATTATTCTTTGCATGCACGTGTGTGTGGTTTCATTAGAAAAACAAACAATAGCGCCAACTCGCTGCCCGCCATGCTCACTACATCGTCGTTAGTATTCCTGGCATAGTATTTGGCGTGTAAACGGGAATCTTTTCTGAAGTGATTTGTTTCACTTCAATAAGGCTATGAAGAGGAGAAAGAAAAGCTGGAGGATGCAAACAACGTCAAGAAGACTTGCGGTTGGGCTAGAAAATGCTAAATTGTCTTTAGGAATGAGAAAACCTAAAACAACGACGTTTTATATAAACTAACCTTCCGAGGGTATTTAACGAACCAAAAAGTTTATTATGACACCTTTTATATGAAGGATTTCGAGGATAACTCCTGTGTTAAAGCTCACAAGTCTTCATAGTCGGGGTTCGCCTCAGAGTTTTACAAGATACTCTTATACATATCAAACTTCACATACAAAAAGGTCCTTTGCACATATTTTCTGGAATGAAACCCTTCGTGCATTTGACATGCCGTCTCTCTTTCATTGGATGAGGCTCTCTCTGACCTACAAAAGCCTCTTTTGCAGACAAAACAGCCTCATCCCCGAATGTAAAAGCCCAGTGGAAGGGAGATCTTGCTTTCAAGCTGAAATTGCACAGTATTATCAAATTGCACCTTCAAAACAAAAATTGCACTCATTACTGCGAGCTTTGACAATGCGAGTGCTTCCATTCCCATCCACCATTCAACCCCCCTGCCCCCACCCCCACCCCTCCACCCTGTGTGTACTTCACCACCACCCCGCCCCATGATGAGCCACTGAGTCAGGATCAGCTGTTCAGCCTGTTGGCACTGAGTGGTTGGCACTGAGGAGGACGACGCTGCTGATCTGTGATCAGACTGAGCTGTAACGGCACTGAGTGAAAGGAACCAAACCAAAACACAAACTGCTCACATCTCATTTTCACTGACAAACTTTGTGGATTCAGATTAGAGCACCAATAACCGGTTGGATATCACGACAAATGCACCTTTTAAAGGGAGGGCGGGACATCCAGGAAGAACAGCTTTGGTCATTTCATGATGGAAATGTCTTGACGTGTAAATTGAAACTGGTTTCTATTCCTGTTTCACCATAAGGATTTGTCTTGTACCTCAAAGCTATGAACAAAACATTGTTATCGAACACTGAAAAAAAGAAACTAGTTGGACCAACTTAACTGCATTGCTTCAATTGATAACATCTAAATGAATGAAGTTCTTCCAACTTGATCTAACTCATTAACTTAAGTTAAGACTTTTAAGAGATATTCATGTTGATTCATTTAAATCTTCATGTGTGTTTCTTCTCATCTCAGTGGTGCCCCGCATGACTTCAGGTGGTACTGCAACTATGTTCTGTATCCCTGGGTTTCCAGGCATGTAATGAACTGTGTGTGTAAATTTGAATCAGCGCACGAACGAGCCTTGGATATGAAAGTTTGTGGGAATTAAACATTCCATAGCACCATCTTGATATGAAAGTTGGCGTAAAAAACTGTAAAAAAAAAAAAAGGAATATTTTCATATTTTTTTCAAGCAGAACTCTAGTGAATGTCTTCAAATGGGCATGTGACTGCTTGATTTGTGGCCTTCAATGCATCATGGAGTTCAGGAAACCTTCGTCCAGTAAACGGGAGGTTTTCAAAATGTGTACTGCTGAAAACTGAAAGCTAAACAGAGAGAGGCTTTGTGGCTGTTTTCATGTGCAATAAAAGTAACAATTTTTTGAAACATAAAGAACTACAACTACAGTAATCAGTTACTGGTGCATTACTAAAAAAGTAGGATCGTAACAATCGTATTTATAAGTAGTGCACATAACAGATAATCGCAAAAAGTAATGTTTGCTAGAATGTTTCTAAATACTTGTGTCGTCAGCATAAGTCAGCACATGAGTCGTTCTGATGGCAATACTGAGGGAAATTTAGAGAGAATCAAACTATATGTGTGGAAAATGTACTCAAAATAAACTGAACATTATGTTTTAGTATTTCAGTGTATTGTTAAAATTGTAAAACACTAAAAAGTATAGATTTTTGCAATATCCTTTGAGGAACCTTGTTAGAATTACTCCAAACACAGTTGAAAAAGATGGTTGAACCAAGACAATCGCAGACATTTTCAGCATGAACGCCACCAACCTGCTGTTTCACTGGAAAATGTCCACATGCACTTTTGTATACAGGGTTTTGAGTGGTTTGCGGACCCTGACGCACATTTAGCACCAGCGTGTTAACTGAGCAGGTAATCCGTGTTTGGCTCAGCTCATCCTGAGTCAGTGGCTGCGTTACCTCTTTAATACCGGGGATATTCCCTTCTACTCTGGGGAACGTTACAGGCAAGAGGCATAAAATAAAAGAATATTTGTAAAAGGACCTGGATGAGAAGAAAACTGAAAAGTAAAGTGAAAAGAGTAGAAAGATGACAATCAGCAGCTCAGATGAGGAGGAGGTGGAGGTGGAGTTGGAGGGGTGGATGGTGCTGTCACCGGGCCTCTTTGGCTCACATGGCCAGAGCTCGGGCCTTGGCAGCGGCCGCCTGCGCCCTCTGGACGGCGCCCTGGCTGTTCTCCCTCCTCGTCAGCTGGCTGGTCTCAAACAGGCCCTCGTGGCTGCCACCCCCTCCGCCGGGACCACCGGCCACAAACGTCAGCACTCCTGCACCAGACATCAGGGACGTCATCAAAGGGAACGGGTTTACAGCAACCTGAATGAAAGCAAAGCTAAAGACAAGTCACTTCATCAAACAGGTGACCCAGAGCCATTAATGTCGGACCTGGATGCATTTATCCACCTTCGTAATCGAGTTACCTACATTTTCTGGCTCTGAAAAGGACCATCTCTGCTTTGGGTGGGAATTTAATGGCCGCATGGACTTTGTTCACAGGGGATGTGTGAGGCTCTCATCAGAGGGGGGAGGTTCAAAGGGTGCATGGCTGGTGTACACAACACAGACTGTGCAACTGGGAGCCTGACTCGGAGTCTTTGGGACAAATTGCTTGGCAACCAACAGGCTCGCCAGCGGTTTTTCATAAAACTGCCACAGAACACTCCCAAAAAGTAGAACTGTCACATCCACACATCCATTTCTATTTGAAACAAACACAATGGGAAGTTTTGTTCATGTCATTATGAGCGTGGTGTATGTACAGCTGTATGAGACATCATGTATGTTATGTAATAGTTGTTGTTGATGTCTTTGCCAAATCCAGATTAATTTGGTGACAGGCTCCAAAATGTTTAATAAGTTCTTCCTCCAAAACGTTTCAAAACAGCACATTATTCTGTGTCCCTTTCAATCACTCTAATTCGAATACTTCTGTTTGCCGCTGACGTCACTGATGGTGTTATTTCTAATTAATCACTCATAAAACACATTCGAAGTGGAAGCACAATCTATTTGCATTAAGTGTGGAACATAGCAGGCTTTATGCAGGATCTTCATAAATCAGGGCCTTTGTCCATAATGAATGTGATGCTATTTACATGTCATTATTTATGTTGCATTATTTACGTGTCAATATTATATAATGTTATTTACACGTCCTAATTATATAATGTTATTTACGTGTTGTTATGTATGTGATGTTATTCAGCAGTTGTGTTTTCTTTGCTGATGAGGATATAAAACTGACACAGACTTTAGCAGCAAAGATCAAGTTTATGAGTTTGTTTGTTTTCATGGAACAAGAAAGCAAAGTTGTGATAGATTACGATACTTTTTTGAATCAAACTACACGAAACGTACAAAAAAATTTTGTCTGACACCCTAAAGCTCAACTTTTACTTGCAGGCCTGCAGAGACTCAACTGGAAAGATTCATTTGATTCATTTCAAAGCTGAGTGGCACCTAAGAGAGACACTGATGTTTTAACTGGAAAAACTTGAAGATGAATAGCTGCCTTAAAATGTTTCTGAATTGAGCAAACCTTTGACTTTTCTTTACGTGACCATTATTAGGTAACCCTGAGGCGGTATTTCAACCGCTCCCTCGTCTCCACGACTTTCCATTTAGAGTTAACGGTTACTTAAACTCAGGTTAATCTTTATCGAAAGGCTGCAGGAGGAAAACATGCGAGCACGACGCACATCCTTTCAGAAGCAGCCCTTGGCCCCGCTCTGATTTGTGCTTCTCACATTGGGAAGGCTGAAGGCGTCTCTGCATAACGTCTCTATTTTTACAAGCAAAAAAATCTGCCAGTTGTCACAGTGACACGCTGATCACCCCTCGCCACACAGCTGCCTTCACGTAAAAACGTGTTGATTACCCCCAGAGACTGAGTCGAGGCACGCGGGAGCTTCAGACCAGACAATTAGCACATTTCACTGTTTAATATAATTAAAAAAGACATTTGGAATGAGAACAAAGAGCAGAGGCGGTGTGACAACCAAGAGTTCAGATAAACTCTTGGACTTAAAATAGTGTCTTTATTGGTCGAAGACTATAAAAAAAAAAAGGCATAAAATTGAGATATAGCACCTTATCCTTCTGCTCCAAAGCCTCTTGAAGCTTTAGATCACTTTTAATGACATAGTAACTACTAACAATGGCTTTCTTCATTCTCGAATTACGTCCTTTTTAATCTACTCACCGTAGCCATCCACGCATCCATTTTTAAACTCGCCTTCAAACCTCATGCCATCAAAGCGAGTGAAAATACCGGCGCCTTGGAATTTCCCCTGCACAAATTCACCCTCATACCTGAAAGAGAGGAAACAAAAACACAAATCAAACAAGGAATCGCAAGCTCAAGCACAGCAGCTCATGTTATGTCATTTAGGAATTGTATGTGTAAGAAAACTAGGAATGAGACGGTTTAACTGCGGCACTTGATTTGTAGGAATTTTAGTTATGAATGTGATAAACAACAAAGGCTATTGAGCTTAATTAGAAGGGGAAAAAAAAGGTATTTGAGTATCAAAGCTTTCCTGAAATGTGTCATCCTAAGCGTTTGAGTGGCAGGAGAAATATGCGACGCATTTCAGGATCAGTATGGTTCATTGTCATCAGTGGAGTGCAGCCCTCAGCGTACACGGGAACACCACGTCAGTTTCAATGTATCAGCTCTCGTAATTATAAAACTGAAAGAAAGGAAGAAAAAAAACCCAACCCTGACAGGTATGTTAAGAAGAAAAAAGTCGACAAAAAAACCACTCAACAATCGACGTGTTTGCATGTCTGCACGCTCGCAAAGCTCAGTTGACAGTGTGGAAGTATCAGGGAAGCGTAAAGTGACTAAACGCACATTATATCTTATCATTTCTTCTCGGGGCCCGTTCACGCCTGGAAATAACAAACGTTCGATTACGATTTTACGAGCCCCGAAGACAAGCGTGAACAAGCACAAAGCGCTTTCCCAGGTGGTCTGGGCATCTGACCCCAGAGGATTTGTAGTGTGAACAGTCCTGTGCTGCCAATGCGCTCTCGGGCGGTGGCGCATCGGGAAAAAAAACATCATACGTAAACATCATCAGTGCGTGCCGTGTATTCCTTTAAGAGAATGCGGCAGTCTGAGTTTCGGTCTTTCCAACTTTCCAAAGAAACTTTGGAAAAGAATATCGACATCCGTGTGTGGAGGTCTGCAAGATAAAAGCGTCCCTGGCAGAGGATTCCGTCCGAGAATTCTTCTGGGGACAGACTGAGGCAATAACTATTTTTTTTATAGGTATTTTGCTGTGGTCAAATTCAATTCAATTCAACTTTATCTATATGGATTGGGAGGACAAGGGAAAGTTCTGATGAATAGTTTGCAATTCTCCCTTTTTCACAGTAATTTGATATTGTTTTGGAAGATGATTAAATAACATTTAAACTGACTGAAGAGCAAAAGCACTGGAAATGGTCCTTTATATCACCTTAACATCACAAACAAGAGATTACCAGGACTACAAATATGTTATAAAATATTCTTTACTGAGGCTGACACAGCTTCTAAAGTTTCATATCTACAGTAGTTTAGAAACACGTATAAAAAAAAAAACTGCGTCTTGTGTTGTATTTATAAAGTTTCAATTCCAATATATGATGTTAAACATTTCACTACATTTTCAGCTGTTTTTGTTCCTGATTTTAATGTTTTCATCCTTCTTCAGACAGTTTTGATAGAATAGAATAAAACAGATTAGAATTGAAATACTTTATGAATGCCAGAGGAAAATTGCTCAGCACAGAATAAATACAAGAGAGCTGAATATCGAAAAGGACAAGATAGAAATGAAATAAGGGATTTTTAAATATTGATTTGCATAAGACTTAATGTGACAAATATTAAGCACAGAAAATATTAAATTAAGCAAAACACAGCAAACACCATGTACCGGGAGGAGGTACTATAGAGTCTTCTGGCCACGGGAAGGAACAACAACATTTGTTTGTCTTTTCAAAGCAGTTTTCATGAAACATCTGGAAAAAAAAGGAAACGTGTGCGTGCGTTGGTGCTTCTTGTTGGACTGCGTCCCACATTGTTAATATATAGAATGTTGTTATACAACTTATTGCAATATCTATATAGTGCTTGAGTCTCATCTTTTTCTCGGTTTGATTGTCGAATGGCACACTATCTGATGCTACGGCGCTGTCCCAGAATAAAAGGATCCACTGTGTGTGCACGAGGTTCCCCAGTCTGTGGTGTCTGTCAGGCTCTGGCCATGAAAAAGTATCGAGTCACAACATATCGTCTGAATTCTTCAAATTCTTTTTGGGAACACGGATCAGCCTTCAAACTCTAATGAGATGACAAGCATCATGGTAATTACCGATAACGAATGGACACTTTTATTATCAGTATTTATACGACAACCCCCAAATTTTCAGTGTTTTGTCATCTGTCTCGTCTTTCTTCCAAAGAAATGTTGCAATCACGTAAATTACTTCAAGGTTCAAAAACAAAAGGAAAGCGAATGTGTGGCCATACATAGTACATAATACAGACAACATTGGATGCAGCAGCTCAAACAAATCAATAATACTCGCTGAAATCTATGCTACCAATATTGACTACTAATTGAATAGATTTAAATTAAAAAAAAAACAACTATTTAACTTTACAAAACTAAGCAGAAGAAAAAGAACAATGTAGTTTGAGGATTGAATTAGCTGCTTTATTAAGAGTGTAGTGTTAATCAAAGAGCAGGATGTCAGCCTTTTTAACACACACAGCATGAACACAATTACTTCAGTGTCAAACAGCTGCAAATTAACAAAAAATCCGAACTGCGAAAGAGCAAGCCAGAGTTCCAGCATCTGCAGGAAGGAGGGTGATTAGCATCGACAACAAGTGAGAGCCAAATTAATTTAAAAGCGGCTGTTGAGTGTTGTTCATCTGCATTCGGATTTTACTTTGTAGTTATTATAAAACTGTGACTCTGTGCGGGCTCCATGGCGCAGGAAATTTCTCATTTCTCCAGCATCCACTGAGGTCGTCTCTTATAAGTGCCTTTAATATTTACAGGCAGAAACTGTTTAATGCTGAAAAGATGAATGTTCTGGTGAATATTCATGTAACCTTAAAAAAATTATAATAATTTTACCTTACAAAAAAAAACCATGTTTAGTACTTCAAAAGTCCTTGAAGGTTTCATCAGTAAAAGCAGAACAGATGGCATTGGACACGCTATCCTTGGGTGCTTTCTGCTAAGCGGTTTTGCACTTGAACGTTTCACCATCATCAAACTAAGAGGAGCACACAAAGAACATAAACTAATGCAGTTGGAATTGTATCTGCTTGGGAGACAAAACCTGGCGCCTGTGCTATAAACGAAGAAAGGCAACGGAGGCGCTGGACTGCGGACAATATTCGAATACAAAGAAAAGATTTTTTTTTCAAAATTAATGCAGCTTTCACGTTCAAATCATGTAAATAACTGCATTGGAAGAACTCATTTCTTCAGACCTTAGTCTTTCTGTTTGCCTGTTTTCTGCCAGCTGGTTTAAATTGCATTAAGTAAATATTCTGCTGGTTATCAAGGTTGTTTCAAACCATTTAAGCAGTGATGGAAAGTAATGTGTGTTTGTACATGTTTAAGTTGTTATGACACTCAGTATTTCTACTTTGTCAGGAGTTTGTTTTTATAAAAGTAGTGTACTGAGTTATGATTTCAAGTAAATTGTATGTTGGTAATAGCTATGTGTCAGGCGAAATTTAAGACCTTTTCCTTAGAATAAGCACTTCCCTTTATGCCAACTGTATAAGGAACGAACTTATAGTTAAACAAATCCAAACAAGACCACCTTGGCAGGACGGGATTAAACACACTTTTCAGTCATGGTTGCAACATTATAATTACTAAACTACAGTAAACTAAACCGACTAACTAACTGGACTAATTAAACCACAGAAGCACAACAAACGATAATCACTAACAACACAACAAGACTAATATAACCCACAATAATGGCCTTGAAAGTCCCAACAGCCCAATTCAATTCAACTTTTGCAGAACCAGACTCAAAGGTGGCGGCTTCCCGCTGGCCGGTTGGGGTGAGGGGACGGAGGAGGGGAAGGGACAGGACAGACAGACAGATTGGGGGAGGGGATACAGACCCTGGTTCGGGCAGGGGTAGGGATAGGGAACCCAAACACCCATGGTGCATTGCAGCACTGCAGTAGAGCACAATTTCATATCAAAGAATGCCATAGTTTAGTGGGGATGGTACCTGACAGTAGAGGTTTTTGGGAAAGTCACAGCACTTGTGGCTGAACCATTCTGAGTTTCACTGCCACAGCAATTTCATTTGTAAAGTTGTTCCTTTCAATAAGAGCAATTACCTTGAGATTTATATCCCATCGTCTTTCTTGCACTGCTCAGGAGAGACCTTTCTCCCGCTGTCAAAAAAGGAACTAAGTAACTTTTAGTACATTTTATAGGAGTGACTTTTTACTTGTATTTGAGTACATTTTTAGAGTGGTAACTTTACTTGTACTTGAGTAAAATGTCATCAGTGTAATTGTACTTTTACTTGAGTAGAAGATTTTAGTACTCTTTCCACCTCTGTATTTAAGGATACGATACAAACTGGAACTGCCTCATATGACTTTGGAAAACTTCTTTTTACCCATACTGTCAACATTAGCTAGTGAGTGCATGTTGCCTTGTTTTTGACATTATTGCAGTAAAAAGTGAAGAGGAAGCAGAGAAGTGAAGCAACATTCTCAGAGATCTCCTGACCCTTACCTAGGTCTTAAAGTTCATGATAAAAAGAAATACAGTCATGGCCAAAAAGAGTTTTCTTCAGAGGGGAGGGGACCTTTGTCTTATAGACAGAAGACTTTGTCCCAAAGGAGAGCCGGTACGAATCCATTGTCGAGGGCCTCCAGAGGAAAGTTTAGGCAGCACAACCAACTGGGTCCAGATTTGGAATTGGCCCAGGATCACTTTAAGAGAATACTCTAAACTAAAACTAATCATACTTTATTAAATCCTTGTATTCCACATTGAATCATCCTTTTAGTAGGTTGCGGTGGGCAGCGGCACCCTGGGACCTTGAGGACCCACAATGATGACATGTCCACTGCGGGGATTGAACCTGTGACCTTCTGGTCGTAAGCATGCAGTAGTTGCTTTTAGTTTTTATGCATCAAATATTTGGAACAAACTATGAAAAGTGCAGCATGGCTCCAATTCTGATTTCCTGTCTATTAGATTCTGAATTTCATTATAGAGTCATTTTATCTTGGACATGTTGATCTTCTGACATTTCTCGTCAACATTCTCCTTGATATTGCTCTCGCCAGCTGAACATGCTTGATTTGCCTGGTTGCTGAACTATGCGGTAAAAACAAAGTTGCCTTTGATTGGATTCAATGGGAAAGAAGATGTGTGGACGTCGTCATTGAGCCAAAATTCCACAAAAACCTATCAGTCACCTATTGTGTTTTGAGTAATCTGACAGAACATAAGACCTTTGACTCTCCTCCCGAGCTCTGATTTCAGTCTGTGTAGAATCAAGCCCGTGACTGCCACATTGGTGCAATCACCACTCGTTTCAGGAATTCTGATTTGCTGTTTTATGAATGTAGTTGCTGCCGCTTCCAGAAAATCAGCCTGAATCAAAGCCAGAAAAGAAAAAAAATATATATATATACCACAGTAAAACCTGCGATCGCCACCCAGTGCAAGGAGTCAAAAGCTTTGCTCCCACCACTGGGAGCTGGGAGCCGACTGCAGGGTCGTCTGATCTCTGACCGCTCCAGCACAGGTAAGACTTAGAAGAAGTCCTTGAAGACCAACACTTAATTGGGCACATGTGGGAGTGATCTGAGACCACATCAAGAGGCAGGAGATGTCATGTGGTTCAGGGCCCACCGTGAGAGCAATGGAGGGGCGGCTGAGAGATGAATGAGAGTGTCGCTGCCCCCTCTGGAGCAGGTGTGCAGGAAACAATGAGTGCATCCTGTGTATGTTCTTTAAAGCCTATTGCATGTGGCAACATTTTACGGAAATCCAATGAGAAACTTGTCCTATTCAAATACACTTTGTGATCATGAATTAGATGTTTTTATACATGGTTTTTCCACACTTATTGTATATATGAGCTGTGTGTCTCGTAGGTGTCAAGACAAGAGAGACAAGTACTGCACTGCGAGTATTTTAGGCTGTGTTTACAACTTTTTCAAGCGAAAACGCAAAACTTCTGTTACGTTTAGGTGTTCCTTTCCATGACGACGGTGCTGGGAGCCACTGAAAACACAACTTGTTATGACCGTGGAACTTTTTGGACAATGCTCCAACTCCGTCGGGCTTCGTCTCCGTTTAGACGCCACTGCGCATGCACACCACAGCCTTAGTAAATAGCGAAGAAAATGGATCGGTGGATTGATAAAAGGAAACATGAGAACATCGACACATCAGAGACATCCTAAACATGCTCCCATCTAGCTGTGGAGGCATCATTTTTTTTGATGAATATAAATAAGGCCGCCTAAATGGAAGCACAGGTGTTGCGTGAAAACACTTTTCAGCGAAAACAAAGTGAGACTACTTGAAAAAAAAGAAGAAAAAAAAACGCTTCAGTGCCAATATTGGTGTGAGCGAAAATCAATAAAATGCATTTACAGCACATTTGTTTATAGTTGAATGCTATACTTGAGTAAATGCTCCAAATGCATTATGCCCTTCTCACACACACACACACACACACACACACACACACACACACACACACACACACACACACACACACACACACACACACACACACACACACACACACACACACACACACACACACACACACACACAGGTGCTTGAGCTCCATCAAGAATAACCTCCATACAGTTTCTGGCCCAACAAATGGACAGAGTGAGAAGCGGATCGAACCGCCAACCTTGAAAGTAAAGGACGACCCGACTGACCACCTGAGCACACATGGCGTTAATGCCCCTGATACCACTTATGTAGTATCAGCAGAGGAATATACAATAAAGAAAGTGTCTACATGGGTTTGTGTACCCTCAGTAAAAGAGTTCTTTATATCATGTAAGCGTGAAATGTAAGCAGAGAGAAACTGAAGACACTGAACAGACACACAGTCAAAGTATTTACAGTTTTAATTGGGATGGCTATGTTTCTCAGCCTACAGATTTCATATTTGAGGCATCAAAACTATTTTTAAATGTGTTAACATTTGATTTGAATTGTATGATATGTTTTCAAGCTCATAAAAACCATAGCTCGTGTTCCCTACATTGGACAAACAGTTTATAGATGGTAGAGACAATTTCTTTTTTTTCTCAGAGTGTGACTGCTCTCAATAGCTCTGAAACTGTTCTTTGTTTGAAAAAAAAGAGCAAAACTCAGCCAGCTTAGAGGAGCCTAATCAATTAATAGCTCCAAACAAAGAGTCCTGCATTAAAGTCAATGTGGTTTGCTCATTCTTCATCCAACAAAAACACATTTCCTTTGGTTTTCATAAATTGTCGATTGTGGATCAAGTAAGTCTTCTTGAATAAGCAAAGGTATGTCCGGGTCTTGAACTTGAACTAAATCAACTCGTGTCACATAGGTCCACTCACATCTTGCAACATATGAAGGTAGATTCATCAATCAGGAGTGAAAGTGGCAACTGGAGCTCAGATGTTCAGGCAGCTTGAAATACATAGTATTAGCTGTTGTTAATTTTTATACCAAGAAGCCCACAAGTACATTTAGTATACCAACAGCAACGTGGCTTGATAGGAAACTGATGGTGTTTCTGCTGTAAAACTTACATTAACTGTATTTTACTTAAAGCAAAGTGTACTTATTTGCTCTGAGGCCCTGAATGTGGACCGGCACCAGTTTAACCACAGTTATCTTGAAAAAGTTTAAAAAGTACTTTACTGATTAATTGTTTTAAAAAGTAACTAAGTTAGATTGCAAGTAACTTTCGAGTTACTTTGAGCAGCTGCCGACAACATGCTCGCCCAATCTCAACATGAAAATGATCACTGCCTCCTGCACCATGTTCATACATATTCTAACCTTTGGCCTTTATTCTTTGTTGTATTTATGTCTGACTCAAGGTTTTATGATCAGATTGTTACTATTACTGGTATTTATTTACCCGGAGATATAGTTTGTAGTCTGTTGTTGCACTATTTATCCATTTATTTATCTATTTATTTGCACTACCTGCTCTATGCGACCTTTTAATTGCCCCCTCCCCGGGGGAACGAATAAAGTGATTGATTGATTGATTGGAAAAGAAAGGGGGGTGGGTCTGATGGCAACGTTAAGGTTTATTGATGATGTTGGTTTGTTCCCATTCTGTTGTGTTACCTGAACGCACTGTCCCGCAGAACTCGTCCTGCGGGACGCTACAATAGTAACGCACAGTAACTTGGAGAAGTAACTTTAGTCTGACTAGCAGTTTGGAAATAGTAACGAGTTAGATTACTCGTTACTGGACAAAAAAGTGGTCATGACGCAGTAACACGTCACCGGCATCACTGACCAGGATCAGAGGTCTTGAACGTTCACCAAGACCAGGACGAGGAGAACCAGGAGCATCAAACGGACAAACCCGACCACTCAAAGTTGTTACTGATGATGTTGAGTCCTTCTCCTCGGTCGAGCAGCCCTCTGTGTACTCCAGCAGTCGTGTACCAGAAGTGGTTCACGGCAGCGCAGAGCCTTCACATACCGTTTGCATATGAAATAGGCTTTATGGCATTTATGAAATACTCTTATCGGTTACTCGGTATCGGAAAGTAGCTAAATGTTATCTGTGGATCCCCAGTTGTAATATTTGAGATTCTGAATTGTCAGGTGTTTGTGAAAGCCACAGACCTGGAGCCATCGGGAAAGACCAGCATCCCGCAGCCGTTGAAGAGGCCGTTCTCGAACTGTCCGGTGTAGCACGTCCCGTCGCTGAATGTCAGCTGACCAAGGCCGTGACGCAGACCTGGAGACAAGAAACTCGATCAATCTTCTGAGGATGTTCAGAAGCTCCAGAAAGCAAGATGTGACTTCACGATCACCAATATTCACTTCCACCTGTTGGATTTCCCATTTTTGTATAAGTACTTCAACCGACCACACAAAATCACACGATTCTCAGAGGTTTTCCAAACATGGTAAATCGCTGTGAACAGAATGGAGGAACGGAGCTAATGAGAGGGAGCACCGGGAACATCTGTGAAGGTAATCCATTAAGCAGCGGCCCCCGTCTTGCTCGATTTTCCCTCAAGTGGTGCCAAGTCTTCATTGTGCACATTTTTGCTGGAATCTAATTAGTTAAAATAGTTTGGGGAGAAAACGAGCTACTTCAGCAGCTAATAGGGACTGAACGTGTGTGGACACATCCCTTTTAAATGCACTGAGCTTTCTTCTGATGGCGGGAGCGTCTAATTATGCACAAATATTTCTGAAATGTGTGTTTCGTCGGTGATTAGTAAACCTCTGAGACTCAGCCTTCTGACGCCTGCATCCCAACTTTTTTGAGATGAGCTGTTGGGTTTTAAACTCCTTAGTTGGTAGTAAAGAAAATTGAGCTGGGAATAGATTCGCCCAATTCATTCCATCTCGTTTTTAATTCAATTTAACACTCATTTAAAAAAAAAAAAAAAAAAGTCTCATTAGTCTCACTAGTGCCTCTGTAATACTTCGGCGCACTGCAGGAGCCGTTTCTTTTTTTTGACAAAAGGTGTCTGAGGCAGGGAAATAATGAGACTTTAATTTGGTATTTTTAGGTGGCAAATTGGGAAATTAATGAACGGCGCTCGCAGAGAAAATGTGACTCCCCTCCTTTTGCTTTTTCACCTGTTAAAAATGTTCCCAAGGAGGTGAGACCCAGTTTTTCCCTCTAATTCCGGTGCTTATTTGCAGCAGAAGCACGGCAGTCGAGAGCGACGCGGGGAGAGAACGAAGCGAGTGTTCCTTCCTGCCGATCTTTATTAGCAGGAAAAGCTGGATGTGATTCCTCGCGTGGCGGTGGACAGGCTTTACTGGGAGCTCGCCAAGTGGTGCGGGGCTGAAGAAGTGAGGAGAGGAGCAGAGGATGTGCAAGAGGAATGCTGTGAGCTGAATGGGATGCTGCTCAGCAGGGGGCGAGAGGCAGGGCCGTCCCCTGCTCCCAGCTAATGGCAAAGTAAATTAGGCGGTCCATCTGTCAGGGCTGCTTAGGGTGCTGCCCTCTGCCTAATCTCAGCAGGGTTTTCACAGGAGATTTGGAAAGGAGATTTGGCCACAACTAAATCTGGAGCGCTGCATTCCTTTTTCCTTAAACATTGTGCATGAACATTTAGTCTGGAACTGTGTGTGTGTGTGTGTGAGTGTGTGTGGCTTTCTTTTTGTAGTGCAAAATCTCATATGGACCAAAGCACCAGCAATGCTGGTTTTACGTGTCTTTAAGTCCCCGGATGTGTTTTTTTATGGCAGAACTTGCAATTTGATGAAGTTGAATTTCAGGATTATTGTGAACGTTTGGAGCCTGATTGAGGCCCCGTTGACTTTGCAATGTTTTCAAGCGAAACCGCAACACTTTTGTTGCGTTTTGGGCCTCCGTTTACAGGACAACGGTACTCAGAGCCACTGTCAATGCAACTTTTTGAAAACAGCTCCCAAGCTGGAACTTTTCGAAAATGGTCGGGATCCGTCATTGTGTAAACGTGTTAAAACGTTTCTGGGAACACTCAGAGCATTCCAAGTTGAAAGCAGAAACGCTGCTACTGTGCATGTGCAGCAAAGCTGCAGTAAACAGTTCTTCCATAGAAATGTTGGCCTCCAGAGTGACATTAAGTACAATAATCTATTAGAAGAAAGTTTTCCCAGTGTTTTAGAGATCTGGCAGACTTTCCTGGATTTCCACATCCTATGCGTGTCACATAAGTCGATCAACTTCCACACCATTGTACTCACAATATTACGTTTGTATGTTTTTATATGTGCAAACACTTAAAGCTCCCTATTGTATTTGGTGAATTGAAAAGTTACGGTCCAGAGAATGTATCATGTGAATTAGCAGACACAACTACTTGTTTGTAAAACATCTCTATGGAGATTGAGATATGTTCTTGTTTTTCAGGTTAAGTCAGATAAAGGGTCAGAGGGAGGTACTTAGTTGGGATAGAGTTCAGGTAAAGGTAAGTTAAAGTGCCTCTAATCTGCCATTGGTTGGAACCTAAAAGTAATGTGGAACAAAGGTGAGTATGTATTCCAAATCATGGGGTCTGACCAACTGTGTCCTTTATCCAAAGCTAAAGGTCAGGATCGAGTTTTAGAGATAAATCAAGTGCACTTGTGGTATTTTCGGGATTGTATAACCTCATTTCCACTGCGCAGTATGAGCCGGTACGGGACATTACAGTATGGCACAGCGTAACCAAATCTGCTGCGTGGTTCCACCGCAGAGAGTCCAATTAAAATGTAGTGATATTATATATATATAAAATCTGTGATAAATTTGACTCATGTTTTCTTAGCTCGTGTTTAACAAAATGAAATTTGGCGTAAACACCACTGCCACCTATATATACTTTTTTTTGGGGGGGTCTTTTGTCAGATGTATTTAACACTTATAGTCTAGAATATACGGTATTTGGGATGTTTGGTAAAGAGTTGTGTTATGTCAACTGATGGTTTACAAGGATTGCTGTAAAAACCATCTCACTTGGTGAAGTTTGAAACGTGGGATCAAAAAAGAATATTTTGCATATTTTTGTAAGGTAAATATATTTAGTTTTTAGGCTGAAGCTACAATTCTCCTTTGGTCGGTGTTTAGTACTTACCGTATTATTTGTATGAAGAATCGATTTTTTTTTTTGCTGTTGGGCTGGGGAAGTAAAAATTAACTGGCACATACCATCTGGAACCACTAGATGTCAGTGTATGACAACCGAATGCTGCTACAGCATCAAAGAAATAAACTCCATTACTACTCTTTTCGACTGAGAGCAAAAAAAAGAAAAACCTACACAGCAGGTTTTTTTATCTTCTTCATGGCAATTTTTTTTTAACAGATGTGACTCAAAGTCCATAAAACACACATCAGAAGAGCTTATTTGCTTTTTTTTTAAAGGTTCGTATATACAGTGGTTTTGGTTATAGATTGTCAATAATCTAGCAAATTAATGTAAATCAATGCAATGTCCCCCAAAAAAGCATAAAACCCACATGCGTGTTTCGTGCCCAAGCTGGACCACATTAAGCGTGTATGGCTGAAACAAAAAGATGACCAACAGCAGCTCAAATCCTGCTCTTCATTTTGCCGGAGCCGTGATGAGCGATCGACACCCCGAGGCCACAGACTAGCTGTTGGAATCTAACAATCTGTTGAGTGTCAAAGTGACCGCAGTCATCTGACAACAAACACCCGCAGTACCAGTGTCATTCATGGAGCATTCAGTCAGCGGTAAAATGAACGACAGCAATGATTGAGAGGAAATCACGCCACAGCAATGTCAGTACTTTCCAAACCACCATTAAGTCAGTTGGGATTTTACTGAAGGGACAGATTATCGGCGAGGGACAGTAATTTCCTCTCCTCGGGATTTGATCCTTCCAGACATACTCTAATCTGTCGTTCAGCCTCATTGTAACGCCTCCCTCCGATCTCCAGTTGGGTCGCGGTCCCTGGCTAATTATGGTTCAGCTGAATTTGTCCGGCTTTTATGTCAATCAATAGCGGTAATGCACAGATGTTAAATGACCGCATGGGCAGAGTACAGCAGTAAATGACTTCTGGCTGTGTCTCGACTTGTTGTGAAAGTACCCGACCGGCTTCCTGTAACCTGATCGCTCCCAGTTCTGTCTTCAACCAGCGCTGCGCTCAATTATTCATGCGACACCATAGACCTCTTGTCTGACACACACCTTCGTGTTTGTCTGCAAACAGTGACTTTGCATGCACGGACGCAAAAAAAAAAAGACGCGTCGCGTGATGCGCTCCAGCGACGAACCGCAGACTCACTTTCGAGCACATGACCTACGTCAGCGGTGATCAATTATCTCCATGAAAAATGACTGAATCTTTCGGAGCACGTACTTTAGAAAGAAATAGTACTATATCAAAGAAACGGAAGTAGATTCCCTGCAGCATTTCATGTTTACAGCTGAGGTGGAGCAACTTGAATTCAGTGTGAAAATTTAATGAAGTAAAAACACATTACACATAGTTCAGCTTGTAGATGCGAAGTCAAGACTTTAATTAAGTTGAGATATTTTGTTATGACAATTGTACTGAGCAAACACCAGTAAATATGTTTAACCCTTCGTAGGGTTCTCCTAATAAACTCCCTCCTGTGCCATTTTTATCGAATTAAACCTGTTGAAAATAATTAAATTGAATAAAATCACCTATACATTTATCCAACAAACCTCCCATTTCATTTCTGCATAAGCTTACCTGTACACTGTCCACTGTCAAATCATAAAATATATTATTTTCCCAAAATAGAACTTATTGATATCCTGGAGTTTACGTTGAGTCAACCAATAATGTTTATTTTGGAAGAAAAAGACAAAAGTGTCAAAAAGCCACTTGCCTGAAAGAGTTCACTTGATTGATCTTATTTCTACTTTCTAAGCTTTAGAGTCTCACATCAGCTGCAGTAACACATGCCCAATCCTAATGAGTTTCATTAGGTTTTTAAATGCAACCTTAAAGTGATTCAATGAAGTCAAATCAACGTTACGTTTACAAGTGCACGTTTTTGTTCAACAGGAAAGTAAATATTGAAGTGTTAGCGGGATGAAGACATTTGAAATTCAAATTAATGTATTCAAAACATTTGAAAATTATGAGTATATAATAATTATACATTTAATTTAATCATCAATTTATTGATTATATATTATAACGAAATGATCAGAAATAATAAAACAATAACATTCCAATTTTAATAATTAATGATATGTTATTACACCTCATATTTTATCATATAAATCATATATTATTATGATGCATCCTATGTGTGTGTATCTATATATATATTCAGAATTGCCGTTATTTATAGGTTATTATGCCTTCTTTCCTCTGGTCTGGTTTTTGACCTGAACTAAAATGACTTTAACACCCTGATTTAGGTTTCAGGCCCCGTTTACACGACAACATTTCACGTGAAAACACCTAATCCTACGAAAGAGTTTTAGGGCCACTGAAGAAAAAAAATAATTCGGAGAGTGAAAAAAAAAAACGACCTTCATGTGCTTCAGAAAAAGTCAAAAATCAAAGTCGAGATTTTTTTTTTCACGGAGAGACGTCTATCCATCCCCGTAGATGTGAAATCACATTAAATCACTTAATTGTGACTATGTAGGGTTGCTTACTGCTTATGGACATGTGATTTCACACAGGACTTCCTTGATTAATAAGAACACATTTAAATAAGCAGCCCGGGATCCGTGTCTTTGTCCTTCGTATTCGACAAACTTCCACGACGGAACAACGCTGCAGGCTGCAACTGTCTCTTCTAGTCCTGATACTGATGATAACTGCACCGTGTTTATGAGCTAAATTCTGTCCTGAAGCATCTTTTCACCACTTCATTAAACCGCCTGATATGCATTTTGAGGAAGCAGTCACACGCGCTGGCATGTGGATGGACGGACTTTTTTTCACTGTGAAAAAAAAAAATCTCGACTTTGATTTTCAACTTTTTCTGGAGTGCATGAAGATTTTTGGGGGGGTTTTAGCCTCCGAATTTTTTTTTCTTCAGTGGCCCAAAAACTCTTGCGTATAATCCATTTTAAAAAAGTGTGTTTCTACTGCAGCAGCGGACACAGAGACAAGGATGTCGTTAGTATGCCGGGCCACACGAGGGCGCTGTTGCTTGATTTTGTAATGAAACTACACAGACGTGTGTAGAGAACAATACGCTATAAACATGAAGAAAATGGAGAGCACCCGACATCCGTATGGACTGATGACACATCGGATGCTATCAGGGGTGAGTCTCAACTATTAAAGTACTGATCTGGACGATACAACTAGAATATAGACCGCGGGTCGTACCACTACGCGGCCGCCATGTTCGTTTACAACTGAATGAGCAGGAGGGAGGGGGAGAGATGTGCATGCGCAGTAACAGGCTCTGTAGCCTCCGGTAGTCTCCGCAGGAGGGAATAGCGGCCGTGAAAGAATCTTTCCACTTTGGGAGCCGGATTAAAAACTTTGCAGATACAGTGTAACCGCACACTGGTGTCGTGTAAACGGACCCCCCCAAAAGAGAAGAAACTTTTGCGGATACACTCTAATTCGTCTGTATAAGTCTTGTTGTCTGCTTCCTTTATAACAATTATAGGAATAGGAGTTTTACAGAAGTATAATGAAGTTATTTGTACTTTAAAGACTAACTTTAAATAGAAAATAATGCTATTTTATGCAAAAATAACTTAAAATGAAGCTTGTTTTGTATTTATTATGATTTATTACATGACGTATTTTGTCATGTGATCAAATATTTTGTAATATTTAGCATTTTTCTAGAAAGAGGATTCATTTTTCATCATGTAATGCAAGGAATCCCTTACACACACACACACACACACACACACACACACACACACACACACACAGAGAGAGACTGCTGTGAAGTAAAACCCGAGCGTATCGGCGCATCGCA
The DNA here is from genome assembly GCF_963383615.2 of Lipophrys pholis. NCBI lineage: Eukaryota > Metazoa > Chordata > Actinopteri > Blenniiformes > Blenniidae > Lipophrys > Lipophrys pholis. Next base: position 11,721,869 of record NC_137628.1, read on the forward strand.
GCCAAACCAGTTTAACAGTTTGTGGTTAATCATGCAGAGAGCATATGTTTTTCCCCGCAGCCTCTCGCCTGCCTCACTGCCAAACTTTTGTTCTGCGTTTAACCTTGCCCTAAAGGTTGTCAAAGTGTTTTTGTCAAAGTGCAAATACTGGTTTAGGTAGTGTGATATCCTGTCTCAGCGGGCTCACTGGCACCAGATGGTATATGTGTGTGTGCACAGATTAGTTACTGACTTCACTTTAACACCTTTTTCCTTAGAGGTTTTTTATTTTTTTTTATTTTATTGCCTGTTAGATACAATCTGTTTTGTGTGAGTGCTCAAGTTCATTTAAAAAAAGAAACACATTTTTTTCACCCACTTCTCCACCCAATCTGACATTAAATCCCACATTAATTAAAAGCAGCCGAGATTTTTCTATCACAAAAACTGGCATCCTCACTATTGCTTTATTCTAATAACTCCGTGAGTGAGCAGGCCAATGGAAATACGCTTCATTGTTGGTAATAAACATGCTCAATTATCCTCTCCTACTCAGAATAGAAAGGTGCATTTTACATTTTTGCTGTAATTTTCTCGCGAGGAGGCAACCAGGAAGATGATTTAGGCCATCAATGTTTTTGTAGAAGTATTCAAATCGTGTCATTTTTAAACCTGTACGACTTGAGGCCCCGTTTACACGGCTGCGTCTCAAGTGAACATGCATAGTTTTTGCATTTTCGATTCAGAAAAGTTTTGCGTTCACGCTGCAACAATTTGAAAGCGGTGTTTGTTTACACCGAAACGGCAGAAATGCTTAAAACAATGTAGGGCGCTTCCTGCCAGTGTAACTTTATGCTTGTTTTTGCTCCGGAAAATTGGAAAAAAATAGTGTAACATCTCCACAGTTGTTATTGTTGAAATGATTCGATGATGACTTACTGTTGGTTCCTATTCTTTTATGTTAGTTGAACGCGCCATTGGAGCGAGTTGGCCTGTGATTGGCTGAGCGTGGGGATGGGAGGCGGGTCAGGTGGGCAAGCCGGAGGAGCCCGGTTGGAGGAAAAGGAATAGAGGAGCAGCCAGGTTAATCTATGTCTGTTCCGTTCAGTATTAAAGCGGCTTCACATTCAAAAAACTCGTCCTGCAGGACACTACAATAGTAACGCACCGTGACTTGAATAAGTACCTTTAATTTGATGACTGGTTTGGGAATAGTAACGCGTCATATGAGAGCATCACTGACAGAGAAAGACTCCAACAGGTTGTGTTTTCCCGTTTACACGGAGAAGTAGTTGGAGAGTTTTCAAAAAGTTCCCTCTTCAGTGCTTCCAAGCATCGTTATCGCATAAACGGGCCCTGAATGTCCACTTTCAGATGCAGGTGATGATGATCAAGTTGTAAAAAATCACAGGTACATTTCATTTATATTCAGGTTCATGCTAACCTCAAGGCTAACTGACAAAAAAATTAAAATACAGCTTTTCTTGAGACACGACGAGGAATCAAAAGTGTAGCTTTTACCTCACTGGTGTGCGTGAGATAGCAAGCATTTCTCCACGGTTGCATGTGGAAGAGAACATCAATGTAACGTAGCAGCGAATACACGTTCTCATGCTAAATGCTAAAGGTACTTGGTCAAAGCCTTGTGTACTGCTTCTAGAATTCTGGGTAAACTAAAAGGAGCTCGATTCGGATCTCGTATCAGTTAACTCGTTTTGCTCATGCGTCTGACGTCCCAAGGTTTTCAGATTGAAGAAAGAAAGCTTTCAACGTCAAGGCCAACAACAAATCAGCCTATGCAGCAGGTGGACACTCAAAACTGTTTGTAGACGCTACAGTATTTCTGAGGTGAAAGCATGTTGTGGTTAGCGTGTCCCTGGTTCCGGTCCAATACTGGACCCTTTTTTTGGCCCACCTGTGAGGAATTTGCTTGTTCTTCCTACTTTGTTTTTTCAGGGTACTCCTGCTTCCTCTGTGCATCACGCGTCCCTGTGATGGACTGTCCAGGGTGTCAAAGACCCTGAGTTGGGTAAAGAAGATCCATGGAAGCAACTGAAACCATAATAAGGTATTGGTATTATTCTCTACATCATCAACCCTGTGACGTTACATGTCGTGCAGATAGAAGGTGCTGCGGTAATCGTCCATTGTCTCGCATCGTTTCCTTGCTACTGTTGCGAACGTGAAAGCACACTGAAGAAGAAGAAGAAGAAGAAGAGAAAAAAAAGAAGCTCTTGACAGTGCGCAGTTCACAGGGGAGCTCCTCAGCAGGCGGTTCCTATCAGGGACTTCACAGAACTATTTCCCTATAAAAGCGCCTCTTGAAGACCGTCTTTGATGGCTGGCTGAATATTTGGCCTTATTGTCTGCTGCACAATGATTGAGCGCCTCCCTGATGGTACTTTGTCATGGATAATCCAAACACGTAGAACGGCCAAAATAATTTGCACAGTCTCTCTGTAGGACATTTGTGGGATAATGGAATCGCTCCATGGTAACTGGGATATTATTAGGCAGCGGTTTGCAGTTTAAACAGTGAGGAAGCGGGGGATGTGCTCCATTTAGATGAGGCCGGAGCAGACCAAGAGCGATGCAACAAACAAGACCAACCTCCTCAGTTTGGTTCTCTTCGTGGTTTCCAATTTAATCTACTTCCTTATAACCTGATCACCAATCTTCTCTTCATATAGTTTGATGGATGAAAGGTAATCACAGTGATGGCTGCCACTGCCATGTATTCAATCGATAAAAGTCACATAAATGTAGTAAAATCTGTTAGAAACCTTTATCTTATTAGACTGATAAAAACTGTTATCTCCCCTCATTTACACAAAATCTGCTTTACATCACTGAGTACTGGGAGAGACGGCCATAAATGAGCCATAAAGCGAGATCATTTGCTTTTCGTTCTTGATATTTATTTAATAAATGGACATCAGACTCAATCATCTCTATGGCGTCGCCCTGAGCCATTTGAAACCATTAAAAAAAAAGACACTTTTTTCCACATAAAACGACATGGCTATTTGTGGGTCAAGATAGCCGCGAGAATGGTTTCCTTTGACATGTACATACACTATATTCAGCTTTGAGCCCCATCACCCAGACCCCAGGATAGGAACCACTACTTGGACTGGGTTTTTTTTTTTTTTGCATTTGTTTACAACGACGGACACATATTTGCCCCATAATAACCAGTAATCGTGCGTAATACTTCTTTTCCTGCCCTTCCACAGAAGAACAGAAGACCACAAAAGATAGTCCAGTTTTACTGTACTTTGCATCAAGTGTTGACAAACTATCTGCGAGTAGTTGCCACAACGTGAGTAATGGAGGTCATCACTGGAAAAACACTTTTCCACCACAAAGTAGCGCTGCTCTCATTGACCCGGCTCGTACAACAAATAACCACCACCAATGTTGTGGTCGGTTGAGTTTATTTCGAAGAAAGTGTAGCTTCTATATTGTCTCGTAGAAAGCTGCAACACTCGTGCTGGATTTCTTCAATATAAATGACCTGAAGCCACTATTTTATAGGAATTGATATCACCCTAAAGATGGGAACTGAACCGTTTCCAGCTATTTTTGGAACAAGGTGCATGCTTCCTATTATTCTATGTATCCGCGTGGCTCTTTTCAAGGAGTAAATACATTTTTCACACTTTTTAAACTGAATTTTGTCAAAAGTCAATCAAAAAAGTATGCCAAGAATGTATAAGAGGAAGACAAGCTGGGGCTCAACACCCCTGGCAGAGATGGAGAGAGCGGTCAATGATGTCTGGGCTCAAAAGTGCTTGATGGTTTTTAGACTAACTTTCTTTGTTCTCACAAGTTCTAAACTGTTGGTTAGCACAATATGCTCAGGTTTATGTTTTAAAACTCAGATTGTCAGTTCACTCCCAGGTGGCTCAACTTACCCAATGACTTCGTTCAACTTACCCCTCACCCGGGGTAAATTGAGCCACAGGAGCACTTTTATTTGACAAGTTAGTATTTTGGGCAGCTTTGACAGATATGCATTGTGATCATGTCATTTGATAGCAGACATCCTGAAATGAAGGTATACCTGTATGTTTTCATTCCATCTCTGAGTCATTTTTCCTTACCTCCAGGACAACATAAGTATAAGGTGGTTCATCTTACCCCACTCTCCCCGATCCTCTTTTAAGTCTCTTCTTAAAACACGTTTTTAAAACTTGCTTTTTTAAACTGATGTTCTCTTGTTTTAGTTTCTATTTCTTCTGATCAAGATTTGTATGTTCAGTATTTTATTGATATTCATTTTACTGTGGTTTTAACGTACAGCCTTTTGTAACCCAGTTTTGAAAAGTGCTATACGAACAGCTATTATTATTATTATTATTATTGTTACCATTACAGAGTCTAAATAATTAGAGGGCTTATGCAATGAAGGACTTGCCTTAAAAAACAACAACACACAGCATCAACTAGTGGCCTTGCATGAAAACTACAGTGTTTTAAACACTTCTAGAATTACCATATACGACGATTGTTAGCAAGATTTCTGCACGAGTTTTCGAAAACGAAAAAAATAACAAAAACATGTCCAGCTTTGTTGTTGAAGAGTATTTAAAGGCTCAAATATGTTCATCTTCTGCCTTCACTACAGATATCATAGTAAATGTAGTCATACCTCTGATAACCTGAGGGGCAAAGTTGCAGTGTCTTGGTGTGGGTCTGCAGGGGCGTTTTCCCCCGCATGCAAGCGCACTGCATCTAAATATGGCCCACTTTGTGGGCGTGCGGGCAACTCGACTGCGTCTCGCTCAGAAGAAGCTTTCATTCGACCGCAAAGATTTTGAACAGGACAGTGTCTATCGCCGTGCTGCTGTGTGCCGCGCACGCATGCTCCAGCTCGCGGTTAATGAGTGTTCAGTCGTATCTTACTCATGTGCAGCATGTGGCCTCGCTGGTGTGTGAGCATGTAGCATGTAGCATGTAGCACAGCTCGGAGTTGCGCGCTGCACCTGACTGGACAAACGCGTCACTCAGGGCTGTCTGCTCTTGGAGTTCAAAACAAACCACCATGGTGGCTCAGATCCAAAGTTTCTCTGTTATTACTCAAACGGTTCAGTGAAACATATTTCTGAAAAAAACCTTTGAGTTGAGAAATAAGTCGTGCAGTTGCTGAATCTGTCCTCATTTTGGTTACACTACAGCTAGTTTACAACTTTTACGGAAGTCTCGCGATGCGCCGGGCCTCAGTTCTCTGTGCTCCCTTTGAGGAAAGACTGTACAAATGTATGGGAATACAAACAATTCTACGACGTTGAGGTGCCGAGGCTACGGGAAAAAGAAATTTCAGACGACTTGAGTGAAGCGTTCATAAATGTCTTCAACATAAGGCAACAAATTATCCACCCAAACCAGACTTAAAATAAGAATTGGTGTCCCCAGTAGTATTTAACAGTTCCATTGAAGACACTGACCCACTTTAAACCAACAACTTGTACTGTCCTCTATTGTCCCACTGGAGGTATTCATTAACAACCTGCCAATGCTTGAGATGCACGTACCAACTTCCCTTCGAAAAGGAAGCATATTTTAGGTCTTTAAGGTCTTCTACACTCTTAGCTATTGAAGTCTGTGGTGTCGTTATTCCAAAATTCAAAGAGGCCTTTGAGTCTAAAGGGAAATTAAAAAGACCTACACACTTTTTAAAAGAAATAAATCCCACTTCAATTAAAAAAAAAGGGTTATCAATTTCACACAAATGAGGTAGATCATCCAAAAAAAGAATAATTCTTGGACATTTTGTCACTGAAATAACTTTTAATGAAAATATAGGGTGAAACCAAGCAGATGTCAGAGATTGATGGAGAATCTTGCAAGTCAATAAGAATTGATTCTTTTAGTGGCTCAGCTTGTGATACTGTGGTGTCTTACTTCTTCTGTCCAAGAGCACAAAACCAGTGAAAAGAGACGTTATCTTGAAACAGGACATGCCACTAAACTCGGTGTATGACTCTCCTTCGGGGTGTCTAATGATTCAAAGAAGCCTGGCTCCTCTACACATGCTATCTCAGGTTAAGCGTCCCACATTTAGAAGTATTATTCTCTCATTATGCCGTGTTTGCATGCGCCCTGGCTCTGGCTGTGCACCAATGTCCTAATCACATTATAACAACACTTATGCTGCTCATGCAAATGCAGGCGGTGATGGAGGATGGGCGGGTGATGGAGCTAGGTGAGCCTTGCCTTCTTTCCACTCCCCGTGGTACTCCTCGCCATTGGAGTAGGTGAAGGATCCTCGTGTCAGGGTCATGGGTCCTGCAGGCATACACAGCCACACGTGAAAACATTGCATTGTCAAATCCCATTTACCTGCAGCATTGAACGTCAGACAAAGGTGGACTGGGACTTCACTGAATGACGTCTGACCCTGCGAGAGGTTAAATGCTCTTTTTTTTATTGCGGCAGCCTGCAAAGCCATGACGCTCCAGCAAGAAGAACAGGGCCCCTATGGGAGCCAACGCTGTGAAAGCTGTTCAATGCACAGCCTTTGATGGTGGCGTTAGGATACACACCATGCATCCACAGTATGGAGTTCAGCATGTCTTTACACTCTTCTGTAATTCTCTAGGTCAAAGTCCCTAGGTTTCTTCTTCCTGTTGTTGGTTCACTGATTTGTTGTTTGGGTTTCTATCAGATTTTCACTGTTGGATTCAAGGACTTCCTGTTTCTCAATGGTGTTTGGTGAGAGCCCCAAGAAAGCCAAACACAACTCACACAATAATTCATTTTAATCAAAGAGATCATTCAGCTTTAATGTTATGAAACCAAATGGAAGTCTTCTTTATTTTAGAAGGTCAAATGTTCTACAAAGGCTCGCTTGATCTTGATTTTCAGTGTGAATACAGACCGTGAAAGTGGAGTCTCACTATCCTTCTGACTTTTGGGGTTTTGGGCCTGAAGTGCCGGCTCTTCCTACCATTGTGAAGCTGAATTAACCAAGCGTTGGATTGTTCACCCACTAATAGGGAACGTGAGCTGGGATAAGTCCGTTGTGAGATAGGTTAGTTTTAGCCCATTAATGATGTGTTGTTGCAACAGTAAAGGTCTTTTTAAAACGATGGAGCATCGATGATGTGGATGGATTACAGGGTTGCCGCGGATTAATTTAAACTAATGTCATTCATTTTTAATCTATATAAATCAGATTTCTATTTGCATGAGCTGACAGACTCAAGATAGAAGGGACTATATCTGAACTTAACATGTTCATTAAAGAACTTTAGCAGTTCATCTGAACAAAAAAAAGTCTCCTTTTCAAAACAAACATTTATCCACATTTAACAAGTTCCTGTTACTCCCTTTTCACCAGCGACTAAGAGAAACTAACTTGCTGACATTGTCTGAGAGGAGAGATGACCAATTCTTATTTACAATGTTGCTGCAGCTGAGAAGAGTCAGCCGAGTACCAGACGGACGTTTGCTTCACGTTAATGTGGGATTTTAAGCTGGAAGTGCTTCGGTGAAAAGAAAAGTCCTTCCTGCAGAGTGTGCAGAATACTTTGTCAGTCGACTATTCCACATTGTGTTTGTCTAACTCAAATTTCCCATGAAGAGGCCTAACGTGCTGCTTTAGCGTCTTCCATATCGAGTTGGTTCTGTCATTACCGAAACAACTGCCCATTTGCGCATGCGCGGCGGCGGCGGCATGCCAGACTGTAAGTCTACTAGGACAAACTGCCTGAAATGCGTTGTCAGAGAAATTCAGGAATGTCTGCGCTGCAGACGGGTTAAATGCGTTATCATTGACATATCAACTGACATGTGGTTTCTCCACATGTCAGGTATGTAAGAGTTAGACGATCTTTCAATGAACCACATCATCCAATCATCCGTCAGAACACAGATAAATACCCTCCGCCGTCCATTAGGGGAGGCTTCTTGTTGACTTTGTCGTGTTTGTTCTTTTTAGCCTCTGATTCCTGGCCTCGTGCCACCAGGTGTGAAGTAATGTTTTCTAATGATGATGATGATTGTCTGCACCTTTCACGTGGCGGCTTCCTGCCCGGCTCAGTCTGCTTCTGGTGGAAAGAGGCTTCGTCTAAAACGACCACAAGGTTGAATGCACATTTGCCACCACATCTGGTAGCGTTGCTCAGGGAAACCCAAACCTTCATCATCAATTTAAACGCCCAAATATCATCAGATCTCCAATCCACACAATGTTGCTGATCTTTGTTATTTTCCTGTTTTTTGAAGACTGCAAACCAATTTGGATGCATAAGGAAATCTTTGACCCCAGAGAGTTTAAGTTACCGAGAATACTTTCTGTAAAATCTTAACTGACGTCATCAGTTTTTTTTTTCTGCTGAGCAAATGGTGGTAGTGAACAATGGTGACTGAACTCACCTGTCAATCAGCACATTAGCTGGATTCAACCCTCTTATCTCGCCAATATTCAATAAAACATTGGAAAGTGTTGTTAAAGCTTCCACTTTTTCTGATTTTGTTATCAACATTTCCTCAAAATCCCCTCCCGGTCCTGTCTCACTTAAGGCTGGTACACACTACAGGATAATCGGACCGTCAAGTGTGTGGTCTCTAAATCTGTGAAGGTTTGTAAAATCCTGTAGTGTGTACTAGTCTCTGGGAAATCATAGGATACCCCCCGATCAGTCAAGAGGAAAAGGAGCTTTTTTTCTTTTCGCCCATAGAGAGTTGATTTCCTATGAGTTGCACGAAGTGAAGCGCTGTTGGATCATTGAAGGTGAATGAGAAAGAAAAAGGCAGATCTCACTTTAGATTGCACACAAATCTGCATGTGTTTGGATTTCTCTATTTATAAAACTCCTAAACTTCTCTCCTTTCCAACTCCCCGAGCTGCATGAACGCAGTTTATTTACTGTCACAGTTTGTATCAATCTGCCCCCTGCCAATGTCAGGCAGACCTGAAATGCTGCCAGCTGTGGTTTACAGTAATTGGTGATTTTATATCTTTTTTTTAAAGGGAAAAAACTTGTCACTAAATCCAGATAATGGCCACACTTGACTGCAGGTGTCCACATATGTGTGGACATCATTTGCAGAGGATAGCTTTCTGCTTGTTTGACTTTGGCTCACAACAAAGCTGCACTGAAACAACCCGTTTACACAACACTGTTTTCAAGTAAAAACTTTTGTTGCACTTTTGTTGTCTGTTTACACGACACTGGTGCTCTAAGACACTCAAAACGCAACTTTTTGAAAATGGCTTCCAAAGTGGACTTTTTCCCCATTCTGTCTTTTTGGAAACGGGGGGGAAAAGAAAACCTACTTTTCTGAAACGTTGCTACTGCTCATGTGCACAACGGCTGTATTAGATACTTTTTCTGCACAAGTGCGAGTAGATGGACAATAACAATGTTAGCGTCCGGAGTGTCACGACTCCCAGTCCATATTCTCCTGGGACTTGGTAGTTTTACAGTTGACAGTCTTTGTAATAACAATCAAACTTCCGTGTACCGCCATTTTAATGTTCATAGCGAATTGCTCTCTGCGCGCATGTGTGTGTGTGTGTGTGTGTGGTGTCATTACAAAAACAACCAACAGCCCTACCTCGTGGCCTGGCATGCTCACCACATTGTTTTCAGCATTTCTGCCATTTCCATTTCAAAACTTTGTTGTGTAAACAGGACATGACTTAGTATCATTAACTGTCAGATAGCGTCCGTGGGGTGGTTTATTGTTATCATGATTCCAAATAGGGGACCACATCCACACTTGTGATGAGAAAAGCGGCAGTGGCAAAGCTGCTCTCAAACAATGACTTGTCTTTTCCCGATCTTACTCAAATTCCTTTGGTGGCTGTTTGAAAACGCAAGATAAGCTTTATTAGTTGAGCTAACAAAGCATTCACGCTTGCAAATGTGGACCTGGGCTCGTGCACACGCGTCACAAACAGCCAGTGTGACAATGAAAAGCAGTATTGGTATACACTGACTGAACTGGATCATATAAACCTACACATCAATCAAATCAGTTTATTCAGTGCTCATGTAAACAGGACAATCTGATCTTCACGTAAACAGGACAATCTGATCCCGCGGCTGGATAGTGAGAACGTAAGCACAGCCTTTGTAGTGATAAGTGGACTTAATTGTCTCCTGACTGTGTTGAATTGTGTTGAGATCATTTCAGTTTCTAACAAAGCTTCCCACCATGCTGCAGCCATGCTTGTTGTCCTTCTCTGTGGTCTCTCTCCACTGTTTGGAAATGAGCTTGTAGACAAACAGCCGCGGACAGGCGCATCAAACAGACATTTAGGCTCCTCGGTGAGGACGAAGACATCTAAAGGCACATTATTAGGCTGAATAATTGCTGAAATGCCATCAGGCATGCTGTCAGATTAGAGGAGGAGGAGTGTGTATCCCTCCATCTAATGTTGCCACAGTAACGGAGACAGCCCTAATCCCTTTGATCCTGCCGGCATGACGCTGTCAGCCCCCAAAACACACACTCACACGCACACAGACACACACGCGCACACACAGCGAAAATAAAGAAGCAGTTTACCTGTTTCATTAAAGGGCTACTCAGTCGCTTTCTTCTACATCGTTGAAAACAACAGCAATTGGAGGATTTCCGCTCCTCTCAGACACTAATTAGCTCTTTTTTTTTTCTGTTGGTTTCCTGGGCAGAAGCTGCTTCAGCGCGGTGAAAAGACAAACGCTCTGATTGGCTGAGGTTCCTCCAGCTCGATTCAAGACGCGCTCTGATTGGCTGTCGTGACCGCTGTCCAGCCCTCAGCCGGAGACATCTTTGTCGAGGGCAACGGGTTCAACGACTTAATTAGCCGGAGTGCTCCTCCGTTAAAGCATTTGCCCTTGCCTTTCTCTCTCTTTTTATGTGCTGCACACCGTCTCTGTAGGATTATAAAGGTTCCCTTTAACGATACTGTGTCATTTCATGTTTCACTTTGGTGATTAGACCCACGTTTTGGCCAGTTTTATGGAATTTGATTTACTGTGCTAAAACAGCTGCACTGAGGCTGATGTAGGTGATGGTGATGGAGATCCAAAGGCCTTTAATTCAGTAAAAAGCTAAATGAAAAAGAAGAAAAAGAAAGGGGGAGATACAATCAAGGTGACCCAAATGAAACCAAACTCTTCTGTCCTCGTTTTGTTTCTCTGGGGAAACACCACGGCTGGGATTAACCTGCTGCCTATAGCTACTTCTGAATATTAATAAGACATGGGTAACAATGAATAGAGGTGCTGGAAACTGATGATCAGCCACTAAAAATCCCTTCAGAAAGCCAAGAATACATTGATCAAGACTATTGTACAAGAAGAAACACTATAGGGAATATATGCTGGGGTTATGAATTCTTTAATAGTTTAGTGCCCAACAGAAGATGTTTGTCAATCTTCATGAGGTTCAATCTTTTGGTTGTCTTATTACATATCATCCATATTCTATAGATCGATACATGATAGTTGATGATGGACAGATGGACAGATAAACTTGTCAGATAGAAGGGCGAACACTATTCTTTCTGGAAACGCTCGGACTTCATCCTAAGTGGATAGCAAAAAACGCTCCTGCTGTGCACACATAACAACAGTGGCAGTCCCCAGAGTGCTGTATGTGTTGCTCGCTCTTTTCAATTTCTCAAAGCTCCTTCAGCAAACTATACTTGTGCTAAATACACCATCTTCTGAATATAGTTGATAGTCACCCAGAATGGCAACACAGTTTCATCGTCTGTCCATACGAATGTCTATTTACTCCCATTATTAATGTTTGTAGTGTATTGTTCTTTGCGCACGTGTGTGTGGTTTTATTACAAAAACAACCAACAGCACCTACTAATGGCCTGGCATGCTCAGTACATTATTTTCAGCATTTCTGCCATTGGATATAGAATATTGACTGGGGATGATTTCACTCTGGAGGCAAATGTTGTTGTTATTATCCATTTACTCACACATGTGCAGAAGAATGTGCGAGGTAGTAGTGCTCTCGTCATCTACGAAGAGACGAAGCATTTTCAAAAAGTTGCATTTCTATGGCCTCTGTGCACCGTTGTCATGAATACTGACCAGAAGCGAAGAAAGTTTTGCGTTTTCACTTGAAACCATTGTCATATCCCTTGTGTGGTGTTTGCTTGTTCTCTCTGTGCATGTATGGCCTTTCTCCAAATTTGTTCAGCAGAACAAATCCCCATTGTTACAACCACATTCAGTAACCGTTAGCCTGTTAGATTGTATCAAAATGCAGGAAAGTTGCTAAACATGGTGATTCGCTTGATTAATTTCTATAAATGATCTGATATTCTCTAATTAATTGTTAAAAATTAAATGTGATCTGGAAGCTCCTGACAACTCAGTTGGAGACACATATATGTGACAAAATATGCAAATTACTGACAATTTTCACTTAGAATCACACTGAACTGGTACATTCTATATGTAAAATGCCGTGAGAGCTTCCAGCGAAATTTGGGTCGAAATTTCCCCGGAGTTTAAGAACGTGTCGCACCACATTTTCTCGACATCTGCATGACATTCATCGGATGGAACAAAATTTTTGGAGCTGACATCAAACATCAAACAAAGGGGAGCTTCAAGTGTAGGAGCGACTGCATGCGGACTGAAACCTGGATAAAGAAAAGACATGCTGAAGCCTCTTTATCTCATACCCAATGGAGAGGATGAGTTTGAAACATCTGCAGTGACAAGGGTTTAATGTTTAAAATTCAAGCGGCACATTTGCCAGGAACTGTGACTAACTGGTAATTGCAAACTAATGCAAACCTTTCATGGCATTTTGGAAACATTTTTGTCACAACAATGTTAATAGAGACAAAATGCAAAATCTTACTGACGGTTATAGCAATCTATGATTTTTAGAGAGGTAAAGTAGCACATTATATGGATGCGTTTTAATTAATTAATTTGTTTCCAAATTTGCCCATCAGAGGGCAGCCACATCATGGGGGTCAAGAGTCCTGCTCAAGGACTCAAGATTACGGCTTGTCTGCTGTGGGAATTGAACCTTCAAACTTTCGATCCCACGACAACTCTCTGGCCAGGGGTGGACCGGCGATGTGGCATACCAGGCGCTATCCTGGGGGCCAGTCTCTATGGGGGCTGGTTAACAGGTCCCCACCCGCCTTTCACAGATTAACACATAGGCTGACTCTGTCATGGAACGTCCACCGAGGTGAACCTGGAAATGTAGTATAAGGAATCCTGAGCGCATTTGTGGTCCACACACAGGTTTGAGCCGTCTGAAGACGTGCAATGCGGAAAGTATGAGCAAGCCGGTGTAGCCGGTGAGCCCAGGGGTTGGAAACCTTCAACAATTAAAGAGCCATTTGGACCAGTTTCCCACTGAACAGAACACACTGGGGGCCCCAAGGCTTATCGCCACCAGCCCACCACTGCAATTCACCTTGTCTCTGAAGTGAAGTCTGAGGGATCAAGTGGAGCCGAACATTGCCATGTTGTGCCTCCAGTGAACCGGGAGTTAGCCATGATGAGGCGGCCTCCACAAATCCCACCACTGCTTTAATCATGTGTGGGTTTTTGAACATCAATGCATGCCTCTCAATACAACGTCTCCATTCAGGCACAGCTGGACTACAGAGGAAACATCCAGGTGATCTAAAGCAGTGATTCCCAACCACGGGCCACTGATTTCATTTTAAGACAGGGGTGTCAAACATAAGGCCCGTGGACCAAAACTTGGGCCGCAAGAGGCTCCAATCTGGCCACCAAACCACTGAGTAAATTGAAAAAATTTCGAAGAAATCTAAGTTTGTTTGTTTGTTGATTTTTTTGTTTTTTTTAATGGAATATGGCTTCATAGAAACAATGACCAGAATTAGAGCTGAATTCATCTTCTGGAGTAAAAAATACTGTCAAATCAAAGTTTGAAACTTCAAGCTGAAGCAGTACCAGACCATCAAACACCCTGAGATGGACTCTAAACCCAAAGAGTTTATCCTCAGAGAGAAATAACTCACCATTAGAGATGATGACAAAGAAACATGTTGCTATGAGGTTCTTTCAACTTTTTTGTAATTGTACAGGATGGTGGAGTTTCAGACTTCACCTGAAACCAGTGCCAGTGGGGAGCACTCATTCTCAAAACCTGGACTTTTGAAAATTAAACTGAGATCCACAATGGACCAAAACAGACTGAATCACCTCTCTGGTGGCCACTGAGAGTGACGTTCTCAGAAGGTTTACTTTACCATCCTCATCAAAGACTTCTCAGCCAGGAAAACAAGAAAGAGAGCCGCTGCTCTGTTACTGTTTTTTAGTTTAATTTGTTTTTGCTCATCTGCTTGATTTGCTTAAGAAGATCAGGGTGGTCTGTCCTGCAGTTGCAGATGTTGTGTCTGGGTTTAGCTGCTACAATCTGGTTGAATACCTTTTTGTAGTTTTTTGTTACAATTGAAGGCTGTTAGATTACATGACTGAAGATGGAACAAGTGGAAGGCTAAAGATTGTTCGGATAGTGGCACACACACACACACACACACACACACACACACACACACACACACACACACACACACACACACACACACACACACACACACACACACACACACACACACACACACACACACACACACACACACACACACAGAGGAAGGGAGAAAAATACACAGTAATATTTTCCATATTTACAACATTCAATGTTCAGTGTTACAGAAATGCAAGCACAGAAAGTGCAGGAATGGAATGGTATGGTCCGGTACGGTTTGGGTTTCCACCACAAGAATTTGGGATTTTAAGGAAATAACCACTCTAAAGGTTGAGGAGTCCTTTGCTGATTGGTCAGTGATTTACTACACGTCCTCAATATTTTAATATGTCGGCTGTATGAATCCTCTGTTGTTAACATATTCAGCTTTTTTTTTTGTTTGTTTGTCTTTTGCTGCACAACTTTCATGTTGGTCCCGAAAGAGCAGACTCGAGGCAGGGACCGAGACTGGCACTCAGGAGCAGACGCTACGGCCGCAACTGATGCTCTACCGAGTCCGCTCGTCGCGTCACATTGCGTCGCTGGCTGGAGCTCCATTGCGTGGGCTGCAGCGTGTCGCCCCAGAGCTCCGGTTCCCCTGGAGTTCTGGAACCTGCTGGTCTGCGACATGATTCAACGCAACGATCGGACTCGGACTGCGTCCACACACTTTGCACTGGGACACCGGAGCTGCTCTGAGCTCCAAGCCCTGGTTTCTGTCCTGGCATCGCGTCCGCGATCTCTGCCCCAACGCGGAATATGCGGCTGTCACATCCAGCGGTGCGACACAGGGGCAACGTTCGCTCTCTCGGAAACCAACACAGAAGTTGCAGCTGCAGCTCTGTGGCTGCAAAAAAAAAAAACAAGTTAACGAAACAACTACTGCAAAGCAGAGGATGCAAACAACAACTGAGGATTCATAAAGTTCAGGTCAGCCGTCCCCGGCTGAGATTACTGTGGAGCTCTCAGCCCCGCCTACATTTTAACCGTACTTCCTGCGGAGGAAACGCGCACCAGATTTGGCTCTGGTTACACTTTGCCATACTGCTCCGTACCGATCTGTTCCATCAAAGCACTTTTTGTGCGGTGGAAACGTGGCTATAGTGTGTGTGTGTGTGTGTGTGTGTGTGTGTGTGTGTGTGTGTGTGTGTGTGTGTGTGTGTGTGTGTGTGTGTGTGTGTGTGTGTGTGTGAGTGTGAGTGTGAGTGTAACGATTATGGACTGCTGTAGTTGTGAACATACTAAAAGTTAAGTTGAGGCAGGGTCACATGAGGGGGGGGGGGGGGGGGGGGGGGTAATAGTGTACAGGCCCATGACTATCTTAACCCTCCCCTGCCCACCCGTCCAAATCTGACCTCTTTGTCAGTTTTTGTCTTTGCATTCAAAAATCAATGCTTGATTCAGTCAACCCATAGAGTTGTGGGCCGTTCTGGGCCAAACATGAATGGACTTGAGTAAAAGAATCAGCCCTGGCAGCCACCACTGCCTCCTCACCAACTGATGTGGCTGCCTCGTGATGGGCTACATCTGCCCAGTGGGAGCAGTTCGGGGTTGTGTCTTGTTCAAGGACACTTTAACAGGTAGATTGGAAATCGAACCTTCAACTTTCCGATTGAGAGAAGACAACTCTACCAACTAAGGCCACAGCTGCCCATAAGGAAAATAGTAAACGCACAAAGACAGTGATACTACTTTAATAATTTAAACCTCAGTATAATCCTATAGAATAGTAAATTATATTGTAAAATATTGTGGCGAGCCGAGAAGAAGAAGGACGATTCAGGCTTCCTTCCGCACGCTGTACAGACAGGCGCTTTTATTGTGAAAAATCAGAACGAACACATTTGAAGAAAACGGACCAGAGCACATCAAACACAGTACAACTCTCGTACTTGGTGCTAAAATAACAATAAATTAAATTGGGTCAACTGATAAAACAGTAAAAGCATGACAACACAAACACCAACACTACAGCCAAAACTAATTAGAACAACATTAATTGAAGTTTAAAGCCCATATTCCCCAAACACCCAAGATGCATTGCTGCATACACAGCGATCAGCTCCCTGATCGCTACACAGCCCCCACCTGAGGGGTCAGTCGTCCTCGGCGACCCCATCACCCAGGACAAAGTCTCTCAAGCGTCCAGGCCGCCTCCGCTGGCGATCAGGCCGTCCAGAGCAGCCAGCAGCCGGACCTGGCGGAGTGTCAGTCTGGTTGGAGCCTGGGGGGTTGCCATCACCCCCTCCGACAACTGCTGGTGGAGCAAGGGGGCGATATGGTGAAAGTCTGTCCTGGTGCAGCACCACAATGCGGCGTTTACCAGGCATCCGCACCCGATACACCACTTCAGACAGACGGCCCACCACCTCGCCAGGCCCCTGCCAGTGGCTGCAAAGCTTGGGGGAGATCCCCTTTTTGCGGACAGGGCAGTATATCCACACCAGGTCCCCTGGCCCAAAAGCTTGTCCTCTGCACCGGGTGTCGTATGCCCTCTTCTGCCGAACGTTGGAATTAGCTTGGGCCTGACGGGTGTAGTCATGCACAACCTGCAGTCGCTCTTTCAGTCTGCGGAGGTAATCCATCTCCTTTCCTCCGGCAATCTCCGGTTCTGGCGGAGCACCAAACACCAACTCCACCGGTGTCCGGAGCTCTCTCCCAAACATGAGAGCTGCAGGTGTGCATTGGCTGGACTCCTGCACAGCCGATCGGTAGGACCACAGAACCAGTGGAAGGTGGCGGTCCCAGTCCCTCTGATGCTGGCTGGTGAGGATGGCAAGCTGGGTAGCCAGAGTGCGATTGAATCGCTCCACCAAACCATCACTCTGAGGATGAAGGGGGGTTGTCCTCGTCTTACTCACCCCCAACCGGCGGCAGATCTCACCAAAGACCTGGGATTCAAAGTTCCGCCCTTGGTCGCTATGGAGCTCCTCAGGAACCCCGAAACGGGCGAACATCTCCTCCACCAACCTCTCTGCTGTGGTAGCGGCGGTCTGATCTGGGACTGCATAGGCCTCTGGCCACTTTGTGAAGTAGTCCATAGCCACCAGCACATAGCGGTTGCCAGAGTCTGTGATCGGGAAGGGCCCGAGGATGTCCACCCCTATCCTCTCCATCGGGGCCCCCACCAGATACTGCTGCAGAGGAGCGTGGGAGCGCTGAGTTGGACCCTTCTGGGCGGTGCAGCTGTCGCAGCAGTGCACATGCAACTCCACATCTTGCCGACAGCCAGGCCAGTAGAAGCGTCCCCGCAGGCGACGAAGGGTCTTCGCAACCCCGTAGTGCCCCGCCCCTGCTGAGCCATGGACAACCTGTAGGACTTGGGGACGCAGAGCATGGGGCACCAGCAGCTGCAAGAGGTCACTCCCTCGTCCGGGCGCCAGCCACCTACGGTACACCACCCCATCACGGGCCTCCAGATTGCCCCACTGGGAATGAAAGGCCTTGACCTCAGGTCCCAGGGCCGACACCTCAGCCCACTTAGGGCGCTGCCCCGCGTCCATCCAGCCTCTCACCACTGACAGGGTTAGGTCAGCCTCTTGCTGCTGCTTCAGTTGCTCAGTGGTGAGGGGGAGCCATCCCTCAGTGTCGTAAGTCGGGCAGGCGGCCGCCACCTGCTCTGTCTCCTGACTCCGCTCTTCTTGTCGCCAGCAGTAGCGACACTCCTCTGCCTCACACGGACGACGTGAGAGGGCATCGGCATTGCAATGAAGCCGCCCTGCCCGATGCTGGATCTCAAAGTCGTACCCTTGAAGAGCCTCCAACCAGCGAGCCACCTGGCCTTCAGGGTTCTTGAAGTTCAGGAGCCAGGTCAGTGAGGCGTGGTCGGTGCGGAGGAGGAAGCGACTCCCATGCAGGTATGGCCGGAACTGCCGGAGGGCCAGGATAACCGCCAACAGCTCACGGCGGGTGACGCAGTAGTTCCTCTCTGCTCTGCTTAAACCTCGACTGAAGTAGGCCACCACATGTTCCCCATCTTTTCCTTGCTGTGAGAGGACGGCACCAACGCCCACGTTGCTGGCATCGGTGTCCACGATGAAGGGCTGTTGCGGATTGGGGTACGCCAGGACAGGGGCTTCAGTGAGGGCTGTCTTGAGCTGAGCATAGGCCGCCGCACAGTTGTCGTCCCAGTTGAATGGTTTACCCTTGTCAGTGAGGCGATGCAGTGGACTGGCGGTGGTGGCGAAGCCACGGACGAAGCGCCGGTAGTAGGAAGCCAGTCCCAGGAAGCTCCGCAGTTCACTGACGTTTGCAGGGGTTGGCCAATCTCGAACTGCAGCCACCTTTGCCGGGTTAGTAGCAACACCCTGAGCACTGACGACATGGCCCAGGAACTCCGTCTCCCTGGACAGTAGGCGACACTTGGCAGGGTTCAGCCGCAGCCCTGCTCGGCGGATGGCTGCAAAAACCTCACTCAGATTGGACAGAGCCCTGTCAAAGTTATTGGCGTGCACCAACAGGTCGTCAAGATACACCACGCAGTGGCTCCGGGGAACGTTGGCCAGCACCCTCTCCATCAGTCGCTCGAACGTAGCTGGGGCATTGCAGAGTCCGAATGGCATGACCCGGAACTGCCACAGTCCCTGGCCAAGGGTAAAAGCGGTCTTTGGTCTTGCCTCGGGGGCCAGCTCCACCTGCCAGTAGCCACTGCGGAGGTCAAGGGAGCTGAACCAGCTGGACCCAGCAATGTGGTCTAGGGCGTCATCGATGCGTGGGAGAGGGTAAGAGTCTTTCCTGGTGACTGCATTGAGGCGACGGTAATCCACACAAAACCGCCAGGTGGCATTTTTCTTCTTCACCAAAACGACTGGGGCGGCCCATGGGCTGTCTGAGGGCTCAATCACCCCAGCTGCGAGCATCTCGTGGATCTTTTCCTCTGCCGCCTGCCGCTTGGAGAGGGCCAGCCGATGGGGGCGTAGACGAATTGGTTGGGCATTCCCAGTGTCAATGGTGTGCTGGACTAGGGAAGTCTGCTTACAGTCCTCATCTCTGGCAGCAAAAATGTCCCTGTAGTCATCGAGGAGGCATTTCAACTTGTGGCACTGCTGAGAGTCGAGACCGCTGCTACTGCTGCGCTGCCAGAGTTGATGTATAGCTTCAGCTGTCTCAGCAGATGGAATGACTGTTAGCCCTATGGGTGGTGCTCCAACAGATTGTGGTGGTGTGTTGCTAGTGTTGGGTGTTGGCACCTGCTCCGCTGCGGCTGCTCGACGGTGCTCTCTCCCCTGGTTCTTTCCTTCCCGACCAGACTGGAGCCTTACTATCTCATCACGGAGGGTGACAGTCTTACTCACCACATCAATTTGAGCTCCCCAACGGCTCAGCAGGTCTAGCCCGATGATACATGGGTCCTGGATATTGGCAAGCCAGAATTCGTGCACCACCTCCTGGTCTCCCGCTCGGACTGTCAGCAGCCTCTTCCCCTCCATTCCAACCTTTTCCCCAGTCACTGTCATCAGTTGCGTATCAGTTGGAGCCCACGCCATGGAAGGGGTGCCTGTGGTGTCAGGGAGAGTACCCGGTCGTACTAAGGAGATTGTGGATCCTGTGTCTACCAGAGCACGGCAGTGATGACTATCAAGTTGGCAATTCAGATAGAGTCCTTTAGAGTGGCCGCAACGGCCCACCAACGTGCATCTGCCTTGGAGGGGGAGTGGAGGTTGGAGTGGCGGTCCCCTCATTGAGCCACTCCTCTGTCGTTTCCCTCTGTCTTGATAATCGGGGCAGGAGCTGGGCAGTTGCGTGCCATGTGACCAGGCTCATCACACCGGTAGCAGCGGCCAGGTGAACGGGATGGTTTGCTGAAGCGCGCCGGCCTCTCCTGGGATGACAGCACTTGGCGTGGCGTGGCTTGGCGGGTCTCTTCAGCCTCCTCTTCCTCACCGTAGTCAGCCATCCTGACAAGTGGTCGTGGAGCAGGGGCCATTTGCCGCATTGGCTGAGAAGAGAGCACTACTTCAGCCCGTTCAGCTTCATACAGCGCCTCGGAGAGGGATTGAGGCAAGGCTAGGCGGACATGTTGCCGCAGCCTCTCAGGCGCGAGGCCCCGTAGGAAGGCGTGAAGGGCGAGCTCTTCTTGGGCAGCAGCGTCAAAATGTGGGTAGCCTTGCTGGGCATATAACTGTACATCTGCTGCAAAGGTACCCAAGTTCTCCCCCTCCTTCCGACGCCGATCAGCTAACTGCTCCCTACTGTGGTCGGTGAATCGCCGTAGTCCAAACCGCCTCTGCAGTGCTGTAGTCAGGCTGGAAAGGTCTCGCTGTTCTGCTGGAGCAAGGTCAAGAAGCACTTGCACCGCCTCCCCCTCTAATGCAAGGGCCAGATGTGTGGCAGTAACCTCATCACTCCAGCCGCTGTGCTGTGCTGCTAGTTGGACTTGGGCTAGGTATGGTGTTAATGGCGTTGCGCCATTGTATTTAGGCAGTTTGACTGGCAATCTGGGCATCATCATTGGTTGTGGGTTTGACAAAACCATCAGTGGCAAAGAGTTATCTGAGGCAGCAGCAGGAACGCTCTCTGATGAACTGTGGCCGACAGCTCCAACGGCATCTGCTGTAGTAATCCTCTCGGCATCCAGGGGGCGATGAAGCCGCGGTGCACTGGAGCCGTCTGCTGCAGTACCTCTCCCGGCCTCCAGGGGGCGATGAAGCCACGGTGCACTGGAGCCATCTGCTGCAGTACCTCTCCCGGCCTCCAGGGGGCGATGAAAACGCGGTGCACTGGAGCCGTCTGCTGCAGTACCCCTCCCGGCCTCCAGGGGGCAATGAAGCCGCGGTGCACTGGAGCCGTCTGCTGTAGTACCCCTCCCGGCCTCCAGGGGGCGATGAGGTTGTGGCGAGCTGAGGCCGTCTTGCCGATCACCGGCCTCCAGGGGACGTCGAGGTCTCGACGCTTCGCTCCCCTCTCCGCTGGGCTCTTTCGTCTGTTTCATCATCTCCCGTAGGGAAGCCATGCATTCTTCGACAGCTCGCTCGAGTTCGTGGACCTCCATCTCCATTCTTCTGACGGAAGATCCCACTTCTGACACCAATGTGGCGAGCCGAGAAGAAGAAGGACGATTCAGGCTTCCTTCCGCACGCTGTACAGACAGGCGCTTTTATTGTGAAAAATCAGAACGAACACATTTGAAGAAAACGGACCAGAGCACATCAAACACAGTACAACTCTCGTACTTGGTGCTAAAATAACAATAAATTAAATTGGGTCAACTGATAAAACAGTAAAAGCATGACAACACAAACACCAACACTACAGCCAAAACTAATTAGAACAACATTAATTGAAGTTTAAAGCCCATATTCCCCAAACACCCAAGATGCATTGCTGCATACACAGCGATCAGCTCCCTGATCGCTACAATATAAAATAGAAATATTTGAATGTTAAAGAAACACCTGCTGTGACCAGTTTTTGGCATCAACGCCTTTTTCCAAAAAGCTGATCCTACCCTCTGCCCCACTGTACCACATCTGCTCACTGAAACAATGCAGTGTCTTTATGCGCATGCAGTTTAAATCCCTGGCACTCCCTCGCCCTTTGACACACATAGCTTTAAGCCACGGCAAATTTGGAGCACAAGCGCCATGTGCCGCACTCCGCGCAACATTAAAACGCACCAACATCCCATTAACGCACCAATGACAGCGCATCCACCGCGTGCGCGGAGAATCTGCCTGGGAGAGCCTGCGAGGGGAGGGGGACGGGCTTTTGGTGGGTGGGACAAAAAGCAGCGCTATAGAAAGGGGGATGCTGCAGCCCCGTCCCCTTCATACCGCTCTCCACCCAGCCCTAGAATAAAAACCACCGGTGACGTGCGCGCAGGGAAGCACCCAGCAGTATGTGCGCGCCCACGGGAGGGGCCGATAGAAAATGGCGAGTCTGTGCAAAAGGCAGCAATGCACGATAGAGAGGCGCGGCTTTCGGCAGGAACTTGACTCTTGGAGGCACAAACTCATTCACTGTGTAGGTAAGCTCGCTTGGCATTGTGTGCGTGCGTGCGTGTGGCGCGGTCCGGGCCGCCGCACGGTGCCGGTTCTCTCTGTATTTTCGTTTGTTTGTTTTTTTTCCTTTAGGGAAGTGTCCACACGGCTGTAATGTCCAGAGAAACCTATAGGCTCTGCGTAAAGCTGTCATCTTTTTGTTGTTGCGCACGGCTGCTGCCTGCTCTCACCGGACATTCCCCCCAAAATCATTCCGCTCCAAGTTTTATTTCTCTTTCCGGGGAGGATGCTTCAGGTGTTTCCACCTGTGCGCGCTTTGTCAACTGTTTGTTGTGTCTTTTTGTTTCCCGTCTCCAAGAGAAAGCGGGTTATTTCTCAGCCTTACATTATTTCCATAGCTGTTTATTTATTGTAAGCAGGGGACAGTCACGTGTCCAGATGGAGCCGCGCTCCAGCCAATCAGCGTCCCGTCTATAGGCCGGCCCGTGCCCGTGTGCGCGCCTCCGGATATCTTTTTTTTTTCTTTTTTTTTTTGTGGGGGAGGTAGGAGGAGGAGGAGGGGTGGGGGGCGTCATGTTTGGAGATTGAGAGCGCGCACCCTTCCTCCTCCTCCTCCACCCTGGAAATCGGCTTTTGGGAGCGCGCATTGCTGCATTGGGGGAAATGTCAGTGGAGATAATATTTTGTATTTTTACCGGGGGGGTTGGGAAGGTGGAGGTTTGGGTCGCCGGTTCATATCTCCTCCTCCGTTACGCGCACCGTGGATCGGAGCTTCGGTGTACTTGTTGAAAAAGGCGCTCCTGGATTCGGTGGGAAACTCTGCGGCGCACTTTGCATGAATTAAAAAATCTATATCTATATAGATATAGATATAAATAAATAAATAAATAAACATTATTGACATGACAACAGCTGCTTTGAGAAGAGATCGACAGCGTCAAACGCACATTCAAACCTTTAAAAAACTGATATTCTTAAAATTATAAATCAGTGCGTCTCTTCTTGCTTCTGTTCGTTTATTTTGGATTTTCCCATCCGTACTCTCTCCCACCCACCACCAGCAGCACTACTCCTTCTCCACACCCCCCAATCCTCCATTTGTGGTGTATTTCATTAGCTCAGTTTAATCCGGTTACATCGACCTATCCCGATGTTATGGCAAGATTATCATCCACTCTTCGTCTCTGATCTCCTAACCTCTACGGGTTTTCTCGGCTCTCCGGCCGGCTCCTAATCTGGCTTTCATCGGTGCTGGAATATAAAAAAAAGCACCATCACCTCCATCCCCATCTCCTGCGCCTCCTCCTCCTCCTCCTCCTCCTCCTCCTCCTCCTCCATCATTGCAGCCGCAGAAGCAGAGTCCGAGGTGTTGCTGCTCCACTTGTTTTTTTGGACGCGTTTCCGTGCGTCCAGATGTTGCGCGTTGACGTGTCACCTACTTACCCACCCGAGCGCTTTCTAATGTCCCACACGGGGCCGACTGCAGAGGGATTGCTTTGTTTGTTTGTTTTGTTTTGTTGTTTTTTTTTGTAATCGGGGAAAAAAAGTATTTTCACAGATAGTTGTGTAAATAAAGAGGCTAATCTCTGACCTTCAGATGCTGTTTGATGGGCATGAAACAAAAAGGAGAAACGAAATCTCCATTTAGTTATCATTTCATGGTAAAATATGTGAGATTTACTCGGGAAAAAAAGAAAACAATAGTAGCTGTGCTTGCGTCAAATCTGGCTTCTAACCTAATTCCATCCTATAATTAGTGCTGTTGAAATGATTTATTGGGTCAATGAGGCTGCTGAGGATGTGTCGGCCCCTCCCTAAAAGTGTTTGGAGAAGCAGAGCTGCACCCAATCTGGAAGCTGGAATCACATTTATTTCACAGATTATTGAGTAAAACTAAAAATTAAAAAAAAAAAAAAAAAAAAGAGGAAAATGAATAAAAATCCCCAGGGGCGCAAATACCTCAAAGCACAGCTCACAGAGGGGTATTAGGGACTTATGAGGGTAGTGTGTGTGTGTGTGTGTGTGGTGTGTGTGTGTGTGTGTGTGTGTGTGTGTGTGTGTGAGAGAGAGAGAGAGATTTATTGCTTGATTCTGAATTTGAAACCTAATTTGGTCAGAAGCAGATTTCTGAAGAATTGCTTTTCTAACATGATGAATGTAAACAAATTGCAGGTAGAAGTTGTACATCACTACTTTTTATGCATTAACACATCAATAACACCCGTTTTAATCGATCACAGTTGCTGAAAATGTCCATGCTGAGATCAAACAACAGTCTCAGACCCTTTTGAACCACAACACGGAGGAACAACGAGCTCAAGTGACTTGAATAGATGTGAAGAACAGTTCTTGAAACTCTTGAATGGAGTTTTGATATCTGACAAACCTGTAAACTTGAAAGAAAAAAAAAAAGAGAGAGAGACATTAATAACATCAAGACACATGTGCCGGCATGAAATGCGTACTGTGGCTCGACAGCCTTGTTTTTAAGGACATGTTATTAACTGTGTCAGGGACGTTAGGCTAAAGAAAGTCGGGTCCAAAGGTTGTGCTCTTCCAGTTTATGACAGTTCACGGTGATGTGCACAGATGCCGCCTGTCGACACGGCGAGCCTTGTCTCCATGCCCCTGCGTGGCAACCATAATAAAGTAGGAGCCTATATGCCATAGAAAGGTTAACATTATTAGTTAGTAGCAATTATAGCCCAACTGCTGATTCCTTTGGCACACATTCTGGGTAAGAGAGTGAAGCTAATTTGATTGCTGAAAGGTTGCAGCAGTGCTACAGAGACAGACTGCGAAGGAGACCGAGAGAGGGGTGTGAGTCTGAGTGGCAGATTGCTTCCTTTTTTTTCCTCCTTTTTTTTCTCCTTCACTTGCAGCTCCTTTTTAAACACGGCAAATGCTGTCAGTGGTTTATCAGGGGAGCTGCAGTACAGAGGAAAGTTTGCAACACAGGAAAAAAAAAACAACCACATATATAACTTAAAAAATTGAGAACTGTATGCTCCAATCTTGAAAAATAAAGATGGATAATCAAATGCTATAATTTCTTCTAAAGTGTGAAGCTAGTCTTTTGCAGAAAGTAGAAATGATATTTTTTTGGGGTCACTTTAATGCTGTTAGATAAACCTCATAAAGAAGAATTACACCAAAAGTTTAGGGCTGGGCTAAAAATTCATTAAATCAATTTATAGAATTTGTAACTAAAAAAGATTTTTATTTTGCAAATTCAAGTCCCCCCCCCCCCCCCCCCCCCCCACCAGTTTTTTCACATTCTTCACGTTCCGTTCTACCAGTCCTTGTGGGTTTCTGTAGTTGCTGGGTTAAAGCTTGAATTTGTTGAATGACTGAGCCTCATTTACTTTGTTGATATGCATTTTAACTCCGAGGAGAATCACAGGAATAAAGTTGAACTTCTGATAATATACCTGACGTCTGCAGTCATTTTTAAGTGCATTGAGGAAAATTTTTTTAAAATCGAATCGAAACTTTAATTTTCTTTAAAAATCCAGCTTTTTTAAATTTTTATTTTTCAGGCCAAATCACCCAGCCCTTCTAAAGGTGTTTATTTACTGGAATTTTAAGGTTTTTAATATCTTCTAGTCCCACTGTGGGCTTTAAAAATGGCAGGGATTTGAAAGAGGATTAAAATAAAGGCGATCGTGCTCATTTCAGTGCAGTTTCATGTTATGGGAATAGGTTGAACACATTTTAGTTCAGGGGCCACATACAAACCAATTTCATCTGGAGTGGGCCGGACCGGTAAAATAGTGTCAAAATAAGCTTTAAATTTAAACTTTAATGTTTTTTATTTATTGTGGCGCAGAAACATTGTCTATATTTTCACAAAACCTTCTGGTGCAAAATACAGAAATGTCAAAAAGCCGTTGCCTGATAGGTATTGTTTACAGACTCAGCCTGGCAGCATGGCTTTGAAGCTAATGTTGGTTTTCTCTCAATGATCTCAGGCTTCATCCTCAGTGTGTTGCTACACATTTGTTAAAAAAAAATCTGTTTTCTTTGAAATTTTTACAATGCGTTTGGTGGTAGGGCCCGATTGGAGCCTCTTGCGGACTGGTTTTGGACTATGGGCCTTATGTTTGACACCCCTGAGTTATGATATCCCGCCTTGAATCCACTCACATTATCCACACTGACTCTCTATGCAGCCACTCGATCCTAAAGGACTTCCCGCCACTTTGAGGCCACGCCTCTTTTATTAATGCCAGCTTGTGGGATTTGTAATTTGACTCCAGCCTCGCCCGCTTGCTTGTCTGCCATTGTGACTTGATCTGATGGCCCTTTCACGAAACAAGCTCCCTTGTGAGAAGTGTAAGACGCACGAGCGTCTGTGTAACAGGTGATTCTGAAAGTCGTGATACTTTAATCTTCCCGCTGCCGTTCAAAGCTTTATCACCAGATTAGCGACACGAGACCATCCAGCGGTTAATTATTTGTTTGTCGTGCTCTATGTGGTCTTCGCAGTCCCTCGATTAGAGACAGCATTAAACCCCCGTCCTGTCAAGTCAACAAACCCCTCCCACCCACCCCCTTCCTTTTCCTATGCATCCCTCCATCGTGCCTCCCTCCACCAGCAGACAGCTTTTATTTCAGTAATGGACAGATGGACGCCCCGAGAGATCTGCCTGCTACTTTCTCATCTTGCTAATTCTTTTCATGGGCTCTCTGAAAAGGAAAACAAAACATGGCACATTTATCTAGGGGATGGAGGTGGAGGGGGGGGGTGGGGGGGTGGGGGTGGCAGCGATCCACCCATTTGACCGGACCGGATGCCAACGCTGTAAATCTCTGTGTGCACTTCTTCATTACACACACACACACACACACACACACACACACACACACACACACACACACACACACACACACACACACACACACACACACACACACACACACACACACACACACACACACACACACACACACACACAGTCGGATGTGTGTACAGCGTGGAGCAGTCTCGGGGGCCGGTCTGTGCCAACCAGGAGCCCCGTGGGAGGAGGGCTGCTCTCTTTGGGGTGGGGGGAGGGCAGTTCCGACTGCAATCTGTGGAAAAGCAAAATACACCACTGGCACTAAGTGAGAGTCGACAGAAGGTGTGTGTGTGTGTGTGTGTGTGTGTGTGTGTGTGTGTGTGTGTGTGTGTGTGTGTGTGTGTGTGTGTGTGTTCCCGCCGTTTCACCACGGACGCTCTGCTTCACGTTCAAACAACCGAGCGGGATTCAAACTGCTTCCACACACACACACACGCCTTCCAAAGCCATTTCATCTTGTCTTCAGATAAAACTCTCACAAGCTTTAAAGGTTTTTATTTATTTATTTATTTATTTGAGTCCCGAGAGGCGTCAGGAAGTCAAATTTCTCTCAAAACAGCAGTTTTCGCTCGGCTGTTGGTGAAGTCTTTTCCTCTATTGTTGCCTCTCCTGGGATCTCCCATGAATCCCGCCACGCGAAGTAGCAGGAAAAGGCTAATTGTGCTCTGAATGTGTGGGACCGACTTTAGGAGAAACATTTCCCCCTGAAAATTCACATGAAAGGCTGAAATTCTTGTCGTTCGCAGCAGATGGCTGCCCTGTTTTAGCTTCACTCTGTCGTCTTTAGTGTGCTTGAGTTGTTTTGTTTTTTTTTCAGCTGGGACGACAATTTTCAAAATTGGTCTTTTTGGGCAATTTGGTTTGGGTAAAGTGCTTGTTTCCCTCCTGACAGCCCAACATCTGAACACAAGTGTCTCACAAGAGGAAAAGTACTTTTTATCTTGTCATTCTGCCGTGATGCGAGATTAACACGGTGTTTACTCCTCTCTGTTGGCTGCAGATCTCAAGGGAAACGTGTGATCGGTGGGGGATTTATCTCTTTTCTCTGAGCACTGGGCGTCACCGGTGCCAAACCGAGGCCTGTGAGCCAGATCGGACCTGAGGCCCCGTTTACACGATGACCTGTAAAAAAGTGAAAATGGGAAACCTTTGTTATGTTTTGGGTGTCCGATCAGATGGCAGTTGGTCGGAGCCACTGGGAATGCACATTTTTTGAAATCGGCTTCCACGGCGGAACTTTATTAAAAAGCTCCGACTCGGCCTAGATGAGGGAAAACGCAACTTTATGAAAAGGTTCGGCGTCCGTCTCTGCGTAGATGTCAGAAATGCTGCTACTGTGCTTGAGCGCCACGGCTTGAAATATTTTGAATTTTTTCTTTTTCACATGTTCAACAGAGCGACAATAACAACAATGGCGGCCTCCAGAGTCTCATGACTCCCAGTCCGTCTTCTCCTGGGGCTTGGTAGGTTTGGAGTTGACAGTCAACGTCATAACAATCCAACTTGGTCGTCTGTCCACTAGAATGTCATTGATACCATTGTTAATGTTTATAGCGAATCGTTGTCTTTTGCATGGGTGTGTGTGTGGTTTCATTCCTAAAACAACCAACAGCGCCGTGCTTTTTTCACTCGAAACCTTGTCGTGTAAACGGAGCCTCACGAGTGGTTTTACCGATAAGGAATGTGAAAACAATTTGAAAGAAGTTCTTTCGAAAAGACCAGAAATTCACTTTCATGTGTATTCTACGTAAACACTGTATTTTTATATAAAAGAAATAATAATCCAAGGGAACAACTGCAGAGACAGGTGTTTACACCTTGTAGACTCGTACAGACGCATGAAACTGCTGAGTTCGTCGTCACAGTCAAATCAGAGTGGAGGAAAGGAGGGGCACCTCTCCAGTCCCTATCCAGTCCCTATCCAGTAACTCCAGGCTACGTTTTCTGTGCTTCTCTCCATCACCATTGTGCTCCTGGAGGAAGCTCACCTGTTGTGGAGCTTTAACAATGAGACTTGCCCTGAAGCCAGCCCCCCCCACCCACCCTTGTTGGATCTGGAGCTCGGAGTTTCAGTGTGTGTACAGCGACAGGGTGACGTTATGGCCGGTTTCCATAACGTGTCTGTTTGAGCGGGGGATCGAGCTGGCGCTCTGCAATCCCCAAACACTCCCCGGAAACACTTAAGGCTGCTTCATTTTGAGTCGGATTTGTTTGTTTAAAGAGTTTAAAGCAAGAAAACTTTGAAAATAGATGCTTAATAATGTTTTTGTGGCTCTTTTCCATAAATCAGTGGGTTTTTTTGTGGGGGGGGGGGAATCTCAGTGAGATGAATTCTTGTGGTTTTCACCTCTTACCCTTGAAAATAATGAGCTGAGAATTAAAGCATTTGAGAGCTGCCAGTTCTTCTTCGACACTTTTTAATTGACTCTTTTCTTTTTTTTTAAACAAACATCACATTTTTGAAGGATGATTTACACATTTCAGAGAATGAAAGAGACGATGAGCTCGCTGGTTAAACTGTGCTAATGACCGTCACTGGGTTTGGGATCGTTCTGAACCTTGAAGTTTCTCTAAAGAAGCAAAACTTTTCCTTCCTGCCGTCCACCCTTTTCTTCCTTTTGGTTTAACCAGCGTCCAAAGTCCTCCGTTTCCTTAAACTTTGTACACGCCGTCCCTGACTCAACCTAAAATTTATGTAAGTGTTCCATTGTGTGTGCGCGTGCGTGTTACTTTTGTTCTGAGAGCTACCTGACCTCTGCGTGGTACAGTTCTTTGGACATTGACACCATGTGGGTTCATGCACGGTTTGGAGCTCGTGTTTGGAGTATATACACACACACATGCACACACGCACGCACACACACACACACACACACACACACACACACACACACACACACACACACACACACACACACACACACACACACACACACACACACACACACACACACACACACACACACACACACACACACACACACACAAGCACGCACAGCATGAGAGGTGTCGGGGCTTTAGAGCAGCAGGAATGTTTACTCGGACCCGCCTTCGGTGAATTCCTCCTGCTTCTTCAATAGCGCCTGCTTTTGTGCGGAAGGTCATATTTGAGCAATCTGCTTTTCAGAGCTTTTTGATTAATGGCAGCGGGCAGCCTAAAGTGTGTGCACCAGTGTACGTCTTTGTACTTACAAGTCAAAAGTTGTGCGGTTTATTCATTTATTTTTTGGTGTTCAGTGCGGCAGAGTTAAAGCTCAGGGTTAACCATTAAGCTGAAAGAAAGCCTTCTCTCTGAAAATTCACTGCTAATAGAATTAAAGTGTGTGTGTGTCATTCAGGCTGTTATTAACAATTAATTAATACTAAGTAGCACCTCGGTATTCCCGAACAAGAGGAGCCCTGTTAATGAGATAATAATGGGGATGAACCGTCGCTTAAGCAGTGGTAAGCCGTCATGGTTCAGAGTTAAAGGGACAGTCCGCCTGCCTCCGCTCCACTCCATTAAAGGAGTCACCTGCAGCTTTTCCACTGATTATTACACAGACCTGACTGCTCTTCTGCAGCAGGAATTCAACTCCAACATGTTTGTACAATCTTTATCCATGTTCATATTTCAAGGACTAAAATCATGTTGCAATTCAACATGTGATTTGTGAGGTTTTAATCAAACTACAAAGAAAAGAAGAAAAAAAACCCCGTCAAAATGTAATATGTTTGAAACGTAATAAAGCAGAAACACTTATTGAGAGTCAAATCTGTGCAACATCAATGTCGAAAAATTCAATTTAACTCAAAAACTGAAGTGTTACAATCGTGTGAAATGATCAAATGAAAGAAATACATTTAGAAAGCAATATGAAAGATAAAGTCAAAATTTATGTTTTTATTATGTTAAAATTACTATTATTATCAGAATATACGTATCGCAAAAGACTGAGTGAAATGTAATAAATGATGTCTTAAGTCAGTTAATCACATAATATTAGTCAATTATTATCATTTTCTTTCTTGCAGAACACGAATACAAAGTGCTTGGTTCTGTCGTCATCTGAAGTGATGAAGCCTGGTTTCCTTTTTGTTTTAAGTTTGCTGATTTTCACATTTGCCGATAAAGTTGGACTGTAAAACCAAACGGCTAATTGAAATATTCCGATCCCGCCTTCACACTGTCGTCTTGGTCAGTTTTCACACCAGGATTCAAACCCGAGTTCCTCAAACTGAAGATCAAGAAGTAGTTTCCCCTAAAATTGGACTTTTTCTTTCTGAGTGTTTATATATCCGGCCCCACAGATTTATGTGAACGTGTGTTGCCTGATCGCAGCGACACACTGTTGGGGGGAAGTCGAACTGCTGCGCCCCTCCAAAATGGCTCATCACTGTTATCAGCTCATCACGTGTCCCTGGACCACCATCAGCCCACAGTCTGAAACAGATTAAGTCCAAATCTGTCACTGCAAAACTATTAGTCAGTCACAGACAGAGACACTTGCAGCCTGATCATCCGGACACGAGATTTTCAGTTTGATTTGAAGCATTTATGAGGACCGTGTCGAATCGGTCCCAAAATACAAGCTCCACATACCAGAACTTCATTTCCCATGCACCTTGGGAAATGTCGTTTCTGAAGCGGAGACAGATGGACAAGTCGGAACAATAGAGAGACGGCGAGGGAGGGAGGGGGGAGGAGGGAGGGAGGAGGAGGAGGAGGAGGAGGGAGGCGTTTAGGGAAGGTATGTCGCTCTCGTACAACAAGCCTTGAGAGGACACATGACGGACGAGGTTTGCACAACAAATGACACGGAAACAATGGGCAATTATTTGCAATTCAAAGACAGAAAAGGGACTTCGCAATGATTCGGCCTTGGACGTGAGATTGCTCATGGAGACGCAGGTAAAAAAAACAAAACAAAACAGAACAAAAAAAAAAAAAAAAACCCTCGGCTTCAGGAGAACTAGTCCTTACAAACGCACTCGACAGTGAAAAGCTTCATTCTGATGGATTCACAATGATCGGGAGATAAATCACGGCAAATGAATACGACTTTACTCACACTACGTTTAAACCGGAGAACATTAAGAGAAAGTATTTCCTCGAAATGGTGTCAAGGTCCTGAAGGAAGTTTAGGAAATGACAGATGACGGAAACTTTTCAAACGAGAGCCGCTCCACACGAGATGAACGTGGGATGTTTAGCACTGCAAGAAAGACTTGATTTGACATAAATACAAACATTTAGTGGATTTGTTTTCTCTCAGTCGGTTCACATTTTAATCAGTTAGTCACATTTTTCGTGATTGATCGAACTCTTCTTTCATTATGAATTTTTGTTGTGGGGGAATTTTTAAGACTTTAGCGCGTGGAAACACTTGATCATGATAAATTTGTTTGATCACAAGTATCAATACAACAAATAATTACTTTGAGTTGAGCTTTGATTTTAGTCTTGATACAAAATGTCTCGGGCTTGTTTAGAACCAATTATTGTTGATTAATTGGGAATCTTAAAAATGATAGTAACATATTTCAGTGGGTGGGATTCCAGATGTGGCTTGCGAGATAGTTTAGCACTTTAACTGAACAAAACAGAAAAGAGAGCGCAGTTAATATGGCCTCGTCTCAATCCGTTTAGCGAGTAGCTAAAGTCCAAACAGAAAGTCCTCAAAGTATGCGAAAAAACCTCCCGCGTTGACTCATGAAGTGAAAAGATACCGTACACCTTTTGCACCAGAAAAAGCCTCATAAACCTGTTTGGACATCATAAACGCTCCCAGGTCTGCCCTTTAATCAACAGCTCGGGACGGTAAACCTCACAGCGAGCAGGTCTCGGGGTATATTAGTCCACATGTAAACAAATCCAGCAGCAGGCAAATTATTAACAAGAGGGTGAGCAGGAGGGAGACCGTTTCAAGTTACCTGCGCGGCATTTTGAAAGTCGTCACGAGGGTTTTTGTGAGGGAGAAAACAGACCTTGTGAAAACACGAAACTGTTCGGTCGAATCGGATCGACTCTCCGCGTCTCAGAGTGGAAACCTCAAAGCAGAAGTGACAGGAGCGGAAGAGGAAGGCTCTATCGCTTTATATTCTGGGTTTAGCTTTTATGGCTGCTGAGCGTTGTGTTGGAGTGTGTTTTTTGGGTCGTTTCCCCGTCTGTCAAGTGGAACCCAGACGGAGACGAGACTGAGGAGGAAGTGCCAACCTTCCCTCGCAGTGCCGTTCTCTCAATCTCAGCTTCATTTCCTGAACTGCTTCACTTTGTCTTCGGTTAATTGTCTTGCCGACCTGACATTAATGGCTGCGCGAACGTCTCGTTGGAACACGCCGTCATGACGGGGTCTTCTCTGCGACGTTAGTGTGGCCTGACGGCACAAAGCAGCCATTGTGCGGGGAGCAGCACAAGGGGATCATACCCCACGACGGCTCGTGAAGCCGCAGACTGTACGGATCTGACTCACATCGTAAAGCAAAGACTGACCTCTTTGTTGTTGTCAAAGCTCCTCGTACACGCCGTCGCCTGTCCAGACCAACACATCAAGATGCTTGGCGCTGTCAGTTTCTTTTGCTGGAAATGTTTTCTAACATGAGCATAGCTGTTCATTTGTTCTGTTACAGAAGATTCATTCAACATATCGCGCAAAGCCAACGATTCAATGCTGCAATATCTAATACTGTTTAATGTGGCACAAGTTCACCTCAAATAATCGGCACTTGGAGACGAAGCGACAGTCCCGCCGTCATCCAAAGACGACTTGATAGTTGTAGTTCCAGATTACACGTTCTCAAGGGAAAACCCAAAAGCTCCGCTGCTTGAAGCCTCTGAAAACGCAACGTATTTAGTCACTAAAGCGACTCAACACTGGCACCTAATGTACAGTCGAAGCATGATTTAAAATCAGCCCCTTTAAACTTTGATAAAATGGTGAAGATTCTCTATTCGTAACGCTTCACTGGAAATAATAGCTGAAAATAGTGAGTGCTAAACAAAAGTAACCGTTGACACTTGTAATCCGCAGAAGATGAAGAACTACTGATTGCTTTAAATGAGAAGTTGCTCATCGTTTGCCCCTTGAATTTGACAAAGTATTGACATGAAATAAAGTGAATGGTGATTTAAAAAAAAAATTTAAAAAGCTAAAACATGATCTTTAAGAAATGAACCCCATGGTAGGGTTTCCAATTCCTTTGTAGATTATTGGAAAAAAACCCAAAACACCTTGTTTTTTAATAGTTTTTAATCACATACTGTTTTTCATTTGACATCTTCAAAAGTCTCACCTTCCCCCGGAGTTAGTTTTAGGCGAATGTTAACAAGCTCCGAAATGTTTGTTCCATTAAAAGCCTGGACTGTCAGGAACAAAGTGCTGGTGGCAGCTCGTTTCTGCTTGTTTCCCATAATGAACGATAGCATGACAGGTGAAAAAGAAAAAAGAAAAAAGCCACTTGCAGGCGGTATTTGAATTTGAAACTCAGAGTTTCAGGGCAAAAAAAAATCAGCAATGCCTTCCAAATATATGCAGACTATATAGAGTGGAGATTCAGTTTTACCACAAATATTACGATTTTTTTTTTTTCCATGACATATCAATTAAAAAGAAAATGTGTTCCCAACCTGAAGGAGGCTGCTGGAACGAAGAAATAATCCCAGTTTTCACAAAAACCCATGTGAAGAAAGTTAAATTTAAATAGTAAACGCCCCACACTGAAAAAAACACAATAAATAACCCCAAATAATTTATAATCGCTCAGTAAACTTTCCTGATAGTGACAGCCGTATCCATTAGTCTGTAATACAGTCTGACCTCCATATACTTCACTGGGTCCAAATGTTTAATCTGGAAAAAAACACACTGACATATAGATACATTTAGACTTTTTTAAGTCTCGGTAATCCTCCAAAACAGCTGGCGACAAGAGTTTTTAGTGAATAACAGTCACACATGAGGAAATACTGCTTTTTCTTGGGGATTATTTTCTCGCAGCGGATTAATAAAAAGCGCTGTGGTCCATTTGGTATTTATTAAAGAGGACTTTGTATATTGAGTTAAAGTGGACATTATTGTGTGGGTGTGTTTTTTTGCTGATGGGAATGAAGGAAGACGTCACAGTTTGGTTGGCCAATGTCTTTTTTTTTTTTTTTTTTTACTTTCTGGATTATAACGAACCTCGTTGGGGGAGATGGAGAGGCTTCAACAAGCTGTGGAAGTGGATGTGAAAACACCCAACGGTCTCCACTTGATTTTCTCGCTGATCTTTGCGTTGATTCGTGGAATTATTGGAAACAATTGAAAGGAATTGGAGGTAAAAGGTAGAGTTCTGGTCATTTCATTCACTGGGTGGATTCAAGGTTCCCTAAATGTGGATTCTTTTTTTCCCAGAGACATTTCTTCCTCGCCGCCTTCTTTCTCCACTGCACCTGCCATTTCTGTCTTCTGTCGTCTTGTCATTCACCCGTTTTTTTTCCCCCGCCTGCTGCTGAGATGTGTAGGTGTGCATACCTTTTCTCCACGTCTTTTTCAGCCCTCTTGTTTTGTTTGTGCGCGCATATTGCATCGACTGCGTGCGGGGAAAGAAAACGCTGCCATAAATGAGGCGAGTGAATAAACTGTGGTTTCCACGGACAGGGAGATAATCTGTGCGCAACAGTGCAAATACTTTTGTTTTCTAAACAGTGATTGATCGCACAGAAAAAAGCCTTTTCTGCACAATTAAATCACCATAACGTGAGTGAGCGAGTGGTGCCTGATAATTATATAGCCATAATTACCATGATGCTCTTCCTTTATTCGCGTCGACTGCGTTTAGCTTCAAGTTAGCCGCATTTACTAAAATAATATCAGTTCTTACTTTTTTTTCCCGCTCGTGCTTTCTCCAAACGGCCGTGCGGAGAGACGACATGACAACAAGTGTTCTTTCTGTGGCATTTTAAAGAGAATTAACTCATTTAGCTTGTTTGATTTCCATCTGGTACATTAAGAAGTGAAAGGGCGCTGATTATTTCCAGGCTGTGCTAATGGTGTCTCAGGTGGACAGAGGTTTCACAAGCATAAGTACAAACGCTGTGTGTTAATGGCCCGGAGATGTGGAAAAGGATTTTTCTTTTTCTTTTTTTTTTTTTTCCAACAGTGCAACAGCTTGAGCTTGCCGACGTGTGAAAAGCGATGAATGTTTCATAACAGGACACACAGGTTTGAATAGACGTGATTTAAGCATGTTAACTGAAAGTCGAACGTTCCTTTTCTTTCCAACCTAAAATCGTGACGAAACAGCAACACGACACAAAACGAAGAAGAAGTGACGGCGTGAGTTAGAAACTGAAGGCTGAATGGATTCCATCTGGTGTAATCAATGGGGAGTCATCCAGATATATACTTGAGTTTTCAGTTCCATTGTAGTATTCCACAACCACTCATATAATCGTTCAGATGTTATTGAATTAAACTCCGACTTACGATATTACCACCTCATGCTAAAATATTTAAATTTTTTTTTTTTTGCTGTCAACTGCACTCGAAGTTAATTCATCATTAGTGATGGACAGCAAACCTGGCAACCTGTACGTAGAATTTATGGTTACACGCAGCGGTGGGACAGTAAAACTTAATTTGATGCATCTTAATGCTTGCAAGCCTTTCCATCTGGCTTTTACCCAGTGACACACACGCACACGCGCACACACACACACACACACACACACACACACACACACACACACACACACACACACACACACACACACACACACACACACACACACACATAGTATTTATTACTTTCCGGGGATATTGCATTTACTTACATTCATTTCCTGCAGACTTGCTATAATCTCAATCATAACGACTTCCAGCCCAAAGCTGACCTTGACCTAAATTTTAACTGCAGTCAAAAATCTAAATCTATATGTTAACCCTTTAAAGTCACTCAGCTGCGAAAATCATCTCCCGTATTTGGGTTCCTACAGATTATGTCACTTTAAGGTTAAACATCTTAAATATGCATTATTTTTCAAAAATATCACACTGACCTCTTTTTTTCCCCATTTAATGGTACTTTTACCTTAAATGAAATTGTACTATAATCCAAGAAAATCAGCGTAAGCTTTAAAAAATAAAAAAATAAAAAAATAAAATTTAAAATTTCGATAACATCCAACCCAAGCTTCAAGTTGTTTTACCCCACAAATTTATTCAAACAGAGATTTAGACAAATGTTACATATTTATTTCTTACTGCACATAATGCTTTGACCTAAAATATAACTATAGTCTAAAATCCATGTTTGTCTTCAATAGTCAGTCATGAGTAGTTCGTACAACACACACAGGCCAGATAGTTGGAGGCCTTATGCAATGAAGGACGAAGAAAAACATCAACTAGTGGCTTAGCAGTAAACAACAGTGTTTTTAACACTTCTGGCATTACCGTATTACAGGCGGCTGCCGTTTCCCAGAAGGGTTTCTTTTTATCCAGCAATTTCTAATAAAAAAACTAAACTTGAGAAAAATTATGAAGTAACGCTATGAATGATATCAGCAAAGCACACAGTGTTGTGGCTGAATGTGTTGTAGGTGTGATGGAGATTAATGTAAACTTTCACTTTGTAACTGATCATCTCCTGTATTGCTTTTCTTTTTCTTTTTCTTTCTCAAGATTTCTTTTCTGAAACGCTCTCATATATTCAATAACCTCATCCACCAACACGTGCAGCGCCACATTATCAGGGCTCAGCGCTCTGTCAATCATTCCATGATAGACGCAAGAAAATGAACTGAAGCGACACCGTTCCTTGCAGATCGTCCTTGTGCCTCATGCACTCAAAACCCTCATTTGAATGTTCACCTTTTTGGTGTCACTCTTGGGGTCTTTCTGAGAGAATCACCTGCGAAACACATGAAAACTTCAATAGAATAGAATGGAGGGTTAGGGTTTGATAACCTTAGAAAAAACAAAACACGTGCGTGTGTGTGTGTGTGTGTGTGTGTGTGTGTGTGTGTGTGTGTGTGTGGGCTTGACACCTAACTGAGGGTGACACGGTCACACACAGAGGAGAGTGGGCCCGGCCCTCGTTCGGCACAGCTGGCTCTGTCACCTCCACTTACTCTTGCCACACACACACACACACACACACACACACACACACACACACACACACACACACACACACACACACACACACACACACACACACACACACACACACACACACACACACACACACACGCACTCCAATAAAACTGAAGGTCAAGCAACGAACGCCACCGCCGTCGCTCTCATCACAGTCAAGAGAAATGTCACTTATATTTTTATCTCTTCGTGGCTGCATCCTCTCCATCTCTCATCGTCTTCCTCACCTTCACCTCCTCCTGTTTTCTCCCCCCTCCCCCGACCCCCCCCCCCCCCCACACACACACACACACACACATACACACTTTTACCTCACAACGGTTTCTACATTTTCACAATACCGCTCAGCCTTTGCGTCTCCTTCCTGTCTTTCTTCCAGGCCTCTTCTCTCTCTCACAGTCTCAATCTTTACACTTCCCTTCATATATATTTTTCCTCCTTTCATTCTGCCTTTGGTATTTTGACATTTTATCAAGATTATGTCAGACGTCGCTACAGGGCTCCATGTATTTTTCGGAGGCAGACATAAAGACATAAGACATCTGTCTGTGAGTCTGCAGCAGGTTGAAGGATCTCTTCAATTTTTCTTCTCTGCCAAGAGGCACTTATATTCAGCAAACTTTATTTTTTTTTTTTTCTTCTTATTTTCTGCTATATATTCTGACACCCACCTCTGGTATGAGTGTGTGCGTGTGTCTAGACACGCACACACAGCAGCAGCAGCAGCAGCAGTTATAGATATTTTTCTCTCGGTCTTAATTGAGGCGTAGGCAGGTGGATTTTTCGCCCCCTCTTTGTTGGTATTTCTTAAAATGTTTCACCGTTAATTCTTCAGGTAGTCAGGATTTTTTATGAGCAGATTTTTGTGGCCAGATCATGCGAGTGTCCGTATAAATGCACTCGCCTCTGAAGCGATGCTGCACAAACGTGTGGCCTCAATGTCCACATGTAAGGAGAAAAAAAAGAAAAAAAAAGAAAAGAAAAATCAAAGTGCAATTTCTGTGAATTCGATATTCCAACTGGGAGATCAATCAGGATCCATGCGGAGAAAATGTTTTCAGAGTAATTGCTTTTTTGACTCTTGAAAGAAAAAGAAAAATTGAGAGGATATAGGCAGAGTTTCTGAAAATATGTATGAAACCAAAGGGCTTTTTTTTTTTTTTTTTTTTTCCCTTAATGTGACTCTAATTCGCAGTTATTTTGCGCGCCGCTCT
Organism: Lipophrys pholis; assembly: GCF_963383615.2. NCBI lineage: Eukaryota > Metazoa > Chordata > Actinopteri > Blenniiformes > Blenniidae > Lipophrys > Lipophrys pholis. The sequence goes on from NC_137628.1 coordinate 11,761,450, forward strand.
CGCACAGATGCTTGAAATGTGCTTCTCTTTGGTTCGTTAATGCGACCAGGGCTTGTGCTGTTTGGACGTCTTTGCGGACGCTGTCGCACTTTTTGGGCCCAACAATGAGAGCACTGTGTGGGGCACCGAACCAGGGGTCGATGGGAGAAGGACAAATTCCTTTGAAATTTCACCGAACTGAGAGACGGTGGTTAAAAGAGGGGAAGAGGGAGGAGTGGGTGGGGTTTGAGGGGGGGGGGGGGGGGGGGGGGTTATATACACAGTCCTTCCTAAAAATCTGGATGTGCGTCGCTGTAAAGCTGCGACGCCCAGAGGGTCCACATGACAACTGAGCTTTGTGGTGAGAAAGACGCTTTAAATTCTGCTTTGAAATTGAGGGTTCAAATGAATTCTGCATCCATTTTTGCTTCCGGTTCTGCTTGTTTGTCAAACTAAATGCAGCTTGAAGGTTTATCACCTCCAGCTCATAATTTCACACGCAGAAATCGAGAAGGTTCTTTAAATCAGTCACACCGATAATTCATTAACATTATTATATGCCATTTCCTGTCATTTATACTGTGGGAAAAGTGTAAAACTGCCCCAAATTTGCAAATATTTCATGATTTTCTTCTTCTTTTTTTTTTTTTTTAGCTTCAAACGTGTCTAAATTGGAAATTTTATTTTATTTATTTTATTTGGTTCTGTAATCGGTTATACACTCACATAAAGTCCTACAATGTGGTGAGTTATCCACAAAAATCATTGACACACTAGTCCACAATCGACCACATTGTACCCAGAAACAAGAAAAGCATTGATGAGACACACTAAAAGGAAGTACGAGAAAATTTTCAAAGGCAGTTAGTTAAAACAGGTCAGTGTTTGTATGAATATATGAAAAGCCTCATGTTGTGTCTTTATTTATAGAAATCATAGAAATCATACTTATATAGCATTCATTTAAATCCATCACACAACATTTTTTACATGAATATTTACATGCACAATATCCCCTTGATATTGTCAACGTATGCTAGAAATGAATATTTAATCATGGAATTACGTGAATGAATGACAAGTATTCCCTCTTAGAAATTTCCCTTTTGAAATTTTGGTAGCTAAAATAGAGAAACTGAGTTTTATACTAAACGTCACTATGTAATATGTTTAACAGACATTGCAAAATCTTTTTGAAGCTCATATCTGTTCAACATTGTGTTGTTGATCAATGTAAAAAGAAAAATGATGTTAAATGTTAGAATCCAGGTTAATTTTAAGTTAAAATTAAGCAAAGCTTTGCGTTGCTCCCTCTAGTGGCTTCATTGAACATGACACCTTCAATGTCAGGTTTTGAACTTTGAGAAGATAAAAGTCAGTTTGTTTGAAAGCCACAAATTTGACGATCACAGACAGTGACTTGTGGAATTTGCGTAAATGAAGACAAAACATGGCGCTTCTACTTTAAACTTTCCATATAATCACATAAACACCGATGTGTTTTTGTGTCTCTGCCTTCGAAAATCACCTCCTACTCCTTTTTTGCTGTACCGGATTGATGCTTTTGTTTGGAAAATGTGATAAAATATGAAGAACTGCGACACCATATTTAATCACAGTGACACATTGTGGACCTTTTTATCAGCCCTTTGTTGTAAATAACTCATCACATTGTAGTTTATAGCTTACAGGGAGTTTGTAGCCGCTTACAGAAACACGTAATTGCCATTTAGACACATTGTAAACCTATAAACCTGAAAGATATGTTGCATTTTTGTCAGTTTCATACTTATATCTTATAGGCTTCAACAAGCCATGTTGAAGAAATATTTAGAGTTTGCAGTGCTTATACACGGTTGCAGCACTTCCACCGTCTATGCAGAGACGGAGACCATTTGAACGTTTTCAGAAAGTGTGTTTTCGCCTGTCTACACGACGACGGAGTCTGTTTTTTTTTCGAAAGGTAGCGCTTTCAGTGGCTCCAACCACTGTTGTCATGTAAACACCCAACACGCAACAATATTGTTGTGTTTTCACGTGGAATCATTGCCGTGTAAACACAGGCTATGTGTACTGTAGAGAAGTATGTTGTTAGCTATTCAGATAACCTGATTAAATACTGTAAACTCTATTGTGGGTTCGCTTCATGATACACTTTCAGTAGACATTTGTGCTAAATTTAGTTGATATTTTCAGGGTGTATAAAGATTTTATTGACATTTAAATGAACACATGTTGAACAGGTATTCTTTTTTGAGGCAATAAATAAGACAATGTTTGACAGTGCCCTGTTCATGAAGTGGAAGTAGTCCAAAATCCCCTGTATCTACAGTATATATGAAAAAACCCATTTCAAACTGAATATTACATTCATTGTACTTTCAAGCTCA